>NC_061514.1:138170271-138254199 GCF_022539505.1 Lolium rigidum
TTTTTGCAACCTTGTTTATTTGTCCATAATGCAAAAATTAGGGGGAACAAAAACTTTTCTTAGACTATAGATATATGAATTGCCTTGATCTGTTGGTTATGATGAATTGCCTTGATCTGTTGGTAGATGAATTGTCTTGACTGCTTGTTGAGTTTTGTCTTGAGCTACCTCATAGAACAACACCCCTAGTGGTTAAACAAGCAACTCACCAAATAAAACACATGTGTGGCTTAGGAAAAATTGTTTTCCTTCTTACTACATCAAACCTCTCTCCTGATGACAACATGAGTGTGCCATCTTGATTTTTCTCTTTGTGGTACAAGATAGCTCAATCATCCTTAATTCACAACTTGGTGATCTCAATGCATGGATCTCATCTGTGCATCTCCCTCTTCAACCTCCACGTCCTGCATGTCTCAGTCAATCCTTGCAACTCATATATTCAACTTGATCTGGTATCCTATCCCATGTTCCAGCACCAGATCACTTCTTCCTCTTTTACCTCTTGTTTTTGTTTTCATCCAAGTTTATCTTCACAAAACCAAGAGTGGAATGATAGATACATTTTGTAACCATCATCTACCCTTGAGAACACTTCTCCCTAAATTAGTTTTCCACCTCAAAAACCCTACTGTTTTCCTTCCCTAGTTTTGAGTACAAAACTACTTCTAGTTTTATTAAATATTTTGGAGAAATTTCTTCAAACAAAACAAAGAACTGAAATGGGTTTTGTTTCTCATACCATTTCTACCAAGTACTGATTTCTAAAACCTTACTTTATATTTTTGCTTCCTTTTTAACAAAAAGCTTGTTTATGGTACCTATACCATTCCTTGTTTTCCTCTTGCTTATTTTACCTTTGAGAAAAACTCTACCTTGCTTGAGAAAGTAAGTAGAACATTTTGAACTCCTATGTTTCAACTAGTTCTCTCAACATTTTCAAATTCCATTCCACTTGAGTTCATTCCCAATTGTCCCTAGACAATTGAGGTGTTTCAAATACTTTATATTCTCTTCCATCATCACCTTGATCTCATAAATTGATGAGTTATGTCAAAATATTCATCCTTGTGGGTATATGGTTACTTCTTTCATCATCTCTCTTAACCTTGCCCTATCATTGACTAAACCAACATCTTGGCAAAGAATCATATGGCACCATCTTGATCAACATGCATGGTGAAAGCTTCCTTTGTTGACTCATTTTTGCATGACACAAAAGTGGGCGCCGGCCATGCCATGCCATGGCCCACATGTGCATCATACTTCTCCATCTCTCTCTCACACAATTACTCCACCTTGGGAAAACCTCTCTTTTCTTTGCCTCTTCCCAATGCCACTAATAATTTCAGCTTGGGACAATTTTCCCTTCCCCAAGCCAGCCACCCACCTCCACCAATCAAAGAAGGAGGCAGCCACCCCTCTCCCTCTATAAAAGGGGCTTGGCCGGCCACCACCTCCCTCTTTGCTTCTTTTCTTCACTCTCCACTCCCTCACACTCTCTCCCTGCTCTCCCCCACGAAATGCTGCTGCTCCTTGCTCCCATGGCCGGCCATGGCCATGAAGATCCACCAAGATGAAGCTCCCTTCCTCCCTCAAGCTTCCCCTCACCATGAGAGACTCCCTCTCCATCTTCTCCCCAACCCTAGATGGTTTAATCTCCTCTTCTTCTTCCTCCATTGCTAAGATTGGATCTTGATGCAGGTGCATGTTGGTCTAAGCATGGAGAAGCTTGAACAATCCTCAGATCTGAAGCTCTTGACCAAAGTTCGTCCAAAAACTTGCAGTAATTTCTGTATCTTGCTGTTTCAGATTCTGGTACGAATTTGTAAAATCCGCCAAATCTTGTGTGCAGATCCAAATCGAGTGATTCAAAGTTCCACAGACAGGTATTGAAAAGTTCTACAACTTGGCGTTGGTCTCATCCTCAAATTCGTTACGGATTTTGCATGGTAAATAAAGTTCTGCAAACATGCAGAATCACTGTTTGTTAGATTTCTTCCGTTTTACAAAACCTTTTTGAGCAAACTCAACGGTGGGTGAAAGCCCTCTCCAGTACCTTCATTTTGGCATTGGTTTCACTTCAAATGACTGCCTGAAATTGAAAGGGTTCACAGATCAAGATCTGGACAGATCTGACTTTGTCGAATTAAACCAGGAGCTTGGAAAAGAATTTTTGAATGAAACCAATTGGGTAAGAACCACCTATTCAATACCTTTCAGATGCAGCAAGCCTCATATTTTTCTGATGTGTGTATGATTTTTGGTGAATTAAACTTGTTCTGTGTGTTCTGCAGACATGACTGTTAGCTTTTAATTCATCAAAAATCCATTTTTGAACCTAATTGAGTGATTCCACTTCTGTAGGATTAATGAATGTTTTCTTAATCATCTCCAACGAGTTTTAAACCTTTATCTGTTCTGCAACTCCATAGTTAAAGCAAATGGTGAAAACATGCAGTAAACTTGTAAATCCATTTGTGAGAGTTTCAGAGATAATTTGAACCCAAATCCAATTGTGTGTGAATCTCTGTTTAAATATCTTTCAAATGCCAGTGGCCTCATATTTTTAGGATTTTTCTACGATTTATGGCTTACAGAACTTGTTTTCTGTACAGTCAGATTCAAAGAAATTCCTAAAATTGTAGGTTTAATATTTTTGGGTGATTCCAATTGGGTTAGTCTTGTATTAGTACTGGACATCTAGGAAAAATATTATTAGTCTCTGTTCATGCATATTTGTTACTGTTAGTAAGGTATATGTGTGACATGCATTGTTGGACCAAAACTTGTTGGTTTATTTAAAACCCTTGATCAACTCTTTTTAGTAGGGATGGGCAACCTTTGTTTTATGTTTGCAAAACAAAACCTCTGCAATTTGACTCTAGCTCTTTTGTTTTGCTTAAGTTTTCAAATGGTGAGGAATATCATTTGCTTCCTTTTTTTTTGAGAAGTGTTATGTAAGCTTTATAAAATAGGGAGAATGATTGCCCGCTTTTCCAAAAATGTTTGAAAATGTATGTGAATGTTTTTTATGCCAAACTAATGCACTTGTCATCTTTATGATGTTATCTACCAGGGGATATTGGTTTACACCATGGTGATAACCGAGAGAGGCAATTGCTAAGTTGTGATGCACTCATACCTTTACTAGGTAAATAACTAGGGTTTTCTAAATTAAAACTCTTAAAGTTGTTTTGTGGTATCTATAAGTCCTTAGTATGTTATACCTTGGCTGCATGGTTAGTTGTTGATTGTTGAATGTTGTCTTGATGATGCAATGAGATTGATTGTGTTCCTTTTATATTTTCCGGCGATAGATGCGAACAATTCCGGAGAAGAAGAAGTGGAATCGGACAAGGATTTTACTTATGTTGTTGGGATTCTTATATTGATGGAGTTGAAGAAGTACAGGGACAAATAAGCCAAGGCAAGCCATCTTTTGATCTCTGATTTGGTGTCTAGTTGGATGTCATTTGTTGATGTCCAAAGCACCTTGAATTCTATGTGTGTTATTCCCTCTATTTATGTCATCTATGTGTGTTCCCAAGTGGGGTACTCCCTAGTGGTGATACTCCACCTTTGTCATGTGATTATGGGATGCATGGCATCATGGCCGTGCTATTCCACTTGGTCATCTTGTATGCTCACCTTGAGCATCTTCCCTCTCAAGATAGTTACTTACACCACACCCACCACTTTTGTAATTTAGAGGTATCAATGTCATGATCTTGGTATATTCTCAACTTGAGAGGAGTATGCCGTGTAACCATTGGAGAGTATGTTGGATAGCGATACTCCACTATCTAAGTTGTTTTTCTAGCACCACAAATCTGAAAGTATAATCCTCCTTGTGTGGTCATAGTACATGCTTACCTTAAGCAAGTATGATCCTCTTTGTGCCACTCGCACCTACCCCTCACGGCGGGATGACTTCCATCTCGGCCATGGTGTTGTATTAGTTCCTTCTCATGAAACTATAGGATGGGAACCCCTCAAGGTTTACCTTGTTGTAAATGTTTATGAAAACCTTGGGTGAGTTAACCCAAGTGTATGGTTTATGAAAGCAAAGGATCTTGATAAAGATGTTTGGGAAAGTGGTGTATGGAGGTTGGTTGACAACCGAGGTGTTGTGGGAAAAAGGAAATGGTTTCTAAAAAGGAGCACTGCGTCTAAGTGTTCGCCGTCCCAACTTTTTATCGCGCAACCACACTACCCTGGTGTGGGACGGGGCTTAGCCCGTAGTTTGTTGAAGCTGGCATGAGACACCTTCACAACTCTCTAGGAGGGTCACGATGACCTCTGACGCCGGGTTGCGCTCTGGAGGAGGCAATACACTGTAGTTGTCTATAGCCGGACGATTACTGAGGGTCTTCTGTCATGGCGCCGGAGATACGCTCAAAAGGAGGTATCGCTGCCGGGGTGCCGGGAAGGGGTAAGCCCGCAGGGAAGGACTCGTGCCAGTGGAGATGGGCGAAAGGTTATGTCCGGGTATCCGCCGTGGCATATGTTGTTATGCGGGGATGATGCCCACACGATAGGTATCCGGATAGTTGTGGGGAAAGTGTGCAAACTCTGCAGAGTCAAATCTATTCGAATAGCCGCGTCCGCGGTCATGGACAAGTTGAAATGGCCATACTTAACCGGGGCTTGAGTTTTGTTTTGATAAATGCTTTGCAAAGAAAGTGTTGTGTTGGATGTACCGGAAGGGTACGGGAAAGGCGTGTGTCGACCATATGGAGATGGTCGGGTGAAAATAAAACAAAGTGGGGGACTTCTCCTAGTGTTTCATGCGAGAGGAGCTATTCTTCAATAAAGATATAGAGATGTCATAGGACTTCCCTAGTATTCCCATCACCTGAGATGGCGGTATGCTAACTCTTTTTCAATAAAGATATAGATATGCCATAGTTATCTTTTGAAGTATCTTCTTCAATAAAGATATAGAGGTGTCATAGTACCACTTTAGTGTCTCCATCAATTGCGATGTCGGGATGCTATATCCACAAGAGAAACTGATTCTCTTTCACATGCTATATCCACAAGAGAAACTGATTCTCTTTCACATGCTATATCCACAAGAGAAACTGATTCTCTTTCACATGCTATATCCACAAGAGAAACTATTCTTCCTCTCTTGTCTCTTTTAGTTAGCTCTGTTAGCATCTTTCCTGATGGTTTGCGAGTACAATTCCAAATGTACTCACGGCTTTGTCCCTGGCTATTTACTTGGCCAGACTTGGAGGAACACGATGGAAGAAGAAGGAGTTGACGACGTCTATGCGAGCTAGGAACGTCTTCCCAGTCAGTTGCCTGTAGGGTTATGGCAGATGATTTGGGTACTGCGCTGCTGAAGTGATGACGCTACTCTGATGTTTAGTTAGGCCCTTCGAGGCTATTATGTAAGTATTGGTCATGAGACCATGTTGTAATTTTCTTATTCCGCTTTGTAATGGATGGTGTAATTTGATATCAGTTCGGTTATGTGTTCACGACGCACTGATCATGGGATCGTGAACTGTATACATAACAGGGATTTTGGACAGCTAGTCCGGGGTCCCCACAGAGCTGGTATCAGAGCTATCCTGACTGTAGGAGACCTTAGTTAGCATGGACGTTAGTTGGGAAACAAGTACTTGGGCAAAACTATTTACCAAACAGATTCTTTCTTTAACCGGAAGCATAGCTTCTACTCCTCTAATTCCTTCAAAACTTCTAAACTCTTACCTCTCCGCTTTATAAATGCTTGAAAGTTCTTACTCTATTGTCTCATCCATTTCAAACCTACATATTGGACGATGTCCCCGACTCAGACCGGAGACTCGAAGTCGAAGATGGATCAACCTTTTATGAAGTCTCACGTATCTCCAACAGCAGCTATTGAAGGTTGGATGCCGACTTAGTCGTGCTCATGAAGGGATGATAACATCATGTCTTTGGTTTTCACCAAAGTATGTCAAAGATCTGACCTTGTTCCTCCATGGGCTTGCACTTTTTGCAGTCGTCTGGGATCAAGTCCTCAGTTCTTGACTAGTAATTTTTAGGCCAGCCTCAAGAAGTTGCCGACTTCGGGACTACCTCAACAGCCACCTCTTCGAAGACCTCATATTTCCGGGATGTCGAGACTAGCAGTTCTACGCAGTTTTCCGCCTCCACTTCAACATCGGCGAATCAACACCCGGTCGCCTCACCATCAACTGCTTCGAGAATCCTTGTTGAAGATGATGTCAACAAGCTGAAGACGTCAACATATGCGACCAGCCCCAAACCTATAGGATGGATAGGACAAACTCAATCGCTTTGATTGAGCTACCCCGCGCATTAGGAATTTCTGGGTACTTAGAGTACCATGTCTGGTTTGATGATTGCTTGTAGTTCCGTAGTGTGCTGCCTTGAGTGTTTGTATCTGTTTGCTGTGTGCATGTATGTCTTGCTATTTAGACGTTCCCGCCCTTTTTAATTGTTTGAAATTTGTAAAACAGAAATCAAAAATGGAAATCTGACAGTGTACTGTTTTGCTAATAAAAATAGTTTGGTAGCTCCGATTGATGTGATTCCAATTGCACTAGAACCAGTATGAAATTATCTTTCAGACGCCACTGACCTTGTATTTTTAGGATTTTTGTGCGATTTTTAATAAATAAAACTTTATCACTGTTTCTGGTTAGTATTTTGAGTCTCAAAAATTGGAAAATAAATATTTTTGAATGATTCCAATTGTGTTGATCTTGTTTTGTTACTGTGCATCTAGGAAAAATACCAGTAGCCTCTGTTAGTGGTATTTTGTTTCTGGTTATGGTTGTATGGGTGTTACATGCCATGATAGGATTAAAGTTTGCCTCGCCGATGTATTGCTAACTGCTAGTTAGTTGGGTAGATTAACGGAAGGCTCTAACTCTAACCCCGTTAGCAGTTGTTTTTCAACCGTATGGAAAACTAACCCAGACCCCTATCTACGCCGACTACTTTCAAGATCAGCTGGAGCGACTCTACCACGCCAATGAAGCAGAAGCCCTACCTTCAAGAGTGGCTGCACCTCTGCGAGAAGACATACTAACTTTGTCTAACCTTGGAGTATAATCGCGCTAACCTCGAGGATATCTTTTTGAAAACTACCCTCTAACACACCGCCTAACAAGCTGAACAATAGCGTCAAAGCCAAGCTACATCACATAGTTCATCTGGTCCTCCTCAAGTGAAGCTCCTGAAGGTACCTCAAGAACTCAAGACTGGGTGCAACTTACCTGCTCACCAACTGCTGTAAGTCAGCACCAAACCGCAAACTGAAGATTGTCTCCGATGACCTCTGATGCTGCTTCATATGGACAACAACCAGGCGTTTCATCAACTTACTAACTCACCGCGCGTCCCATATGGTTGAATTAACACCGGGAGTGCCTCTTGAAGTTGTGGTCTGCACGTCGCCCCCGAAGATTCTTCAGCTGAACAAGGAAGACCGATGACTTCTTCAGAAGCCCCAGACAGAACCACGAGGCAGAAGCTCCGAGTTTTTCCGAAACCCGATGAAAAATCTTAAGGGTGGAAGACGACTAAAAGTTGGAGCTAACCCTAAAATTTTAAACCTTTCTAACAAACCGTTGGAAACGTGGGATGCACTAACCCCTCATGAAGCCGTGGACTACACAACACCCCCTGAAGATGTTTGACACAAGACGAGAGATCAATGCCTCCTTCGAAAGCGCCGACAAGACCCGTGGCTGAAGCTCTAATTTTCAAAAACCCCGCTGAACAATTTTAAGGGTGGAAGACTTCGTCTTCCACTAAAATTTAAAGTTAACTCTCAAAAGTTTTCAGCCCTGCTTAAGCACCGTTGGGTGCACTAACTCTCTCACAGCCTTGAAACCCCTCTAGGATCGCGAAGAAACTACAGATCCAACACCTGCATGGAGTAGTCAACCTCTTCATGAAGCTCGCCATCGGCAGAAATCCATCATGTCTCCCAGAAGATGAAGCAACGACCTTCTCTACAACGGCACGTCTATAGAAGAATGGAGTCTGACTTTGGTTAAACTTTATAACCCCTCTAGTTCTACACACTCAGTAATCTCGGGACGAGATTAGTTTAAGGGTGGAAGATCCTGTAACACCCCACTTTTTGCAACCTTGTTTATTTGTCCATAATGCAAAAATTAGGGGGAACAAAAACTTTTTCTTAGACTATAGATATATGAATTGCCTTGATCTGTTGGTTATGATGAATTGCCTTGATCTGTTGGTAGATGAATTGTCTTGACTGCTTGTTGAGTTTTGTCTTGAGCTACCTCATAGAACAACACCCCTAGTGGTTAAACAAGCAACTCACCAAATAAAACACATGTGTGGCTTAGGAAAAATTGTTTTCCTTCTTACTACATCAAACCTCTCTCCTGATGACAACATGAGTGTGCCATCTTGATTTTTCTCTTTGTGGTACAAGATAGCTCAATCATCCTTAATTCACAACTTGGTGATCTCAATGCATGGATCTCATCTGTGCATCTCCCTCTTCAACCTCCACGTCCTGCATGTCTCAGTCAATCCTTGCAACTCATATATTCAACTTGATCTGGTATCCTATCCCATGTTCCAGCACCAGATCACTTCTTCCTCTTTTACCTCTTGTTTTTGTTTTCATCCAAGTTTATCTTCACAAAACCAAGAGTGGAATGATGGATACATTTTGTAGCCATCATCTACCCTTGAGAACACTTCTCCCTAAATTAGTTTTCCACCTCAAAAACCCTACTATTTTCCTTCCCTAGTTTTGAGTACAAAACTACTTCTAGTTTTATTAAATATTTTCGAGAAATTTCTTCAAACAAAACAAAGAACTGAAATGGGTTTTGTTTCTCATACCATTTCTACCAAGTACTGATTTCTAAAACCTTACTTTATATTTTTGCTTCCTTTTTAACAAAAAGCTTGTTTATGGTACCTATACCATTCCTTGTTTTCCTCTTGCTTATTTTACCTTTGAGAAAAACTCTACCTTGCTTGAGAAAGTAAGTAGAACATTTTGAACTCCTATGTTTCAACTAGTTCTCTCAACATTTTCAAATTCCATTCCACTTGAGTTCATTCCCAATTGTCCCTAGACAATTGAGGTGTTTCAAATACTTTATATTCTCTTCCATCATCACCTTGATCTCATAAATTGATGAGTTATGTCAAAATATTCATCCTTGTGGGTATATGGTTACTTCTTTCATCATCTCTCTTAACCTTGCCCTATCATTGACTAAACCAACATCTTGGCAAAGAATCATATGGCACCATCTTGATCAACATGCATGGTGAAAGCTTCCTTTGTTGACTCATTTTTGCATGACACAAAAGTGGGCGCCGGCCATGCCATGCCATGGCCCACATGTGCATCATACTTCTCCATCTCTCTCTCACACAATTACTCCACCTTGGGAAAACCTCTCTTTTCTTTGCCTCTTCCCAATGCCACTAATAATTTCAGCTTGGGACAATTTTCCCTTCCCCAAGCCAGCCACCCACCTCCACCAATCAAAGAAGGAGGCAGCCACCCCTCTCCCTCTATAAAAGGGGCTTGGCCGGCCACCACCTCCCTCTTTGCTTCTTTTCTTCACTCTCCACTCCCTCACACTCTCTCCCTGCTCTCCCCCACGAAATGCTGCTGCTCCTTTCTCCCATGGCCGGCCATGGCCATGAAGATCCACCAAGATGAAGCTCCCTTCCTCCCTCAAGCTTCCCCTCACCATGAGAGACTCCCTCTCCATCTTCTCCCCAACCCTAGATGGTTTAATCTCCTCTTCTTCTTCCTCCATTGCTAAGATTGGATCTTGATGCAGGTGCATGTTGGTCTAAGCATGGAGAAGCTTGAACAATCCTCAGATCTGAAGCTCTTGACCAAAGTTCGTCCAAAAACTTGCAGTAATTTCTGTATCTTGTTGTTTCAGATTCTGGTACGAACTTGTAAAATCCGCCAAATCTTGTGTGCAGATCAAAATCGAGTGATTCAAAGTTCCACAGATAGGTATTGAAAAGATCTACAACTTGGCGTTGGTCTCATCCTCAAATTCGTTACGGATTTTGCGTGGTAAATAAAGTTCTGCAAACATGCAGAATCACTGTTTGTTAGATTTCTTCCGTTTTACAAAACCTTTTTGAGCAAACTCAACGGTGGGTGAAAGCCCTCTCCAGTACCTTCATTTTGGCGTTGGTTTCACTTCAAATGACTTCCTGAAATTGAAATGGTTCACAGATCAAGATATGGACAGATCTGACTTTGTCGAATTAAACCAGGAGCTTGGAAAAGAATTTTTGAATGAAACCAATTGGGTAAGAGCCACCTATTCAATACCTTTCAGATGCAGCAAGCCTCATATTTTTCTGATGTGTGTATGGTTTTTGGTGAATTAAACTTTTTCTGTGTGTTCTGCAGACATGACTGTTAGCTTTTAATTCATCAAAAATCCATTTTTGAACCTAATTGAGTGATTCCACTTCTGTAGGATTAATGAATGTTTTCTTAATCATCTCAAACAAGTTTCAAACCTTTATCTGTTCTGCAACTCCATAGTTAAAGCAAATGGTGAAAACATGCAGTAAACTTGTAAATCCATTTGTGAGAGTTTCAGAAATAATTTGAACCCAAATCCAATTGTGTGTGAATCTCTGTTTAAATATCTTTCAAATGCCAGTGGCCTCATATTTTTAGGATTTTTCTACGATTTATGGCTTACAGAACTTGTTTTTTGTACAGTCAGATTCAAAGAAATTCCTAAAATTGTAGGTTTAATATTTTTGGGTGATTCCAATTGGGTTAGTCTTGTATTAGTACTGGACATCTAGGAAAAATATTATTAGTCTCTGTTCATGCATATTTGTTACTGTTAGTAAGGTATATGTGTGACATGCATTGTTGGACCAAAACTTGTTGGTTTATTTAAAACCCTTGATCAACTCTTTTTAGTAGGGATGGGCAACCTTTGTTTTATGTTTGCAAAACAAAACCTCTGCAATTTGACTCTAGCTCTTTTGTTTTGCTTAAGTTTTCAAATGGTGAGGCATATCATTTGCTTCCTTTTTTTTTGAGAAGTGTTATGTAAGCTTTATAAAATAGGGAGAATGATTGCCCGCTTTTCCAAAAATGTTTGAAAATGTATGTGAATGTTTTTGATGCCAAACTAATGCACTTGTCATCTTTATGATGTTATCTACCAGGGGATATTGGTTTACACCATGGTGATAACCGAGAGAGGCAATTGCTAAGTTGTGATGCACTCATACCTTTACTAGGTAAATAACTGGGGTTTTCTAAATTAAAACTCTTAAAGTTGTTTTGTGGTATCTATAAGTCCTTAGTATGTTATACCTTGGCTGCATGGTTAGTTGTTGATTGTTGAATGTTGTCTTGATGATGCAATGATATTGATTGTGTTCCTTTTATATTTTCCGGCGATAGATGCGAACAATTCCGGAGAAGAAGAAGTGGAATCGGACAAGGATTTTATTTATGTTGTTGGGATTCTTATATTGATGGAGTTGAAGAAGTACAGGGACAAATAAGCCAAGGCAAGCCATCTTTTGATCTCTGATTTGGTGTCTAGTTGGATGTCATTTGTTGATGTCCAAAGCACCTTGAATTCTATGTGTGTTATTCCCTCTATTTATGTCATCTATGTGTGTTTCCAAGTGGGGTACTCCCTAGTGGTGATACTCCACCTTTGTCATGTGATTATGGGATGCATGGCATCATGGCCGTGCTATTCCACTTTGTCATCTTGTATGCTCACCTTGAGCATCTTCCCTCTCAAGATAGTAACTTACACCACACCCACCACTTTTGTAATTTAGAGGTATCAATGTCATGATCTTGGTATATTCTCAACTTGAGAGGAGTATGCCGTGTACCCATTGGAGAGTATGTTGGATAGCGATACTCCACTATCTAAGTTGTTTTTCTAGCACCACAAATCTGAAAGTATAATCCTCCTTGTGTGGTCATAGTACATGCTTACCTTAAGCAAGTATGATCCTCTTTGTGCCACTCGCACCTACCCCTCACGGCGGGATGACTTCCATCTCGGCCATGGTGTTGTATTAGTTCCTTCTCATGAAACTATAGGATGGGAACCCCTCAAGGTTTACCTTGTTGTAAATGTTTATGAAAACCTTGGGTGAGTTAACCCAAGTGTATGGTTTATGAAAGCAAAGGATCTTGATAAAGATGTTTGGGAAAGTGGTGTATGGAGGTTGGTTGACAACCGAGGTGTTGTGGGAAAAAGGAAATGGTTTCTAAAAAGGAGCACCTGCGTCTAAGTGTTCGCCGTCCCAACTTTTTATCGCGCAACCACACTACCCTGGTGTGGGACGGGGCTTAGCCCGTAGTTTGTTGAAGCTGGCATGAGACACCTTCACAACTCTCTAGGAGGGTCACGATGACCTCGACGCCGGGTTGCGCTCCGGAGGAGGCAATACACCGTAGTTGTCTATAGCCGGACGATTACGAGGGTCTTCGTCATGGCGCCGGAGATACGCTCAAAAGGAGGTATGCTGCCGGGGTGCCGGGAAGGGGTAAGCCCGCAGGGAAGGACTCGTGCCAGTGGAGATGGGCGAAAGGTTATGTCCGGGTATCCGCCGTGGCATATGTTGTTATGCGGGGATGATGCCCACACGATAGGTATCCGGATAGTTGTGGGGAAAGTGTGCAAACTCTGCAGAGTCAAATCTATTCGAATAGCCGCGTCCGCGGTCATGGACAAGTTGAAATAGCCATACTTAACCGGGGCTTGAGTTTTGTTTTGATAAATGCTTTGCAAAGAAAGTGTTGTGTTGGATGTACCGGAAGGGTACGGGAAAGGCGTGTGTCGACCATATGGAGATGGTCGGGTGAAAATAAAACAAAGTGGGGGACTTCTCCTAGTGTTTCATGCAGAGGAGCTATTCTTCAATAAAGATATAGAGATGTCATAGGACTTCCCTAGTATTCCCATCACCTGAGATGGCGGTATGCTAACTCTTTTTCAATAAAGATATAGATATGCCATAGTTATCTTTTGAAGTATCTTCTTCAATAAAGATATAGAGGTGTCATAGTACCACTTTAGTGTCTCCATCAATTGCGATGTCGGGATGCTATATCCACAAGAGAAACCGATTCTCTTTCACATGCTATATCCACAAGAGAAACTGATTCTCTTTCACATGCTATATCCACAAGAGAAACTGATTCTCTTTCACATGCTATATCCACAAGAGAAACTATTCTTCCTCTCTTGTCTCTTTTAGTTAGCTCTCGTTAGCATCTTTCCCGATGGTTTGCGAGTACAATTCCAAATGTACTCACGGCTTTGTCCCCGGCTATTTACTTGGCCAGACTTGGAGGAACACGATGGATGAAGAAGGAGTTGACGACGTCTATGCGAGCTAGGAACGTCTTCCCGATCGGTTGCTCGTAGGGTTATGGCGGATGATTTGGGTACTGCGACTGTCTGAAGTGATGACGCTACTCGATGTTTAGTTAGGCCCTTCGAGGCTATTATGTAAGTATTGGTCATGAGACCATGTTGTAATTTTCTTATTCCGCTTTGTAATGGATGGTGTAATTTGATATCAGTTCGGTTATGTGTTCACGACGCACTGATCATGGGATCGTGAACTGTATACATAACAGGGATTTTGGACAGCTAGTCCGGGGTCCCCACAGGTAATAGATAGCTAGGGTTGATAGGTCCTGTTAGGCAAGGTTGATGACTACTTTCTATTTACTTCAAAAGAATAACTTTTTAAGAACATACTTATTAAATAATAAGAAGTATAACTATTAAAGTTGGGGTTGTCTTGTATTAGCTATTGGATCTCAGAGTAGAGAATGGCTGGTTCCTAAATAGGATGGTTCATAAGTATCTCACACTAGTAGGGTTTAGTGGAACAGGGTTATGTAATTTAAAATAGTAGGTATAGTTGCTATTAGGGTTCATCATAATGGTGTGATGCTAAATCGGGATAAATAAGGATGATGGCTTTGGTACTAGGATCTAGGGTTTTCATTTGGTTAACCCTACTTAATTATTTAGGTCTGATGAAGATGAACACATGGGTTACCCATATATTAGTGCTAGGTCTTCTACATTTCATGTGTTCAAGACAAGTATTTAGTTGCTACTATGGTTCTATGATTTGGGAAGTAGGTACCATGATCACATGTTCTAACCTAGGGTTTTAGGTTTAGGACAATTTAGGGTTCACATGTACTAATGGAACTAGGATCTAAATGGCATTAGGGTTTTAGGATTACACATGAAATGATGAGCTGTAATATCATTTACTATGGAATTAGGGTTTGCTATTTACCACATAGTCCTATGATTAATAACTTCATTTTAAAGTTGAAGTTATTAATAACTTCGAAATAAAAATAATATTGAATTTGGCATTTTATTATTTTAAACAATTAATAATTAGGGTAATTATTAATCAGGGTTTAAATCTCACTAATAATGATTTAACAAATGATAAATAAAGGAAATTAGTTTTCATGTTTTTCTTTATTTATTTATTGGTTTTTATTTAATTTGGAAGATTTTCCTAATTATTGAATTTTAATAGCATTTAGAATTAGAATTAAAGTCTTAACTAACCAGTATTAAATAAGTGAATTTTTATTAAAAATAAAAATTTCATTTTATATTTTTATTGGATAGAGTTTTTCTTTATAAGAATTTTGATATCTTATATTTATTTTTCTGAGCTATATTGGATTTTCTACAATTTGTCAAAGTTGCAGCAAATTTCTGAAATTTGGAATTTAAAACGAATTGGCTAAAGACACCCGGGCTAGTGTTACCCAGAGTCCCTGGCGAGTGGGCCACGGGTCCATGTCAGCAGCCACGTCGATTTTGACTGGGTCAAAATCGATGACTGGGCAGAGGAGCACCTCGCCGGCGGCCAGACTACCACAAAGCCGGTGATGCAGTGCATCCCCCGATGCGTGGCTATGATCTATCGATTTAGCGCGACGAGAGGAACCAAATGGTGGTAGCGCCGCTATCCTATTGCTGCCGGAGCTTGGACGGCGACGACATGCCGCGGCGGCGGTTACGGGTGGTCGGCGTTAGGAGGCTACGGTCGTCGAATCGATGCATTAGGAAGCTCAGGAGGAACCCCAGTGATACGTCTCCGACGTATCAATAATTTCTTATGTTCTATGCCATATTATTGATGATACCTACATGTTTTATGCACACTTTATGTCATATTCGTGCATTTTCTGGAACTAACCTATTAACAAGATGCCGAAGTGCCGCTTGCTCGTTTTTCTCGCTGTTTCTCGCTGTTTTTGGTTTCAGAAATCCTAGTAACGAAATATTCTCGGAATTGGACGAAACAAAGACCCAGGGGCCTATTTCGCCACGAACCTTCCGGAAGACCGAAGAGCATACGAAGTGGGGCCACGAGGTGGCCAAACCACAAGGCGGCACGGCCAAGGGGGCCCGCGCCGCCCGTGGTGTGGGCCCCTCGTCGGCCCCCGACTCCGCCCTTCCGCCTACTTAAAGCCTCCGTCGCGAAACCCCTGATGCGAAAAACCACGATACGGAAAACCTTCCATAGACGCCGCCGCCGCCGATCCCATCTCGGGGGATTCTGGAGATCTCCTCCGGCACCCTGCCGGAGAGGGGATTCATCTCCCGGAGGACTCTACACCGCCATGGTCGCCTCCGGAGTGATGAGTGAGTAGTTCACCCCCGGACTATGGGTCCATAGCAGTAGCTAGATGGTTGTCTTCTCCTCATTGTGCTTCATTGTTGGATCTTGTGAGCTGCCTAACATGATCAAGATCATCTATCCGTAATACTCTATGTTGTGTTTGTCGGGATCCGATGGATAGAGAATACCATGTTATGTTAATTATCAAGTTATTTCATATGTGTTGTTTATGATCTTGCATGCTCTCCGTTATTAGTAGAGGCTCGGCCAAGTTTTTGCTTTTAACTCCAAGAGGGAGTATTTATGCTCGATAGTGGGTTCATGCCTGCATTGACACCGGGACAAGTGATGAAAGTTCTAAGGTTGTGCTGTGTCTGTTGCCACTAGGGATAAAACATTGGCGCTATGTCCGAGGATGTAGTTGTTGATTACATTACGCACCATACTTAATGCAATTGTCCGTTGCTTTGCAACTTAATACCGGAAGGGGTTCGGACGATAACCCGAAGGTGGACTTTTTAGGCATAGATGCGGTTGGATGGCGGTCTATGTACTTTGTCGTAATGCCCAATTAAATCTCACTATACTTATCATGACATGTATGTGCATTGTTATGCCCTCTCTATTTGTCAATTGCCCGACTGTAATTTGTTCACCCAACATGCTTTTATCTTATGGGAGAGACACCTTTAGTGAACTGTGGACCCCGGTCCATTCTTTTAATACTGAAATACAAATCTGCTGCAATACTTGTTTTACTCGTTTTCTCTGCAAACAATCATCTTCCACACAATTCGGTTAATCCTTTGTTACAGCAAGCCGGTGAGATTGACAACCTCACTCGTTTCGTTGGGGCAAAGTACTTTGGTTGTGTTGTGCAGGTTCCACGTTGGCGCCGGAATCTCCGGTGTTGCGCCGCACTACATCCCGCCGCCATCAACCTTCAACGTGCTTCTTGACTCCTATCTGGTTCGATTAAACCTTGGTTTCTTGCGAGGGAAACTTGCCGCTGTGCGCATCACACCTTCCTCTTGGGGTTCCCAACGGACGTGTCAACTACACGCATCAAGCAAATTTCTGGCGCCGTTGCCGGGGAACTGAAGAAAAGTTACACCACGAAGATTTCTAACTCCCACGTCAACTACACGCCAGCAAATTTCCGGCGCCGTTGCCGGGGAGATCAAGACACGCTGCAAGGGGAGTCTCCACTTCCCAATCTCTTTACTTTGTTTTTGTCTTGCTTTATTTTATTTACTACTTTGTTTGCTGCACTATATCAAAAACACAAAAAAATTAGTTACTTGTTTTACTTTACTTAATATCATGCATGTTTTTATTTCACTAGTTAAGCATAATGGAAAACAACAAAAATATGAGAGATCTTTATGAACTTTATCTTGAATTAGGACATGATGTGTTTGAAGAGAGAATTAAAAAACCCATGGAACTTTATATGCATGTTAATGGGAATGTTATTACTATGGATGCTTTGAACACCATTGTTAATGCTATGGAAAATTCTAAGCTTGGGGAAGCTGGCTCTGATGAGCATGATCTTTTTAGTCCCCCAAGCATTGAGGAGAAAATTATCTTTTATGATTACAATATGCCTCCTATATATGATGATAGCCACTGTGTTAAATTTGCTCCCACTACAACTAACAAAATTGATTATGCTTACGTGGAGAGTAATAATTTTATGCATGAGACTCATGATAAGAATGCTTTATGTGATAGTTATATTGTTGAGTTTGCTCATGATGCTACTGAAAATTATTATGAGAGAGGAAAATATGGTTGTAGAAATTTTCATGTTACTAAAACACCTCTCTATGTGCTGAAATTTTTGAAGCTACACTTGTTTTATCTTCCTATGCTTGTTACTTTGCTCTTCATGAACTTGTTTATTTACAAGATTCCTATGCATAGGAAGCATTTTAGACTTAAATGTGTTTTGAATTTGCCTCTTGATGCTCTCTTTTGCTTCAAATACTATTTCTTGCGAGTGCATCATTAAAACTGCTGAGCCCATCTTAATGGCTATAAAGAAAGAACTTCTTGGGAGATAACCCCTGTGTTATTTTACTACAGTATTTTTGTTTTATATTTGAGTCTTGGAAGTTGTTTACTACTGTAGCAACCTCTCCTTATCTTAGTTTTGAGTTTTGTTGTGCCAAGTAAAGTCTTTGATAGTAAAGTAAGTACTAGATTTGGATTACTGCGCAGTTCCAGATTTCTTTGCTGTCACGAATCTGGGTCTACCTCCCTGTAGGTAGCTCAGAAAATTAAGCAAATTTACGTGCATGATCCTCAGATACGTACGCAACTTTCATTCAATTTGAGCATTTTCATTTGAGCAAGTCTGGTGGCCTAATAAAATCCATCTTTACGGACTGTTCTGTTTTGACAGATTCTGCCTTTTATTTTGCATTGCCTCTTTTGCTATGTTGGATGAATTTCTTTGATCCATTAATGTCCAGTAGCTTTATGCAATGTCCAGAAGTGTTAAGAATGATTGTGTCACCTCTGAACATGTTAATTTTTATTGTACACTAACCCTCTAATGAGTTGTTTCGAGTTTGGTGTGGAGGAAGTTTTCAAGGATCAAGAGAGGAGTATGATGCAATATGATCAAGGAGAGTGAAAGCTCTAAGCTTGGGGATGCCCCGGTGGTTCACCCCTGCATATTTTAAGAAGACTCAAGCGTCTAAGCTTGGGGATGCCCAAGGCATCCCCTTCTTCATCGACAACATTATCGGGTTCCTCCCCGAAACTATATTTTTATTTCGTCACATCTTATGCACTTTGCTTGGAGCGTCGGTTTGTTTTTGTTTTTTGTTTTGTTTGAATAAAATGGATCCTAGCATTCACTTTATGGGAGAGAGACACGCTCCGCTGTAGCATATGGACAAATATGTCCTTAGGCTCTACTCATAGTATTCATGGCGAAGTTTCTTCTTCGTTAAATTGTTATATGGTTGGAATTGGAAAATGCTACATGTAGTAACTCTAAAATGTCTTGGATAATTTGATACTTGGCAATTGTTGTGCTCATGTTTAAGCTCCTGCATCATATACTTTGCACCCATTAATGAAGAAACACTTAGAGCTTGCTAATTTGGTTTGCATATTTGGTTTCTCTAGAGTCTAGATAACATCTAGTATTGAGTTTTGAACAACAAGGAAGACGGTATGGAGTCTTATAATGTTTACAATATGTCTTTTATGTGAGTTTTGCTGCACCGTTCATCCTTGTGTTTGTTTCAAATAACCTTGCTAGCCTAAACCTTGTATCGAGAGGGAATACTTCTCATGCATCCAAAATACTTGAGCCAACCACTATGCCATTTGTGTCCACCATACCTACCTACTACATGGTATTTATCTGCCATTCCAAAGTAAATTGCTTGAGTGCTACCTTTAAAATTCCATCATTCACCTTTGCAATATATAGCTCATGGGACAAATAGCTTAAAAACTATTGTGGTATTGAATATGTACTTATGCACTTTATCTCTTATTAAGTTGCTTGTTGTGCGATAACCATGCTTACGGGGACGCCATCAACTATTGTTTGTTGAATATCATGTGAGTTGCTATGCATGTCCGTCTTGTCTGAAGTAAGAGAGATCTACCACCTTTATGGTTGGAGCATGCATATTGTTAGAGAATAACATTGGGCCGCTAACTAAAGCCATGAATCATGGTGGAAGTTTCAGTCTTGGACATACATCCTCAATCTCATATGAGAATAATAATTGTTGCCACATGCTTATGCATTAAAGAGGAGTCCATTATCTGTTGTCCATGTTGTCCCGGTATGGATGTCTAAGTTGAGAATAATCAAAAGCGAGAAATCCAAAATGCGAGCTTTCTCCTTAGACCTTTGTACGGGCGGCATGGAGGTACCCCATTGTGACACTTGGTTAAAACATGTGCATTGCAAAGATCCGGTAGTCCAAGCTAATTAGGACAAGGTGCGGGCACTATTAGTATACTATGCATGAGGCTTGCAACTTGTAAGATATAATGTACATAACTCATATGCTTTATTACTACCGTTGACAAAATTGTTTAATGTTTTCAAAATAAAAGCTCTAGCACAAATATAGCAATCGATGCTTTCCTCTTTGAAGGACCATTCTCTTTTACTTTTATGTTGAGTCAGTTCACCTATCTCTCTCCACCTCAAGAAGCAAACACTTGTGTGAAGCTGTGCATTGATTCCTACATACTTGCATATTGTACTTGTTATATTACTCTATGTTGACAATTATCCATGAGATATACATGTTACAAGTTGAAAGCAACCTCCGAAACTTAATCTTCCTTTGTGTTGCTTCAATGCCTTTACTTTGATTTATTGCTTTATGAGTTAACTCTTATGCAAGACTTATTAATACTTGTCTTGAAGTACTATTCATGAAAAGTCTTTGCTTTATGATTCACTTGTTTACTCATGACATTACCATTGTTTTGATCGCTGCATTCACTACATATGTTTACAAATAGTATGATCAAGGTTATGATGGCATATCACTTCAGAAATTATCTTTGTTATCGTTTTACTGCTCGGGACGAGCGAGAACTAAGCTTGGGGATGCTTGATACGTCTCCGACGTATCGATAATTTCTTATGTTCTATGCCATATTATTGATGATACCTACATGTTTTATGCACACTTTATGTCATATTCGTGCATTTTCTGGAACTAACCTATTAACAAGATGCCGAAGTGCCGGTTGCTTGTTCTGCTGTTTTTGGTTTCGAAATCCTAGTAACGAAATATTCTCGGAATTGGACGAAACAAAGACCCGGGGGCCTATTTCGCCACGAACCTTCCGGAAGACAGAAGAGCATACGAAGTGGGGCCACGAGGTGGCCAAACCACAAGGCGGCGCGGCCAAGGGGGGCCCGCGCCGCCTCGTGGTGTGGGCCCCTCGTCGGCCCCCGACTCTGCCCTTCCGCCTACTTAAAGCCTCCGTCGCGAAACCCCGATGCGAAAAACCACGATACGGAAAACCTTCCGGAGACGCCGCCGCCGCCGATCCCATCTCGGGGGATTACGGAGATCTCCTCCGGCACCCTTCCGGAGAGGGGATTCATCTCCCGGAGGACTCTACACCGCCATGGTCGCCTCCGGAGTGATGAGTGAGTAGTTCACCCGTGGACTATGGGTCCATAGCAGTAGCTAGATGGTTGTCTTCTCCTCATTGTGCTTCATTGTTGGATCTTGTGAGCTGCCTAACATGATCAAGATCATCTATCTGTAATACTCTATGTTGTGTTTGTCGGGATCCGATGGATAGAGAATACCATGTTATGTTAATTATCAAGTTATTTCATATGTGTTGTTTATGATCTTGCATGCTCTCCGTTATTAGTAGAGGCTCGGCCAAGTTTTTGCTTTTAACTCCAAGAGGGAGTATTTATGCTCGATAGTGGGTTCATGCTCGCATTGACACCGGGACGAGTGATGAGAAAGTTCTAAGGTTGTGCTGTGTCTTGTTGCCACTAGGGATAAAACATTGGCGCTATGTCCGAGGATGTAGTTGTTGATTACATTACGCACCATACTTAATGCAATTGTCTCGTTGCTTTGCAACTTAATACTTGGAAGGGGTTCGGACGATAACCCGAAGGTGGACTTTTTAGGCATAGATGCGGTTGGATGGCGGTCTATGTACTTTGTCGTAATGCCCAATTAAATCTCACTATACTTATCATGACATGTATGTGCATTGTTATGCCCTCTCTATTTGTCAATTGCCCGACTGTAATTTGTTCACCCAACATGCTTTTATCTTATGGGAGAGACACCTCTAGTGAGCTGTGGACCCCGGTCCATTCTTTTAATACTGAAATACAAATCTGCTGCAATACTTGTTTTACTTGTTTTCTCTGCAAACAATCATCTTCCACACAATTCGGTTAATCCTTTGTTACTGACAAGCCGGTGAGATTGACAACCTCACTGTTTCGTTGGGGCAAAGTACTTTGGTTGTGTTGTGCAGGTTCCACGTTGGCGCCGGAATCTCGGTGTTGCGCCGCACTACATCCCGCCGCCATCAACCTTCAACGTGCTTCTTGACTCCTACTGGTTCGATTAAACCTTGGTTTCTTACTGAGGGAAACTTGCCGCTGTGCGCATCACACCTTCCTCTTGGGGTTCCCAACGGACGTGTCAACTACACGCATCACCCAGCTTACCACGAGCGCGATGGTGTGCTCCGTTGGTGCAGAGGTGGCCGGACGGCGACGATATCATCCGATAACCTGGCGGCGGTGGTCGGAGGAAAATGGCCGAATTCGCCAGTCCAGGGGCTTCCCATCTTGCGCGCTTCGACAAGAAAAACGAGGAGAGGATGGTGGTGCTGGAGGTATCCTCGGCGAGGCTCGGGGCTACCTCAATCGCCGGCGGTGAACGGAGGTTGGCGGACTAGGGTTTCGGCATCGAGAGAGAATGACGCAGAGAAAACGGGAATTAGGGCTTCCGCTGCTCTTTATACGGTCTACGGCGTGTGCTAGCAGTCAATAACGGCGGCGACGACGCGGGATGTGGCGATGGTTGGCTCGGTGGCGAGCTCCTGTGCGCGTAGAGGAGAAGAGGAAGACGACGACCCCCACCTCGTCTTTATCCACAGCGAAGGGGTATTCGGGCCGCGATGGGCTGTGCTGGACTTGAGGCTGCCTGGGCTGGTGGTGGACTCGTGGTGCTTGGGCTGCTCGTGGGCTGCGACGGCGAGTAAGGTCCAGGTAGGTTTTTCTTCTCCTTTCCTTTTTCTCGTTTTCATTTTCTGTTTTATAATTCAATTTTGAATTCAAATTTGAATTCTTTTCTGTTTTGCAGGTATTTGATAATTTGAATTTCATTAGGACTAAATAAAGGATCATTGTAACACTTGGATTGTTTTTGAATGAGCATTTAATATATGTGAACCTTTATTGCAAATTTTAATTAAGCATGATTCATGCTCTCATTTTAATTTCCATTTATCTTGTGAATCAAATCTGTTTGGAAATATTGGAGTTGATACTTTCAACTTAAAGTATTTCGGAGGTTGTATTAGGACTTGACTTCCATTTGGGGAATTGGTCACTTGCACATGATCTTATGTGAATACTCGGTTTGTTAAGATCTTGTAGGTTTAATTATAGCCCTATTTCAAGGTTAGCACTATTATTGTATTTTACTAGTACCTTGAAATACTTAGAGTAATTCTACTCTCATCATGGTTTGATCTTGGTTAATAGGTTAAGTGGTTGATCACCATACATATGGTTTCAATTATAAAATGTAGCACAAGATTTTGCTTATGTTCAAGAATTGAAGTATAAGATTTATTTGATGTGCAAATCTAGGGTTCCAATGCTATTTACCTAATGACACATGGTTTGAATCTTAATTGTGGTTTAGGTTTTATTTGTGATCACCCAAGTGATACACAAACTAGGGTTGAGATTTAATTCTGGGTTGTAGAGATGGGATGACACCATATTGCATGTGCTTGGGGTTTAATCTCCCTAACCAAGGTGATATGGTTACTTGCTTAATAGTTGAGGTTCTCCTTTAGTTACTAAGGATATGAGAATTGGTTTTATCTTATACACATAGATTTCTATTATATCCTTAATCTATTGTTAAAGCAACTAAAGTTGTTATAGTTCTTTTTATAGTTAACTTTGGTCATGTTGATGGATGGTTTCTCACCATATTAAGTATGGGGTTTTACTCTAAGGTTCTCTTTTGTTTATTAGGTGAAGAATAAGTGGACTGTAGATGTGGGAGAATTCTACTTATGATCACCAAGTGGTTCACAAGTTAAGGTTGGGATATAAGCCTAGGGTTTATGGTGTACTCACAAGATCTCTTTAGGTATGAAAGATTAAGTCTCTACCTAGAGGGCTTAGTTGAATTAATCTCTACTTTACTTCACCTATTCATGGATATAGTCTTGTTCCATTTGATATTAGGTTATCTCACCACTCCAAGAGGAAATGGTTTACAACCTAATACTTTGGTTCAATGGTTGTCCTGGATTCTTAGATAGGTAAAGCTAGGTTTAATATGAATGTTCTCTCTCATTTGGAAAGGCTTGAATAATACTCTAGGTTCCTCTTGAAGATATTGTTGTGATTATATGGATATTTATATCCAAGATTTAGCTCTGAGTTTGTCATTGCTTCTCTAATAAATAAAATAGGACTCTCTCACCTCTCTAGGTTTGATGTATAATAACTTGGAATAGAGAAATATCTATTTCTGGATTTGATCTCCTTGTCTTATTTCCAAGAATGAAATAATATGAATACCATGAGGTTCATGGTAGGATCATGGATTTGTTTAAGACATGGAAAAGATAAGTGAAGAATAGTTTCTCCAATTATTGTTACTTGATTTCCAATTAAATGGATGTTCATATGTTATGGCAAGGAATATCATGTTGTGATCTTTAATAAGATCAGGTAGTTGATCATTGTGTAAAGTGTTATTGTGTTGATTATTAGTTCCATTTGATCTAACCCCTTAGATCAAATTATCTCTACCCAAAACAAGGTTTTAGCAAAGTCACATTGAGGTTTATAGCGCTTGACTTGATGAGCTACTTCAGTTCCACCAAGGTCAAGTGAAACTTCGATTCTTGTGGATCTGTTTTACTTTAAAGCGCGAAAATTCCCCAGATTTTCTATGCGTGAATGCAATGCACACATCTGTTTCCTCTATTTTTTGTAACCCCAATACCTGGGATATTACAGTGTCCCACGTACGGGCCGGCGTCTCCCACAGCGTGGCTAACTCCTCTTTCAACAGACCGAGATACAGATGCATGTCGACACCCGGTTGTTTCGGCCCCTGAATAAGAATACTCATGTGTACGTACCGCTGCTTTGTGCACAGCAAGGGGGGATGTTGTATGGCCATACAAACACGGGCCAGGTGATATGCGTGCTACTCTGGTTTCCAAAGGAATTGAGTCCGTCAGTGCTCATGCCTAGACGAACGTTCCTCGATTCGCTCCCGAACTCATCTGCGAACTCAATGTCCAACGCATTCCAGCGGCTAGCGTCCGCGGGGTGTGTCGGGATCTTGCCCTTCTCCGAATCATCTGCGGGCTTCTCCCTTTCCGCGTGCCATTGCATGAGCTTTGCTTCCTTAGGATCTATGAAATACCACTGCAGATGGGGAGTGATAGGAAAGTACCAGACAACTTTTCGAGGAACTTTCTTGTTCCCTCTCTTGTACCGTGCTTGGCCGCACACCGGACATGTGGTTCTGTCCTTGTACTCATTCTGATAATGTGCACAATCGTTTATGCATGCGTGGTATTTTACGTGCGGTAGGTCGAGTGGGAAAACTATTTTCTTAGCCTCGTACTTGTTGGCAATGTAGCGGCGTCTGCGTGCTCTCGGCTTCTCCACCACCATCTGCTCCGGCATCATCGTCTCCTTCATCGGCCTCTCCTTCCTCATGATGAGCACCATGTTCGGGAGACTCTTCGTCTTCTCGCCCGATGTCGGCCTCTTCTTCATGACCAACATTTGCCGCCGGCTCCTCATTGAAGCCGAGCATGAAACCGCGCTCGAGCAGGTGTTCCTCCGGTTGTCCGAGAATCGGGGTCGATCCACCTGCCGGAGTCCGCATTTTCGACACGGACATCTTATCAGGGTCATGTTGTTCCTAACCATGTCGGCCTTCGCGTTCACCTTGTATCTAACCACATGGCCTTCCCTCATATGGATGACCATGGTTGACTGTGTGTCATGCATAGAGCAAAAAAGAGTTAATTAGAACCACACACACCATGCACAAACACACATGCATGCATGCATGATCGCTGGAAAATTTCTGCATGACCTATCCTAAAAGTAGGACATATGGCTAGTGCAAAAATTTGCAATGGAAATGAATCAACATTTCGGCAAACATCCATGCACCACGCCGGCACAAACCAACAACACCAACAACACAAATAAGCTTCTTCGCAAGCAAACATTCAACCACAACACAAAGCTCAACGTAGAAATACCATCGTCTCGCCGCCGCAAACCGTCCGGGAGCATGCTAATCTTCACCTACAAAACATCCATACACACAAAACATGCATCCAATAGTACTCAACCTCTCACAAATCTACCAATCATGGTGGAGCAAGAGGATGGGGTGGTGGAGAGAAAACAATGGAGCATGCAAGAGGGAAAGTGGAGGAGGGAAAGAGAATTGTGGTTTTTAGTACCCTCTACAAGTTGGAGTGGCTTCCCCTTACAAATATGCCCACAAAAATAGGCTTTGAGCTATCAACAATGAAGGAAAATATGACCAAAATGGAATGGGAGAGAGGAGCAACACGAGCTGGTTGGAGGAGACGAGAATGGAAAGGGTGGTGGGTGGAAGAGAAGAGGGGAAAGCTGCCATAAAAGGCTAGATCCACTGTGCACATTTTGTGCCGCATATGCTGATATGCGCAACAGAATGTGGAACTTCTGTGGCGCATATCAACATATGCGCCATATAATCTTGGCCTCGTGAAGTTGGGGTGGTCCCCCACAGGGTATTCTATGGCGCATGTACCAATATGCGCCACAAAAGTTTAAATTTCTATGGCGCATATTGGTACGTGCACCACAGAATATCCTTCACCCATGTGCAGTGGTGGACCGCTCATGGGTCCCACAAACTTTTTGTGGCGCACAAGAGTACGTGCGCCGCAGAATGTCCACTTTCTGTGGCCCATATGCTGCAGGTGCGCCATAGAATTCGATTAAATTTTGTGGCGCATTATTCTGCATGCGCCACAGATGCTATTTCTACCTATAATGGTTTTCCTACTAGTGAAGCACTTAACCACGCTCCTGGCCCAACGGAGAATGCGAGGACGGACATCAGAGAGTTTAGCGGACATCGGTATGGGGGACCCCGCCCCTACCGGCAGCCCGTACGCAGCACCAGGAGCTCCGCCTCATCAAATACTTTCACCTCGCACAGACGGGAGAGAGGTGTAAGATACACAGCCGCCAGAAACACCGAAACACCACCTCTAGTATAGATCCGGAGGAGGAACTTGGGTGATGGCATCATCTGAGCTAATACATGGATCATTGGAGGACAAGGAATCATCCCCTTCATCATCAACCACTACATCTCCATCTTCATCGCCATCACCGATCCCATTATTCTTCAACCATAGTTGTGATCTCGATTGCTATGTGGATTTGTATTTGAATTCGTACAATTATCTTCCTTCCATTCATAAGATTATGATGTTGTTCTTGATTGTCTCCATGTGTGAGTAGTTCCATTCGTGCTTGCGGAGATGGAGAAAACCTAGCACGAATATGAGATGAATCAAAGATGATCTATGGTTTTAATATATGAATGTGTGTTAGTTCTCTCTCTAAATATTATATGAAGTACACCATGTAATATTTGCCTTAGGGATTAGAGAGGGGACTACCCTTTGAAGTATGATAAAGTGTACGACGACAAGTGACATTACCATGCCGGCACTTTATCATATGGAAGAGGGGATAAAGGGAGATTCACTAAGCTCATATCGATAACCATGGGGAAACCCTTAATTGCGATAGTAAATATGTGGTTTGCAAAAGACTAGCTGCAATGGTTATTTAGAGATGCGATGACTGATGGTTTTCTAGGCGCATCTTATTATGGAGCTCTCTCAACACACTACATGATTAAAAGCATAGCTTATCTTGATTAACATGAATCCTAATTCTTGGTTGGATCCAATAATCTCTGAGAACACTTTGTCTTATTGAGTTTCACTTTATTTTTCTCACAACTCTTGTTACTTTATTGCTTTATTTACTTTCTTGCAACCAATTACAACAACATTTAAAAACAAATTTATTTGAGATTAAAGAACGACTTAGATGTGGCCCTTTATAGATAGTAGCAAGGGTCATAAAGACCTTAACTAGTAGCTCCTCGTGGTTCAATACTCTTATTTCGAAACTAATTACAACTGAATTGTACACTTGTAGTCATCAAGGCTCCCAAAGGGGGCTCTCCTTTTTCCCAAGGGGAGTTGTATGTTCCTCCTTCCCACGCCTCCACCTTATATAGGGGGAGAGGCAGGGGTGGTGGCTGGCCCAAACCCTAGGGAGGGGGCAGTTGGGCTAAGGGGAGGTGGTCGGCTGGGCCACTAAGGGACCATGTGCCCCTGCTCCAAACCCTAGCCACCCCACCACATGGCCCATGTGGGGGGGTTGGCCGGCCCCTTAATGGGCACCCCTCCGGAGGGGCCCATTTAAGGTGGGTTGCACCTTTAATTAAATAAATATTTTTTCAATATTAATTCAATTAATCAAGAAATAATACATATTATTTAATTCCCGATGATCCATGACATCTCCCGGACCACTCCGAACATCCTTCTGATTCCCCCGGTACCCTTTCTTGCTCTGTCTTCTCTATTCTTCAGTGTTTTCAATTAATCGAAAACAATCTTATATTCCGTTGAATCCTTAAGTGTGTTACCCTACGGTTCAAGCACAACACAAACATGATCAAGATGCCTCTCAAATCAATGATCACCGGGGTATTCTGAAGAACAATAATGACCCCAGTGTATTCTACGAAGATGTGATCGTTGATGCGTGTAGCTGACACGTCCATTGGGAACCCCAAGAGGAAGGTGTGATGCGCACAGCGGCAAGTTTCCCTCAGTAAGAAACCAAGGTTTAATCGAACCAGTAGGAGTCAAGAAGCACGTTGAAGGTTGATGGCGGCGGGATGTAGTGCGGCGCAATACCAGAGATTCCGGCGCCAACGTGGAACCTGCACAACACAACCAAAGTACTTTGCCCCAACGAAACAGTGAGGTTGTCAATCTCACCGGCTTGCTGTAACAAAGGATTAACCGTATTGTGTGGAAGATGATTGTTTGCAAGAAAACAGCAAAACAAGTATTGCGACAGATTTGTATTTCGAGTATAAAAGAATGGACCGGGGTCCAGAGTTCACTAGAGGTGTCTCTCCCATAAGATAAAAGCATGTTGGGTGAACAAATTACAGTCGGGCAATTGACAAATAGAGAGGGCATAACAATGCACATACATGTCATGATAAATATAGTGAGATTTAATTGGGCATTACGACAAAGTACATAGACCGCCATCCAGCTGCATCTATGCCTAAAAAGTCCACCTTCAGAGTTATCATCCGAACCCCTTCCGGTATTAAGTTGTAAAACAACGGACAATTGCATTAAGTATGGTGCGTAATGTAATCAACAACTACATCCTTAGACATAGCATCAATGTTTTATCCCTAGTGGCAACAGCACAACACAATCTTAGAACTTTCCGTCACTGTCCCAGATATCAATGGAGGCATGAACCCACTATCGAGCATAAATACTCCCTCTTGGAGTTAAGAGCAAAAACTTGGCCGAGCCTCTACTAATAACGGAGAGCATGCAAGATCATAAACAACACATAGGTAATAACTTGATAATTAACATAACATGGTATTCTCTATCCATCGGATCCCGACAAACACAACATATAGTATTACAGATAGATGATCTTGATCATGTTAGGCAGCTCACAAGATCCAACAATGAAGCACAATGAGGAGAAGACAACCATCTAGCTACTGCTATGGACCCATAGTCCGGGGGTGAACTACTCACTCATCACTCCGGAGGCGACCATGGCGGTGAAGAGTCCTCCGGGAGATGAATCCCCTCTCCGGCAGGGTGCCGGAGGAGATCTCCAGAATCCCCCGAGATGGGATTGGCGGCGGCGGCGTCTGTGGAAGGTTTTCCGTATCGTGGCTCTCGGTACTGGGGGTTTCGCGACGGAGGCTTAAAGTAGGCGGAAGGGCAACGTGGGGGGCCACACGAGGGTCCCACACCATAGGTCGGCGCGGCCGAGGCACGGGCCGCGCCGCCCTATGGTGGCGGCGCCTCGTGGCCCCACTTCGACTCCTCTTCGGTCTTCCGGAAGCTTCGTGGCAAAATAGGACCCCGGGCGTTGATTTCGTCCAATTCCGAGAATATTTCGTTACTAGGATTTCTGAAACCAAAAGCTGCAGAAAACGACAAGCGGCTCTTCGGCATCTTCTTAATAGGTTAGTTCCGAGAAAATGCACGAATATGACATAAAGTGTGCATAAAACATGTAGATATCATCAATAATGTGGCATGGAACATAAGAAATTATCGATACGTCGGAGACGTATCAGCATCCCCAAGCTTAGTTACTGCTCGTCCCGAGCGGGTAAAACGATAACAAAGATAATTTCCGAAGTGACATGCCATCATAACCTTGATCATACTATTTGTAAACATATGTAATGAATGCAGCGATCAAAACAATGGTAATGACATGAGTAAACAAGTGAATCATAAAGCAAAGACTTTTCATGAATAGTACTTCAAGACAAGCATCAATAAGTCTTGCATAAGAGTTAACTCATAAAGCAATAAATCAAAGTAAAGGTATTGAAGCAACACAAAGGAAGATTAAGTTTCAGCGGTTGCTTTCAACTTGTAACATATATATCTCATGGATAATTGTCAACATAGAGTAATATAACAAGTGCAATATGCAAGTATGTAGGAATCAATGCACAGTTCACACAAGTGTTTGCTTCTTGAGGTGGAGAGAAATAGGTGAACTGACTCAACATAAAAGTAAAAAGAATGGTCCTTCAAAGAGGAAAGCATCGATTGCTATATTTGTGCTAGAGCTTTTATTTTGAAAACATGAAACAATTTTGTCAACGGTAGTAATAAAGCATATGAGTTATGTAAATTATATCCTACAAGTTGCAAGCCTCATGCATAGTATACTAATAGTGCCCGCACCTTGTCCTAATTAGCTTGGACTACCGGATCATCGCAATACACATGTTTTAACCAAGTGTCACAATGGGGTACCTCCATGCCGCTCTGTACAAAGGTCTAAGGAGAAAGCTCGCATTTTGGATTTCTCGCTTTTGATTATTCTCAACTTAGACATCCATACCGGGACAACATGGACAACGAGATAATGGACTCCTCTTAAATGCATAAGCATGTGGCAACAATTATTATTCTCATATGAGATTGAGGATATGTGTCCAAAACTGAAACTTCCACCATGATTCATGGCTTTAGTTAGCGGCCCAATGTTCTTCTCTAACAATATGCATGCTCCAACCATTAAGGTGGTAGATCTCTCTTACTTCAGACAAGACGGACATGCATAGCAACTCACATGATATTGAACAAAGGGTAGTTGATGGCGTCCCCAGAAAACATGGTTATCGCACAACAAGCAACTTAATAAGAGATAAAGTGCATAAGTACATATTCAATACCACAATAGTTTTTAAGCTATTTGTCCCATGAGCTATATATTGCAAAGGTGAATGATGGAATTTTAAAGGTAGCACTCAAGCAATTTACTTTGGAATGGCGGATAAATACCATGTAGTAGGTAGGTATGGTGGACACAAATGGCATGGTGGTTGGCTCAAGGATTTTGGATGCATGAGAAGTATTCCCTCTCGATACAAGGTTTAGGCTAGCAAGGTTATTTGAAACAAACACAAGGATGAACGGTGCAGCAAAACTCACATAAAAGACATATTGTAAACATTATAATACTCTACACCGTCTTCCTTGTTGTTCAAAACTCAATACTAGACGTTATCTAGACTCTAGAGAAACCAAATATGCAAACCAAATTAGCAAGCTCTAAGTGTTTCTTCATTAATGGGTGCAAAGTATATGATGCAAGAGCTTAAACATGAGCACAACAATTGTCAAATATCAAATTATCCAAGACATTTTAGAATTACTACATGTAGCATTTTCCAATTCCAACCATATAACAATTTAACGAAGAAGAAACTTCGCCATGAATACTATGAGTAGAGCCTAAGGACATACTTGTCCATATGCTACAGCGGAGCGTGTCTCTCTCCCACAAAGTGAATGCTAGGATCCATTTTATTCAAACAAAACAAAAACAAAAACAAACCGACGCTCCAAGCAAAGTGCATAAGATGTGACGGAATAAAAATATAGTTTCAGGGGAGGAACCTGATAATGTTGTCGATGAAGAAGGGGATGCCTTGGGCATCCCCAAGCTTAGATGCTTGAGTCTTTTCAAAATATGCAGGGGTGAACCACCGGGGCATCCCCAAGCTTAGAGCTTTCACTCTCCTTGATCATATTGTATCATACTCCTCTCTTGATCCTTGAAAACTTCCTCCACACCAAACTCGAAACAACTCATTAGAGGGTTAGTGCACAATAAAAATTAACATGTTCAGAGGTGACACAATCATTCTTAACACTTCTGGACATTGCATAAAGCTACTGTACATTAATGGATCAAAGAAATTCATCCAACATAGCAAAAGAGGCAATGCGAAATAAAAGGCAGAATCTGTCAAAACAGAACAGTCCGTAAAGATGGATTTTATCGAGGCACCAGACTTGCTCAAATGAAAATGCCCAAATTGAATGAAAGTTGCGTACATATCTGAGGATCACTCACGTAAATTGGCTTAATTTTCTGAGTTACCTACAGAGAATTAGACCCAGATTCGTGACAGCAAAGAAATCTGTTTCTGCGCAGTAATCCAAATCTAGTATTCACTTTACTATCAAAGACTTTACTTGGCACAACAAAACACAAAACTAAGATAAGGAGAGGTTGCTACAGTAGTAAACAACTTCTAAGACTCAAATATAAAACAAAAATACTGTAGTAAAAACATGAGTTGTCTCCCATAAGCGCTTTTCTTTAACGCCTTTCAGCTAGGCGCAGAAAGTGTATATCAAGTAACATCAAGAGACGAAGCATCAACATCATAATTTTTTCTAATAATAGAATCATAAGGTAACTTCATTCTCTTTCTAGGGAAGTGTTCCATACCTTTCTTGAGAGGAAATTGATATTTAATATTACCTTCCTTCATATCAATAGTAGCACCAACGGTTCGAAGAAAAGGTCTTCCCAATATAATGGGGGAAGATGCATTGCATTCAATATTCAAGACAACAAAATCAACGGGGACAAGGTTATTGTTAACCATAATATGAACATTATCAACTCTCCCCAAAGGTTTCTTTTTAGCAGTATCAACGAGATTAACATCCAGATAACAGTTTTTCAATGGTGGCAAGTCAAGCATATCATAGACTTTCTTAGGCATAACAGAAATACTTCCACCAAGATCACATAAAGCATTACAATCAAAATCTTTGACCCTCATTTTAATGATGGGCTTCCAACCATCCTCTAGCTTTCTAGGAATAGAAGTTTCAAGTTTTAGTTTCTCTTCTCTAGCTTTTATGAGAGCATTTGTAATATGTTTTGTGAAAGCCAAGTTTACAGCGCTAGCATTAGGACTTTTAGCAAGTTTTTGTAAGAACTTTATAACTTCAGAGATGTGGCAATCATCAAAATCTAAATCATTACAATCTAAATCAATGGGATTATCATCCCCAAGGTTGGAAAAAATTTCAGCAGGTTTTATCACAGAGCGATTTTAGCAGTTTCGGTGTAATTTTGCGCGCTTTGCACTAGGAGTAGAAACATTGCCAACACCAATTATTTTATTATTGATAGTAGGAGGTGCAGCAACATGTGAATCATTAGCATTGCTAGTGGTGGTAATAGTCCAAACTTTAGCTACATTTTTCTCTTTAGCTAGTTTTTCATTTTCTTCTCTATCCCACCTAGCACGCAGCTTCAGCCATTAATCTTATATTCTCATTAATTCTAACTTGGATGGCATTTGCTGTAGTAACAATTTTATTTTCAATATCCCTATTAGGCATAACTTTCGATTTCAAAATATCAACATCAGAGGCAAGACTATCAACCTTAGAAGCGAGAATATCAATTTTATTGAGCTTTTCCTCAACAGATTTGTTAAAGGCACTTTGTGTACTAATAAATTCTTTAAGCATAGCTTCAAGTCCAGGGGGTGTATTCGTATTATTGTTGTAAGAATTCCCATAAGAATTAGCATAACCGTTACCATTATTATAAGGATATGGCCTATAGTTATTACTAGAATTGTTCCGATAAGCATTGTTGTTGAAATTATTATTTTTAATGAAGTTTACATCAACATGTTCTTCTTGGGCAACCAATGAAGCTAACGGAACATTATTAGGATCAACATTAGTCCTATCATTCACAAGCATAGACATAATAGCATCAACCTTATCATTCAAGGAAGAGGATTCTTCAACAGAATTTACCTTCTTACCTTGTGGAGCTCTTTCCGTGTGCCATTCAGAGTAATTAACCATCATATTATCAAGAAGCTTTGTAGCCGCCCCAAGAGTGATGGACATAAAGGTACCTCGAGCAGCTGAATCCAATAAATTCCGCGAAGAAAAATTTAGTCCTGCATAGAAGGTTTGGATGATCATCCAAGTAGTCAGTCCATGGGTTGGGCAATTTTTAACCAAAGATTTCATTCTTTCCCAAGCTTGAGCAACATGTTCATTATCCAATTGTTTAAAATTCATTATGCTACTCCTTAAAGATATAATTTTAGCAGGGGGATAATATCTACCAATAAAAGCATCCTTGCATTTAGTCCATGAATCAATACTATTCTTAGGCAGAGATAGCAACCAATCTTTAGCTCTTCCTCTTAATGAGAAAGGAAACAATTTCAATTTAATAATGTCACCATCTACATCCTTATACTTTTGCATTTCACATAGTTCAACAAAATTATTAAGATGGGCAGCAGCAGCATCATCAGAACTAACACCAGAAAATTGCTCTCGCATAACAAGATTCAGTAAAGCAGGTTTAGTTTCAAAGAATTCTGCTGTAGTAGCAGGTGGAGCAATAGGTGTGCATAAGAAATCATCATTATTTGTGGTTGTGAAGTCACACAACTTAGTATTTTCAGGGGTGGCCATTTTAGCAGTAGTAAATAAAGCAAACTAGATAAAATAAATGCAAGTAAACTAATTTTTTTGTGTTTTTGATATAGAGTGCAAGACAAGTAAATAAAGTAAAGCTAGCAACTAATTTTTTTGTGTTTTGATATAATGCAGCAAACAAAGTAGTAAATAAAATAAAGCAAGACAAAAACAAAGTAAAGAGGTTGGGAAGTGGAGACTCCCCTTGCAGCGTGTCTTGATCACCCCGGCAACGGCGCCGAAATTTGCTTGATGCGTGTAGCCGACACGTCCGTTGGGAACCCCAAGAGGAAGGTGTGATGCGCACAGCGGCAAGTTTCCTCGATAAGAAACCAAGGTTTAATCGAACCGAGTAGGAGTCAAGAAGCACGTTGAAGGTTGATGGCGGCGGGATGTAGTGCGGCGCAACACCGAGATTCCGGCGCCAACGTGGAACCTGCACAACACAACCAAAGTACTTTGCCCCAACGAAACAGCGAGGTTGTCAATCTCACCGGCTTGCTGTAACAAAGGATTAACCGTATTGTGTGGAAGATGATTGTTTGCAAGAAAACAGTAAAACAAGTATTGCAGCAGATTTGTATTTCAAGTATAAAAGAATGGACCGGGGTCCACGAGTTCACTAGAGGTGTCTCTCCCATAAGATAAAAGCATGTTGGGTGAACAAATTACAGTCGGGCAATTGACAAATAGAGAGGGCATAACAATGCACATACATGTCATGATAAATATAGTGAGATTTAATTGGGCATTACGACAAAGTACATAGACCGCCATCCAGCTGCATCTATGCCTAAAAAGTCCACCTTCGGGTTATCATCCGAACCCCTTCCAGTATTAAGTTGTAAAACAACAGACAATTGCATTAAGTATGGTGCGTAATGTAATCAACAACTACATCCTTAGACATAGCATCAATGTTTTATCCCTAGTGGCATCAGCAATCCACAACCTTAGAACTTTCTATCACTATCCCAGATATCAATGGAGGCATGAACCCACTATCGAGCATAAATACTCCCTCTTGGAGTTAAGAGAAAAAACTTGGCCAGAGCCTCTACTAATAACGGAGAGCATGCAAGATCATAAACAACACATAGGTAATAACTTGATAATTAACATAACATGGTATTCTCTATCCATCGGATCCCGACAAACACAACATATAGTATTACGGATAGATGATCTTGATCATGTTAGGCAGCTCACAAGATCCTACAATGAAGCACAATGAGGAGAAGACAACCATCTAGCTACCGCTATGGACCCATAGTCCAGGGGTGAACTACTCACTCATCACTCCGGAGGCGACCATGGAGGTGAAGAGTCCTCCGGGAGATGAATCCCCTCTCCGGCGGGGTGCCGGAGGAGATCTCCAGAATCCCCCGAGATGGGATTGGCGGCGGCGGCGTCTCTGGAAGGTTTTCCGTATCGTGGCTCTCGGTACTGGGGGTTTCGCGACGGAGGCTTTAAGTAGGCGGAAGGGCAACGTGGGTGGCCACACGAGAGCCCCACACCATAGGTCGGCGCGGCCAGGGCCTGGGCCGCGCCGCCCTATGATGGCGGCGCCTCGTGGCCCCACTTCGACTCCTCTTCGGTCTTCTGGAAGCTTCGTGGCAAAATAGGACCCTGGGCGTTGATTTCGTCCAATTCCGAGAATATTTCGTTACTAGGATTTCTGAAACCAAAAACAGCGTAAAACAGACAATCGGCTCTTCGGCATCTTGTTAATAGGTTAGTTCCAGAAAATGCACGAATATGACATAAAGTGTGCATAAAACATGTAGATATCATCAATAATGTGGCATGGAACATAAGAAATTATCGATACGTCGGAGACGTATCAATCGTCGTTTGAACCATGATGTTAAGTCCCATTCCCTTTGTTCTTCGATACCGACACTCGTCTGAGAAGTAATCACCGGTATCATGATCTCACCGAGTGGGCCTAGAGTATCTATCCATCACGCGGATGAAAAATTCCTCTCTTGACACATACGCCTCATCGTATCCCTTTGGATACCCAAAAGCACATTTATGATCACCCTATCACGGAATGGCGTTTGATGCAATCATAACGGCCTCTGGTGATAATGATTAGATATGATCTCATGATCTAAGGAATTAGGTCTCTACTCTTTCATAAACATCGTAACGTTGAACTTAGTGACATGATCATGTTACAATGCTTATATGTTTGTGTAATTCCATCATATCATTCATGTAATGATATGACTCCATTGTCAATGACGTGTGTGTCCATATGCTCGGGAAACCTTGACCATGGATTGACCACAATGAACTAGTTTGCATATGCCCACTAGGGACCCTGGTTTGTTTATAATACCACATATGTATCAATATTTCCTATTAATAAAGTTATAGCCTGACATGAAACTATTATGAACCGATGAGATACAATAATAAATACTACTTATTATTTGCCTCTAGAGCACGATCTCCGACAATCTCTCCATAGTTGTGTATTTGTATGATTGAACATGGGCGTGATCTTAATAACATATGCATCTATGTTTTCTTTTTCATCCATGCGTGATTGATTGATTTGGTTCTAGGTTGAGGTATGATCTAGTGCGCTAAGTTAGATTTTGTTGTGATCTAAACGTTAAAATACATGAGTTGGCGAAGATGGGTTCACGAGATCCTTCGTACAGAAGTGTACTTTTGCCACGCGAGTGACAAGCGAGATTCATGCATAGTGCATGCAGTGTGACAACCCGGTAGCCATCAAAGAGAACTTTTATTTTCGTAAGTAATGTCGTGTAGATAATAGATCGCATACATTCGCTCATCTAGTACTAGTGAGACCAAAGCCTAGAAACCAACTATAATCTCCTTTCTTTAATTTGAGTGGTTCTTTAATTTAATCTTTTAGTTCTTTATTATTAGCTACTTTAAACGTCTCGATTATCACTATTCTAAACTTATAGAATAGGCTATTCCAAACCACAGTTTGGATCTGAATATGGCTGCACTGAAAATGCACTCGCGGGATTGTGTAGTTTCAATTTGTGAAGCTTCCATGGAACGAACTTTTTAAATAATATTTTCTACTATAAGTACTGCAATAACCCTGTGTTGATATAGGAATCTAGTCATCTTAAAGCACATTCTGCAATATATTCAAAGTACACTCAAAGTTGGACTTACCTTTCAGCGATCCTCTTCTACTCTTCTAAGTGCATTTTCATATGTAAACTGGACATGATGCCTTAATTAATTACAGACGATCGGCATGAGGTTTTTCTATATTCTTTGGTTTTAACTTGATATCATGGAGTGCCAGAAAACAAGATAATGTGTCTCGCTCTAGCACTGAAGTGGAATATAAGGCATTAGATAATGCTACAATTAAGTTGATTTGGGTTGAGGTTTTAATTCAAGAACTCGGTGTTATTCTGCAGGAAAGACCATGTCTTTTGTGGGATAATCTTGGTGCAACATACTTATCGGCAAATTATGTTTTTCATGCTTGGAGGAAACATAATAAAAGAAGCTATCACTTTGTTTGTGAAAGGGTTGCTGCCAAACTACTGGATATCAGGTTCATATCTACAAAGGATAAGTTGTAGATGGTTTTACAAAAACTTTAGCTGTTGAAGATTTACATGAGTTTTTGTGTAATCTAAGGGGTTCTTAAGCATCTATATTACAACTTTTTATTCTTATATGTATGGAGTAGTACTCCGATGGGTACGACTCCTCCAAGTCCTTCTTGTACACGCCTATGAGGGTTACTTAACATGAACCATGAACCCTCGGTAGGGTATCGTCCCCCCGTATATTGATAATTACAACCATTTACAATTTATGTTATTTACAACAATACCTTATATTATGACACATCATGAGCATATGATAAGAAAACATTGATCGAATTGTTTTTTCTTCACCAGCACTGTGTATTTGCGTTGGTGTCTAATCATATATCATCTCAGATGGGGAAGAGTCTTGGATGGATAATAAAAAGAGACGGGATATATAGGATTAAAGAGATCACACATTCTTTTAGTCTTTATAATTTTTCAACTAACAGTGTTTTTAGTAATACACTAACTAGTATTATTGTTTATGTGCACCCCCGAGTGCGGAGACCTGGGCAATTTTTTCATTTTAAAAGAAAATTATAGAACCCAAGACATAAAATTTAAAAAAATCTAGATAATAATTTATCTATAAAAAATACATTCTAATCGACTTTCGAGGAAGACAAACCATGTCAAGGACAGATAATGTTTACATTAATAGCACATAATTAATTTAGTTCATACTAGTAAAATTTTATTTTTATTATGGAGTAAAAAAATAGGGGTATTGGTCAAATGGTCATTCTACTTCTGAGAACACAAGCATCCAACATGACGTGCTCGTATGCGTCAGACGTGACATGCACATAGCGTTGCGACAAATATCAATATCTTACTTCGCATTTCTCCTATCCTTTGACCACTTTGCACGGTTCGGAGGAAACGAATGACAGACACATTCAACACAATCTCTTGCAATAAATAATGAAGGCGAGAGGAACGTCACAATTCAGCGAGCGCTGACCGAACCGGTGGCTGGCTCAGCGTACAGCCACCGCATAAAATGAAGCAATTGGAGAAGGGATTAAGCAAGACGACAACAAGAGAACGTTCGGATTGTAGTCCTGGAGGGGACGACTTGCCACCGTTCGATTTTTTAGTGGACGGTGGATAACAACTTGCAGCAGAACAAGTTAAAATAAGTTACCATGTGGCAATGGGGATGGACAGGGAGAAGAGTATTAGGGGGTGGATTTGGCAATTTGTACAAATCTCATGTACACATGTAATCAGAAAGGTTGAAATCATAAAAACATGCAGTATAATTGCAATAGTGCCGAAAGTAGGATGATACTACAATGGCGCAACGAGCTCCGCGAAACATGGCGCTCAACTTTCTTGTAGATAGAAAATAAAATAATTGCACACAAGAAGGCATGTAAAAAACAAAAAAATTAAGCGAACTCCATGTGTGGCAGAAATAAGACATGGTCTTCTGAAACCCATTATTCATGCTGATGCTTACGACGCTTACATTATTTGTTTGCAAATTCCAATCCTAATGAAATCTCAGCATCAGAACACATCCTAAATCATCTCCGGTTCCATGCCGAGCTCCAGTGCCCTGCGCTTGATCTTCACCTGCAGCTGCTTGTTCGTCAGTTTCATCCTTTCGTTCTCCAGCCGCATCTTCTCCAGCTCCATGTCCTTCCTCCAGCTCGCAATGGCCCACTTCACGCGCTTCTGCTCCAGCCTCAGCCTCCTGGCGTCAAGTTCAAGCTCCTTTTTCTTGATCTCCAACGATGAAACCGCCCGGTGTGGCACCGAGCGCTTACCACCGGCGGTGGCGGGAGGGCTTTCGATGTAGCTATCATCGTGGTGGGGCTCCTTGTTGATGTCGATGGCGAAACCATTGTATCGCTTCAGCTTCTTGGTAGCGTTGGTTTCCTTACCGTGGTCTTCGGTGTTGGCTTCCTTGCCGTTGTCGGTGCTCTGCTGCGCCCGACGCGCCGCCCTGTTCTTGCACGCGCAGTCGTGCAGCTTGTTGAGGTCGCTCTCTAGTCGCTTGCCGGCAATGTCGGGGACGGGCCTCGCTAGATCCGTGGCGCTGGGAGTCATCATATTGTTATGGGAACTGAGGTTGCACTATTGTGAATTGGAGGCTGCAGTATGCTTGCACTTAAATAGGAGAAGGGGCCTTGGATGAATTAGTGGTTGGGCAGCCCACATTTATTTGTTTCTTGTTCTTTATTTCACCCGGATTAATAACCCAAATCTTTAGAGTTAATGCTCCAAATTATTTTCTTTAGATCTCTCGCGCATGAATTACACCTGGATAGTGCAAAACCTTGCTACGCATACACAGCTGTACTCTTCTATTTTACTCCTTAAATGATGGTACGTACCTGAGCTGGAATATATGCACACCTGCACTATTTCCCTTCAGGTTTGCAAAATGGATGGATGTGGAAGATGCAGTGCAAACAACAAGAAACATAAACTTCCAAGTGACAGACTAGACAACTACTGCATGACGGTTAAGAAATAAGAACCCTTATATTTCTAGAGAATACGGAAACAGCTAGCTGGAGATATAATCCATTTCTAACACGTATAAACTTAAATAAAAGTAGAAAACTTATACTATATAACTCATTGATGCAACGTACAATGTCCAGGACAATAATAAATCAGAAATAAAATTCAGAAATTATGAAAAGTGTGATGTGATGAATCTATAACATGGTAGCCGCTAAGAATATTACAGAAAACATGAAAGAATTTGTAAAGCGTCATAAATCAAGAATTGTTTACAAAGCATTGTCCCAATGAGTACCTCCTTGGACTCCTTGACATTTGACTGTCAAGCATGTAATTTTCTATTCATGCTATAATCTGTTCATGTAATCATATCTTTATGTTTTTAACTATTTGTATTTGGGGATTGTGCATATTTGAAACATATATATACCGAGCTACAATGTTATGAGAATTGACATAATATTCGCGTTATTCATTTGGTAGTTTTTATCATGTACATGGGTATTCCGATTTTAATTTTGGAGTTTCCCCACCCTCCAATATTTTCCTGAGTACTACGGTTGACAACCGCTTGGGCTCCTCCCACATGAAAGCAATATTGTTTTTGTATTTTGGGAGTGGTGAGAGTCCCGCTAGACTGGGCCATAAGAGCATCTCCAGCCGTTGGGGCTACCCAGGCTGAAATCCGGCGCTATTTAGCATCAGATAGATGTAAAATTTGGCCTGGGGAGGTCCATATTTCTAGCGGCGAGTCCGAGATGGATGTAAAATTTGAACAAATATAGGCGAATTCAGATAAAATCAGACGAAATACATTCAAACATAGGCGTAATTTAGATATATTTAACATATATAGGCGAGTTCGTACATATATAGGCCGAATTCGTAATATATTTGAATTCGGCCAGAGGGAAACATAAACTAAAGCTAAACACGGCGATCTACATGCCGAAATGGTGGTAGAACACCGTGTAGTCGTCGCAGCCATCGTCATCGTCGTTGGAGTTGCCGGTGTTCTCGGGCGGCGGCGCCTGCTGGCTGCTTGATCTGGCCGGCGTCTCCGTACCAACTGCTGGAACCCTGGGCAGGGTCTCCGTGTGGCGGCGTCGGCCGATACAGCTCGTCGTCGCTGCTCTCCTCGAGCTTGATCAGCGGCACGGGTGCGACGGGTGTGGTGGGTGTGGTGTGGGCGGCGCGTGGAAGCTACGCGTCCGGCGAAGACTGACTGGCAGTAGGCTTTTACAGCGTGCGGAAGATGATGCGATGAGGACGACGATCGGCCTTTCTTGCCGACAAGTCGGGGCCACCAGCCGCGCGGGAAGTTTTCTCGACGTTTCCCGCGCTTTCGTTTCCTCCGGACTCCCCGAGCACTCCCCGGGGGGGGGGTAACCTGGGCTCCCCGGATGGATGAAAACCTAAATCTGGACGAAAACAAGGATCCGGAGGCGACTAAGCCGTTTTCGTCCATTTGGATAAGAAAAAAGGGATCCTGGGAGCCTTCCCGAGTAGATGGCTGAAGATGCTCTAACAGTTAGATTAGACTGCTTCAGCCCACACGTCCATGGAACTTGAGTCTTTCTCTAAAAGCATCTCCAACAATTAGAATTCACTAGAAAATATGATGACCTGCACAAAGGTTTCTGTGTGGAGCGCTCTCATTGCACCGTGTGACTCGTGAGGGCTATATCTCACAACTCGATACATGTTACAAGAAGGAAAAGAAGTGGGGGAAGGTTGAGAAAGAGGGATTCCGGAGGATGAAAGAATGCAAAATTTTGCATTTATTTTAAGTAATGTAATTTTTTGTTTTTTGAAGTAAAACAGTGGGGAAAACCCACTGCAATTTTTATTATTTAAAACAAAGTACAAATTACAGATTACAAAATACAAAAGAGAGTGAGAAACTCTCAGAAAGATAAAAGAAAGTATCAAAAAAATCTAAGATCTAGAGATGAGACTGAATCCAATCCTTGAAAGTAATGTAAATTTGAAATGATATGTCTTTCGAACCAAGCTTCTAGTTACAAGCGGTTTTCTTTACGTTACATGCATCTAGATCTCCGAAACAGAATCTCATGATAGGTTTGCCGATTTTTTTGTATTGTTAAAACAAATATGCATGTATTTGAAATACTCGTGCAAACATGGAAGTACACATAGTCATCTGTAAAGGCGGCTCCATCTATCTATTATTTGCTCCATTATCTAAAATAAAGTGACACCTACACATTTTTTTAGGGGAAGTGACATGTACACATGGGCTCGACATGAACCATGCGTTGAGAGACTAACTTCACAAAAGTACTGGCCTCGGACCATGGGCCTGCTAGGATGATCTAGACGAGTGTTACAAGGGGTAAAGGGTCGGCTACAACCAGGATGTTGACCGCCTAAGATAGTCATTGATGGTGTCTATACTACAAACATATGGTTAAAAAAACAAGCAAAAAGGTTCATAGATGTGGAAGGCCATGCAATATAGTCAATAAGAAAATGGTAAATATTACAAGATTGTACTATATTTGAGAAGAAAGAGTTTGGAGACCTTAAAGATTTGCTACTATATTTTAGATTTTATTTTGTAATCATTGGGGATAGCTCGTGTATCTACCATGTACTATTTATTATTATAAATATATATGATATTGATTGTCAGAAATATACTAAATATTATTAGGGAAGTTACACGAGAGTTTTAGGGAAGTATGTAAAGAATAGAATATTGAAACCATATTGATAATTCAAATTGAAAGGGAAGTAAAAAAAACAATAGTCAAATGATCATTCCATAATTTCAAGAAGTGAAATTATTGTTGTATACCAACAAATTCTAGTGAATTAAAAATATTATATAAAATGCTACAAATATTCACCGTGCTTGACTTTTACAATTCTTGATGATTCCCTAGTTTGCTAGAAATTTCCTTTGAAAAGAAATCCTAATTATATGTTTCATATTATTGTTCATTTGGTTTTTGTATGATCTGCCACTTGTGGAGAAACTACAGCCACATTTTTGTAAGAGGCTTTGACAAAATCCCCAAAATAGGGGTAAGGTTGTTGAAATATGGGCCTAAGACTAAGGACATCTCTAGCGGCGCGACGCATTTTAGCGTCCGGAAATATCCGCGAGCGTCTGTTTGCGTCAGCCGAAATGGTCGAAATCGACCGCGCGTCCGTTTGCGTCTGGGGGTGGCTCTAGCAGCACGACGCATTTTTTGGCCGAAACATTTTTTTTAACATGAAAACGTAATTTACATAGTTTAACACATGAAAAAAAACCTAAACGCCTGCGCCTACTGCTGCTCGTCGTCGCTGTCGAGCACGATGAGCTCTGGTATCGCCCACGGCCAGTTGCCATCCGGGGCGTACGCCGGGCGCGCCGGCGGTGCTGGAGGTGGAGGCGCCCAGGGTTGTGGTGGCGGTGGAGGCGCCCAGGGATGCGGCTGTGGCGGCGGTGGAGGCGCCTGTAATATCCCAGGTTTAGAGGCAATAAAATGAGAGAACACCAAAGTGTGCATTGCATTCATGCATAGAAAATCCGGGGAATTTTCGCGCTTCAAAATAAAACTTACCACAGTAACTGAAGTTTCACTTGACTTGTTGTAATTGAAGTAGATCATCAAGTCAAGCGCTATAAACTTCACTGTGATCTTTGCTAAAATCTTGTTTTGGGTAGAGATGATTTGATCTATGTATTAGATCAAATGGAATTAGTTTTACAACAAACAACACCTTAAGTGAGGATTAAATACCAGATCTTATAAAGGATCATAACATGGTATTCCTTACAACAACACATTCTTTAATAATCCAACCCCAACTTATTAACACTTAAAAGTTAGCAACTACTTTTGTGTGTAGTTTAATTCACTTCTAAACTTATTACCAAATAAGGTAAACCATAGGGTCTAAAGTGCACAAAAGCCACACATTCTTATTTAAATCATAACTTATTAAATATATGGAATATCATAAAACTAAATCCATTTACATTATGAATTATAGTTCAAACTATTTGAATAAAACAAACTATGAGTATTTTGAAACTCATATGATCATGCCTTGGTGAATTCAAACACCAAGTATCAAAAATTGAGAAATAACCTTCAACCTTGACTTTTTGACCAATATTATAACATAAATCCAATCATACATGATATGGTGCACTATTCACAAGTATAAGAGCATTCACAAGATATTTAGTAACAAAATGTCACTTGGCTATCCAAAAATAAAACATATGAGAGGATAATCTCCATGCCACATAGGATGAAAATATCTACATGACTTGCTTTCCAAGCTATGCCACCTCATGCTCAAAGGATTGCTATGGATGAGGGCATGACAACCAAGCACCTTATTCATCAAACCAAAACAAGAGTCACCCACCTATGTGTCATGATACTAGAGCTTTCCCAAGCCTATAAGTAGAGCCACACCCTTCATCCATTTGCTCATATCTAGTACCATGATACATGGTAACAAGCACATAGAGCCACTCCATATGAATTAGCTAGGATCAAGATGAAGAAGCTAGGAGGTGGAGGCATACCACCAGATGCAGGTTTATCAGATTTCATGAAGAACAAGCTATAGAAGATACGAAGGTAGAATTCCTAGGAAAACCATATATTTAGAGGATCATATCATCATCTCTTAAGTAGGACCTTAGGATATTCCAATACATTGAGAAGTGAGAGAAGTTATAATACTAATCATAGCCATGCGCATACAAGAATATTAGAGGAAGTACTAATCCTAGTTGTTCAAGTCAATATTTGATCTTGGAGGTGAGAACCCTATTCCAATAACAATACTTTAGGAAACCAATTCTATAATCATCATAACATGGTATTAATTATAAACCCTAAGAATCTTGGATAATTGTGATGAGAAGAATATTAAAGAGGGATTAGTGAGGAATGAGTGGATCTTGTCTAATGCATGATTATACCTTGTAGATATAGATGATAAGTTTAACCCATATAATTAATTGATCTCATCTATCACATAAAATAATAAGTATATCACTAGTAGTTAACCCCAAACCAATACTCATGCCTTATATGGAGGAGTAATGGCATTAAACCTAAACCTTGTTTATCCAAGCACTAGAGACAAACCTAGCATTATCTTGATGCATGAATCCTAACCAAGTGAGGAGGAGTAACTCTAGCCATTTAAACATAACCCTAGCCATAATTAAATTATATGGGAGTAATCACTATTGTTAAGCACATTTGTTAAACCTAATAATGTGTTCACTCGCACCTCGTTATTAATTTTCAAACCATTTGAATATATTTGGTTTCTAAATAAAAGTATTTGAGACAAACACTTAACCCATATCTACTTAAAATTTAGAATACCTCTCACAACAACACAAATTTAATCTAAGGTTAAATATTTGTTTGAATAAACAACACAGTGAGTATTATTATCAAATTGTTATGATGTTCACATAATTTAGGACCTGCAAAAACAAACATAAATCAATTTGAATTCAAATATCAAATTCAAACCAGAAAATAGAAAACAGAAAATTAAAATAGAAAGAGAAGAGAGAGAGGAGCTAACCTGACAGGCCGTCACAGCCCAGCAGCAGCCTTTGTCGCCAGCCCAGCCCACGAGTGAAGCCAGCCCAAACCACCATGTATCGCTTCGTCGCTGGCGTCAAACAAAAAGGAGACCGTCGTCTTCCTCTTCCTCTCCACGGCGTCGACAGCGCAGAGAGGAGCTCTGGCCACGTCCTTGTCGTGGATAAGCTCACCCCGGACGCCGCAGAAGGTTCTAGAGCTCCACACTATCGTCCTCGCGTCCGAGTCTATCCGTTCGCATCAAGATTCGCGCCCTCACCTAGCTCACCGTCGCTGCCGCATCTCCACCTCTGTCGCCGGCGACACGACGATTCTGATCACCTCGAGCCCTATAAATATGCCAGGAGCTCCGCATTGAAACCCTAGTGCCTCGCCGCCCTTCCATTCCCTCTCTATCCCTTTCAATCTCCCGTTATCACCCACGAGCACTCGCCGGAGTCGATCAAGAACTCGACGATAGAGACCACCCCGGCGTTGATTGAGTGGTCGAGGTGAACTGCTCGAGTACGCAGAGCACCCTGGAGGAGCAGGGCATCAAGGAGATCAAGCAGGAGGGAGAATTTTAGCGTTCCCTTTCCGTCGGGTTCGCCGAAAAACGACCTATCGCCGTCGTCTCCGTCACCGTCCATCGTCATCGAGCGTTCTGCAAGACTCAAGGTGAGATTGCGGTCATTTAGCGCCCAGATGTGCATCCTATCGACCTCTGTAGCTCTGTTTAGTCATCTCGCCGGAGAACACCGCCGCAGTACCCATCGACGGCAACGCTCCGGTGAGTCCCCACAAAAACCATCACCACCAGTAGCTTTGTTTCGCAGCCCTCGTTCGAATATGCCTAGCCCCACGCGCATCCCGGGGAGCCAAAAATCGGCGGCGCCTAATCCGTCTGGCCGCCGGCGTCAAGCCGCCGGCGAAATCAGAGTGTCCACAGCCACGTCAACATCTTTAACTTGGTCTTCTGCCCACGTGGCAGTTGACTGGTCAAAGGACCCACTAGTCAGTCTCTGTTTCTAGACCTGAACCGGTACATTTAGTATTTTCGAGTTATTTCAAATTCCAGTAAATAGCTGAAACTTTGCAAAATCATAGAAAATTCATATCAACTCAGAAAAATATGAATAATATATCAAAATGCTCACAAAAATAAACTCTATTCAAATAAAATATAAAACAAAAATATTTGACAAAATAAATATCCATTTATTTTTAACTTCATTAATTATGCCTTTTCATTTATTTAAAACACAATTTGAATTCTATAAATTAGTGAAGTTCCAAAATTCAATGTTAGCTATTCAGTAAGTAAATAAAATGTTAAGATTATTTTTCCTTATCATATTTTAGTAACTTAAATATTAATGGTAATTCATAAACTCTAATTTGCAAATTGCTATTTTCTAATTTTCTTTAGATAATAATAAATCAAGAAAATGATAAAAACTAATATGAGTTTGGAAATTCAAAACTTGTTTACTTAAACATCTTTAGTTAACAAGTTAATTATTTTAAAACCTAATAACAATTGTTAAACCCTAGTTTCTAAATTAAATCTAAATAGGAGTTACTCTAATTATTAAATCTTGTGAAAATTAATAAAATGTCAAACCATTACTAATTTTGTTTCAAAGTAATTAGATACCACACCTGTACTTCCAAGCATCATTTTAAGAGTTGTACTATAATGTAGAAACCCTAGTTTTAATTTAAGTAAGATCTTGACCCCATTATTTTATGTGTCCATCCTTAATAGTTGCAATCCTAAAAACCTAGGGGTTTAGCCCATATGATTATATAAACCTCAACTTTACATGTAGAACCTTGATAAGTAACCAATGAATGCATGTTCATGATCCACCAACATAAAACCAAGTCACATGAGATTATCATTTCATGTCCCTATTCTTAATTAAAACCTATATGATTCCCTAGTGTCACTTAGGAGCAAACCCTAACTTGTTAATTGGATTAGTACCATTGATCACCACTCCTATATACCATATCCTTAGGACCAACCTCAACCATCAAACCCTAGTAGAATCTTAGTGATGAACCCTAACACCAATTTTGTGTAGTAGTGCACATAACATGCTCCTATCCCACTAAACCAAACTTAGAAAGTAATAAACCACTTAGATTAGAAACCATTAGTGATTAATTAGTGAAGCAAATGTGAAGCCATAGTAAACCCTAACTCATAGCAACACCTTGACCATCATTCTTGGATATGATACCATAATCAACCGTAGTAATACACCTGCTAATACTTGCTACATATAGACCAATTCTATTTAAGAACCCAACTAGTTCCTATTAGAGAACTAAATGAATCCAATAGTAAACCCTAGAAAGCCATAGCTCCTATGTATAGTAGTTCATATTCTTATTTAACTTGTTCTTCAAAAGTTTTTCTTTTGAAGTATAATACAATAATCATCGACCATGTCCTGTAAAACTTAAAATTGATAACTGCTCTTTACATATTGTTCAACTACAAGTCCTTTATGTGTGTGCTTGTTATGATGTCTTATATCATTTGGTTATGATGCTAATATAACCAAACCCTAATAAGAACCTTGTTTGAGAACCATCCTAAAAGTGCAACACACCCTAAAGAAATCTTTACAACTCATCCATCTTAAATCATCGAGATTAGGTTACGCTCGGGACGATTGCATCTCATACTATGCATTATAGCATTTTTGCCAGTTCTTTAAACATTGTCCTTACCGGACAATGATGGTATTTCAGAATTTGGAGTTCTCACGTATCGAAGCTTTTGCCTGCATAATCTTGCAGTCAAGAAAGGCAAGTTCATCGCTTGCTCATGTCATTTGATTATTTTTATCAAATTATATGCAAAGTACTATACTTATCACTCTTGCATTGAAAAGCAAATATTATTTTTACAATTATGAATATGACTATGTGGTGGTTAATGGAACCATGGTATGTCTTGATTGGTGGAGGTTCCATTGCACGGGTACTATTCATCTAGGATTAAGTACCAATACCGTCCAGTGATTCTAGCGCCGTACATATCGCGTTAACCATAAGATCTATAATGGCTCTGGGAAAGCCAACTGTATCTTCTCCCTCCTGCACGCCAACGGACTGGTTAGAGCTGCGGGGTGCTGGAGGCACTGCCGTAGGTTGGGATGGCCTTTTAAATCCCCATCCGTGTGGATGACTGGCTCTACTGTCTATGATGGATTGTCCAAAGTACACCGTGGATAAAGCCGTATGATCGGGAGACGTCTACCGGGGGTGTACAGGTGGACAAAAGGGTGGGTTTGCAGGGTCGTAGAAGGCGGTGTGGGCTTGGATCTTACACCTGGCCTCACACCAAAGGAAGTGTGGACGGGAAAGCTTGCGCCTGGTTGGCAACAAGGATAAGGTCTCTTATGGGAAAAGTAACGCACCTCTGCAGAGGATACTGAATTGTGACTGTCACTCCCTGTTCCGGGAAGGGAACAACGAACGCGGCAGGAAAGGAACTCCATGAAGTTCTATTCAACCTGTGAAGACTGACGGGCATAGTTTTCAGAATAAAATAAACCTTTTGAAGAAATGTTTATGAAAACTTGCATTGGCCTATGTCTTTCCCTAATCCTAGCACCTAAGTAGCTAGATTTCTATAGCAAGCCAAGTAGCTCTTAAACTTGAGTTAGCAATAAGTTATACTATGAGTCGTTCTTCTGGAGCTTTATTTGAAGTTTTACCTCACTGTAAAGCAGGAGGCTGTGTTGATCTTATGTAAACAGATCGTGTGTACTTCTATAGACATACCTTGGACTCGCATATGTTTCCGTTGTACCACTCTGAGGGATGTAATATGAGTGGAACGGTGTTTCACTTGTGTTATGTCAACGACTTGTGTACTACACCATGCAGTGGTACGCTGGGTCACCACAGCTGGTATCAGAGCAAATGCTTTGACCCTAGGATTAAAATCCTTTAAAGGAGACTGATACGTCCCAAACGTATCCATAATTTCTTATGTTCCATGCTACTTTTATGATGATACTCACATGTTTTATACACACTTTATGTCATTATTATGCATTTTCCAGCACTAACCTACCGACGAGATGCCGAAGAGCCGATTCTGTTTTCAGCTGTTTTTGGTTTCAGAAATCCTACAAAGGAAATATTCTCGGAATTGGACGAAATCAACGCCCAGGGTCTTATTTTTCCACGAAGCTTTCAGAAGACCGAAGGGAATAAGAAGTGGGGCCACGAGGTGGCCAGACCATAGGCCGGCACGACCAGAGGGGGGCCCGCGCCGCCCTATGGTGTGGGCCCCTCGTCAGCCCTCCGACTCCGCGCTTCCTCCTACTTAAAGCCTTCGTCGCGAAAAACCCCAGTACCGAGAGCCACGATACGGAAAACCTTCCAGAGACGCCGCCGCCGCCAATCCCATCTCGGGGGATTCAGGAGATCGCCTCCGGCACCCCGCCGGAGAGGGGAATCATCTCCCGGAGGACTCTTCATCACCATGATCGCCTCCGGATTGATGTGTGAGTAGTTCACCCCTGGACTATGGGTCCATAGCAGTAGCTAGATGGTTGTCTTCTCCTCATTGTGCTATCATGTTAGATCTTGTGAGCTGCCTATCATGATCAAGGTCGTCTATTTGTAATGCTACATGTTGTGTTTGTTGGGATCCGATGAATATGGAATACTATGTCAAATTGATTATCAATGTATCATATATGTGTTGTTTATGTTCTTGCATGCTCTCTGTTGCTAGTAGAGGCTCTGGCCAAGTTGATACTTGTAACTCCAAGAGAGAGTATTTATGCTCGATAGTGGGTTCATGCCTCCATTGAATGCGGGACAGTGACAGAAAGTTCTAAGGTTGTGGATGTGCTCGTTGCCACTAGGGATAAAACATCAATGCTTTGTCTAAGGATATTTGTGTTGATTACATTACGCACCATACTTAATGCAATTGTCCGTTGTTTGCAACTTAATACTGGAAGGGGTTCGGACGATAACCCGAAGGTGGACTTTTTAGGCATAGATGCATGCTGGATAGCGGTCTATGTACTTTGTCGTAATGCCCTGATTAAATCTCATAGTAGTCATCGTGATATGTATGTGCATTGTTATGCCCTCTCTATTTGTAAATTTCCCAACTGTAATTTGTTCACCCAACATGCCATTTATCTTATGGGAGAGACACCACTAGTGAACTGTGGACCCTGGTCCATTCTTTACATCTGAAATACAATCTACTGCAAACTCTGTTCTTTATTGTTCTTCGCAAATAAACATCATCTTCCACACTATACATTTAATCCTTTGTTTACAGCAAGCCGGTGAGATTGACAACCTCACTGTTACGTTGGGGCAAAGTACTTTGATTGTGTTGTGCAGGTTCCACGTTGGCGACCTGGTGTTGCGCCGCACTACACTCCGCCACCAACAACCTTCACGTGTTCCTTGACTCCTACTGGTTCGATAACCTCGGTTTCTTACTGAGGGAAAACTTGCTGCTGTACGCATCACACCTTCATCTTGGGGTTCCCAACGGACGTGTGTCTTGCACGCCATCAAGCAACTTTTTCTGGCGCCGTTGCCGGGGATCTGAAGAAAATATACACCCCATAGATTTCTAACTCCCACGTCAACTACACGCCAGCAAACTTTTTCTGGCGCCGTTGCCGGGGAGATCAAGACACGCTGCAAGGGGAGTCTCCCACATCCAATCTCTTTACTTTTTTTGTCTTGCTTTACTTTATTTTATTTGCTGCTTTGTTTGCTTTCTATATCAAAAATACAAAAATTAGTTGCTCGATTTACTTTATTTACTGTCTTGTTTGCATTCTCCATATTAAAAACAAAAAAAATAGTTACTTGCATTTACGTTATTTACCTTTTGTTTATTTCATCATGTTTCCTCCTAAGTTCACTCTGAAAGACATACCGGTAGGACGAGGGTCTATCATTGGAAGAGATAATATAGAAGCATTTTTCACCCATGTTAGTATGGATGAAGATTTTGAAGATACACCCTTGGTAAAAGTTGCTCCTACTTATGAGAGTGCTACTGCTTGTTTAATACACATGTTGGAAACTAGATTTGTTAATCTCAATCCTATAATTCAACATATGTTTCTTACACTCTCTGATATGGAAAGGGGAGAAAAGAGAAATTTTGTTTTAAAAGTCCTTCTTAGAGAATTTGAAGATATAGCTAAGGAAGCTAGAAAAGTTTTATTAAGCATAAGAGGCTTGGTTTGTTCACCGATTTCACAGAAACACTTGAAAAGATGGACATGGATAGAATAAAGTACACTAATAATGTCAATGATGGTGGAAAGATTAAAGTACTGATACCTAGTAAGCTCCTAGGAATGCATGAAGCTCTAGAAAATAACTATGGTTGGCTTGTTCCTGAAAATTTGTTTGATGAGAATAGCAAGCCTAAGAGTAATGAAAATGGGGCCTCTGAAACTTACATAGATAAGATACAATGCATAGTTGAGAAAACTCCAAACCCCTCTGTTGATGCTTCATCTCTTGATAATACTTGATTCACACTTGCTGCGCCTTGCTGAAAGGAGTTAAAGAAAAGCGCTTATGGGAGACAACCCATTATTTTACTTCTGCACTTTTATTTTGTATTTGAGTCTTGGAAGTTGTTACTACTGTATCAACCTCTCCTTATCTTTATTTTATTGCATTGTTGTGCCAAGTAAGGTCTTTGATAGTAAAGATGATACTAGATTTGGATTACTGCGCAGAAACAGATTTCTTGCTGTCACGAAATTGAGCAGCCCCTTCTATAGGTAATTTAGAAACATCTGCCAATTTACGTGCATGATCCTCAGATATATACGCAACTTTCATTCAATTTGAGCATTTTCATCTGAGCAAGTTAAGTGCCCCAGAAAAATTCGTCTTTACGGACAGTTCTGTTTTGACAGATTCTGCCTTTTATTTCGCATTGCCTGTTTTGCTATGTTTGATGGATTTCTTTGTTCCATTAACTTTCAGTAGCTTTGCGCAATGTCCAGAAGTGTTAAGAATGATTATGTCACCTCTGAATATATGAATTTTAAATTATGCACTAACCCTCTAATGAGTTTGTTTTGAGATTGGTGTGAAGGAAGTTTTCAAGGGTCAAGAGAGGAGGATGATACAATATGATCAAGAAGAGTGAAAAGTCTAAGCTTGGGGATGCCCCCGTGGTTCATCCCTGCATATTTTAAGAAGACTCAAGCATCTAAGCTTGGGGATGCCCAAGGCATCCCTTCTTCATCGACAACTTATCAGGTCACCTCTAGTGAAACTATATTTTTATTCCGTCACATCTTATGTGCTTTACTTGGAGCATCTGTTTGTTTTTATTTTTTGTTTTTGTTTGAATAAAATCAGATCCTAGCATTCCTTGTTTGGGAGAGAGACACGCTCCGCTGTTGCATATGAACACATGTGTTCTTAGCTTTACTTTTAATGTTCATGGCGAAGGTTGAAACTGCTTCGTTCATTGTTATATGGTTGGAAACAGAAAATGCTTCATGTGGTAATTGGTATAATGTCTTGAATAATTTGATACTTGGCAATTGTTGTGCTCATATAGATCATGTTTAAGCTCTTGCATCATGTACTTTGCACCTATTAAGGAAGAACTACATAGAGCTTGTTAAAATTTGGTTTGCATGATTGGTCTCTCTAGAGTCTAGATATTTTCTAGTTAAGGTGTTTGAACAACAAGGAAGATGATGTAAAGTCTTATAATGCTTGCAATATGTTCTTATGTAAGTTTTGCTGTACCGTTTTATACTTGAGTTTGCTTCAAACAACCTTGCTAGCCTAAGCTTTGTATTGAGAGGAATACTTCTCGTGCATCCAAATCCTTGAGCCAAAAACTATGCCATTTGTGTCCATCATACCTACCTACTACATGGTATTTCTCTGCCATTCCAAAGTAAATTACTTGAGTGCTACCTTTAAAACTTCATTCCTTGTCTTTGCAATATATATCTCATGGGAAAATAGCCTTAAAAACTATTGTGGTGAAGAATATGTAGCTATGTATCTTATTTCTTATAAGTTGCTTGTTGAGCGGTAACCATGCTTCTGGGGACGCCACCAACTATTACACCTTTGTTGAATATCATGTGAGTTGCTATGCATGTTCATATTGTCTGAAGTAAGGGTGATTTATCATGATCAAATGGTTTGAGTATGCATATTGTTAGAGAAGAACATTGGGCCACTAACTAAAGCCATGAATCATGGTGGAAGTTTCAGTTTGGACAATTAATCCTCAATATCCTATGAGAATATTATCTGTTGTTGAATGCTTATGCATTAAAGAGGAGTCCATTATCTGTTGTCTATGTTGTCCCGGTATGGATGTCTAAGTTGAGAATAATCAAAAACGAGAAATCAAATGCGATCTTTCTCCTTAGACCTTTGTACAGACGGCATAGAGGTACCCCTTTTGACACTTGGTTGAAACATATGTTATGCAATGATAATCCATGTAAATCCAAGCTAATTAGGACAAGGTGCGAGCACTATTGGTAATCTATGCATGAGGCTTGCAACTTATAGGATATCTTATACATAACACATATGATTTATTACTACCATTGACAAAATTGTTTCTATGTTTTCAAAATGAAAAGCTCTAGCACAAAAATAGTAATCCATGCTTCCCTCTGCGAAGGGCCATTCTTCTACTTTATTGTTGAGTCAGTTTACCTACTTCTTTCTATTTTAGAAGCAAACACTTGTATGAACTGTGTGCATTGATTCTTACATGTTTACCTATTGCACTTGTTATATTACTTTGTGTTGACAATTATCCATGAGATATACATGTTGAAGTTGAAAGCAAATGCTGAAAGTTATATCTTCCTTTGTGTTGTTTCAAAGCTTTCTACTAAGAATTTATTGCTTTATGAGTTAACTCTTATGCAAGTCTTATTGATGCTTGTCTTGAAAGTACTATTCATGAAAAGTCTTTGCTATATGATTCAGTTGTTTATTCATTGTCTTTACCATTGCTTCGAATCGCTGCATTCATCTCATATGCTTTACAATAGTATTGATCAAGATTATTATAGCATGTCACTTCAGAAATTATCCTTGTTATCGTTTACCTACTCGAGGGCGAGTAGGAACTAAGCTTGGGGGTGCTTTATACATCCCAAACGTATCCATAATTTCTTCTGTTCCATGCTACTTTTATGATGATACTCACATGTTTTATACACACTTTATGTAATTATTATGCATTTTCCGGCACTAACCTATTGACGAGATGCCGAAGAGCCAGTTGTTGTTTTCTGCTGTTTTTGGTTTCAGAAATCCTACAAAGGAAATATTCTCGGAATTGGACGAAATCAACGCCCAGGGTCTTATTTTTCCACGAAGCTTCCAGAAGACCGAAGGGACTACAAAGTGGGGCCACAAGGTGGCCAGCCCATAGGCTGACGCGGCCAGAGGGGGGCCCGCGCCGCCCTATGGTGTGGGTCCCTCGTCAGCCCTCCGACTCCGCCCTTCCGCCTACTTAAAGCCTTCGTCGCGAAAACCCCAGTACCGAGAGCCACGATATGGAAAACCTTCCAGAGACGCCGCCGCCGCCAATCCCATCTCGGGGGATTCAGGAGATCGCCTCCAGCACCCTGCCGGAGAGGGGAATCATCTCCCGGAGGACTCTTCATCACCATGATCGCCTCCGGATTGATGTGTGAGTAGTTCACCCCTGGACTATGGGTCCATAGCAGTAGCTAGATGGTTTCTTCTCCTCATTGTGCTATCATGTTAGATCTTGTGAGCTGCCTATCATGATCAAGATCGTCTATTTGTAATGCTACATGTTGTGTTTGTTGGGATCCGATGAATATGGAATACTATGTCAAATTGATTATCAATATATCATATATGTGTTGTTTATGTTCTTGCATGCTCTCCGTTGCTAGTAGAGGCTCTGGCCAAGTTGATACTTGTAACTCCAAGAGGGAGTATTTATGCTCGATAGTGGGTTCATGCCTCCATTAAATGCAGGACGAGTGACGAGAAAGTTCTAAGGTTGTGGATGTGCTTGTTGCCACTAGGGATAAAACATCGGTGCTTTGTCTAAGGATATTTGTGTTGATTACATTACGCACCATACTTAATGCAATTGTCTATTGTTTGCAACTTAATACTGGAAGGGGTTCGGACGATAACCTCGAAGGTGGACTTTTTAGGCATAGATGCATGTCTGGATAGCGGTCTATGTACTTTGTCGTAATGCCCTGATTAAATCTCATAGTAGTCATCGTGATATGTATGTGCATTGTTATGCCCTCTCTATTTGTCAATTGCCCAACTGTAATTTGATCATCCAACATGCCATTTATCTTATGGGAGAGACACCACTAGTGAACTGTGGACCCCGGTCCATTCTTTACATCTGAAACACAATCTACTGCAAACTCTGTTCTTTACTGTTCTTCGCAAATAAACATCATCTTCCACACTATACATTTAATCCTTTGTTTACAGCAAGCCGGTGAGATTGACAACCTCACTGTTACGTTGGGGCAAAGTACTTTGATTGTGTTGTGCAGGTTCCACGTTGGCGCCGGAATCCCTGGTGTTGCGCCGCACTACACTCCGCCACCAACAACCTTCACGTGTTCCTTGAATCCTACTGGTTCGATAACCTCGGTTTCTTACTGAGGGAAAACTTGCTGCTATACGCATCACACCTTCCTCTTGGGGTTCCCAACGGACGTGTGTCTTGCACGCCATCAGAGACCTATAGGTTTGGTAGTGTCTATAGGAAGTTGTATTAGCAAAGTCAACTATGCTAAACCAACTATTCTTTTGACTTGAGATGGGTATTCACTTCAGAATAATCCTGACACACTTGAGTCAATCTTTCTTATATTTTCTTAAGTAAAGTTAGTTAGTTATCTTGCTTCATTCCAAATAACTAGAACACCATTGGAGCTTAAGATAATTTGTGGTAGTAGACCACAGTTGGTATACAATACATGGTAGTCCAAAGAGAGGATACAACCATAAGGAAGATATCCTATTGGAAGAAGTATACCAATGTAAGTTATAGTTAAGTAAGAGTCATTTAAAATGTCAAATGACTGGTATAAAATGAGGAAGATAAGTCATACGAGGTAGTATATACCTATGACAAGTCAATCATGAGAGGTAAGGAAGAGTTAAAGGAGTTACATGAGTCTACATTCAATAATAAACTAGGTACTCCTATATGATTCACTTGAGAGTCATGATGTGATGGAGTAGAACATCATAAGTGAATTACAAGAGTGTGATAAGGAGTAGGATTTAAGGAATAGTTCGAAAGCTTAGGCCTTAAAATCCTGGCAATTGTGCCAAGTATGCTCGAACCAGAGATGATAGTCGGAAGAAGGCTTCATTAGAGCATAGCATATAAAGAAACTTGGAGTTATTGGTGGTAGACTTTAACAATCATGTGTAGAGAGTAGTCATGTTATGGTCTCAAGAGATCATGTGAGGTTAGTTATCAATTGAACGGAAGGTAAATTAGCACTTTCCAAGGAAATTAGGTCAATCACAACTATTCTAGACCAATTTGCTCAAGTTTATTTGATTGCAAGTGCGCAATCGAGGTAAATATTGAGCCAAACAGTAGAAATCCCTATATATGTGCTAAGTATCACAACCAAAACATATCTTATGTGGTGTTATATACTACACATCTGAGCCTGATGTTTAGGGATGTCTTACCCAACTATTATATTCAGGCATATAAGGGTGTGTATTATAAGCACAAAGCTGGATTTTCTTGGATTTTATTGGATTTTCATTGTTTGACTAGATCCATACATGAAGTTTGACTTTGATATGCAAATGCATGTTGCAATATCAAGCTCTTACTTGATGTTATAGGTCTAGAGGGTAAAGGTATTCGTGTGAGGAAGTGACGAATTTTGAAGATTTTGAAGACAAGATGAAGGCTCACGAAAAGAAGGAAGAAAAGTTGTGGGAAGCAACCACAACAATCTGAAGGAAGGACCAATCAAAACTCACTTCTATCCTTAATCAAGTACTTCAACATGGAAGTACCATGAATGTGAGAAAAATAGTGAATATGGAGCAGTAGAAGTGGAGCCATATTCATTATGGAAGAAGGGATTGCAAGTAGAGTCACTTACGATACTATCTTCATAGTATCAACAAGTGGTTATCTTGCAAAACAAACCCTAGAAGAAGGAAAATAGACAAGTGAAGTTGCAGCTGGTATAATAAGACCGCGGCTGATATAGGATAATCATGAAGAGAAAGTACGTGAAGTGAGGTATATCTTAACTAAAACTATAAAAGTAGCCACAGCTGGTAGGTAGATATTGACTAGAACTATAAAATAGTCGACGATTGATATCAAGTAAGCCACATCTCGTGTTAGATAGTCTGCAGCTGGTAACAGATAGTCCGCAGCTTAATCGTTCTTTCACTCTAAAGGAAAGAGGGATTCCGCAGCTGGTATTCCGTAGCTGGCAAATATTTAGTTGGAGGATTCACAACGGATATCCACAATTGTGTGGATACACCGCAAAGAATTCTTCATGAGACTCTAGAAAAGTACAAACTATAAGCTAGACTAAGACTAATCTTCTAACCTTGGAGTTTAATGATTAGAAGAAAGAAAGTTTGAAGATCATTAGTAAACTCCAAGGGGGAGAGGAAGGCTGAAGGAGAAGTATTAAGTTATGGTTTGTAGTGTGATAGACGGAGAAAAAGGTCTGAACTAAGAGGAAGTCCGATCTTATTTTTATAAGGTTGTTGGGAAGTACCCATATAAAAGTACTCTCAGGAGATTGTCAGACCAGAAGCCGAGGTTCATATCTCGAGGAAGTAAGGGTTAGACTTTAACTTGAGTGGGTAATTGTAATTACTCGAAACCAAGAGAACTTAAGTAAGTCTTAGATAATGAAGTTGGAGGAAGAAGTTATCGGAAGACAATCAAAGCCTAAGAAAACAAAAGACTGAAGGGTTTCACCATACCAAAACATAAGCCTATTAGAAAGATTCCTTTCATGGAACCTAAAGAAACCAAAAGGAGGATAACTAGCATAAACTAGAAGCCATGATTGGATGGACTAAATGAGTCTAATCCATTCGTAGGAATAAACCACCAGGACCATGCCTATTGTAAATACCTTACTAAGTACCATTACTTTCGTTATGGTAGTAAGGGAAAACAATACCCTACCTTAAATAAATCTTTAGAATTAAGGTTTGGGCATCGCAGCTGGATTACCGCAAGTTGGTAGATCCAAGCTTTGAGTACCCAAATAGGAAGATGTCATCACAACCATTAGTAAAGTCCATTAGCCCAATAAGATGTCCTAATCCAAGGAATTTTGAAGAATAAGACTAGAAGCTTAGAATGTTGGAAGAAATCTTAGAATTTAAGAGAGTATCAGTGCCAGATATCAGAAGACTACAGGAAGGATCTGAACAAGGGATATATTCAATTATATCTACTAAAATCACCATGGAGTTTGAAAGGACCGTGATCCGTTCAAGTCAGTTCCACGTTCCGAAACATGAGAGCGTTCGAACTTCGGGACGAAGTTCAGTTTAAGGGGGAGAGGCTGTAATATCCCAGGTTTAGAGGCGATAAAATGAGAGAACACCAAAGTGTGCATTGCATTCATGCATAGAAAATCCGGGGAATTTTCGCGCTTCAAAATAAAACTTACCACGATGAATCGAAGTTTCACTTGACTTGCTTGGAATTGAAGTAGATCATCAAGTCAAGCGCTATAAACTTCACTGTGATCTTTGCTAAAACCTTGTTTTGGGTAGAGATGATTTGATCTATGTATTAGATCAAATGGAATTAGTTTTACAACAAACAACACCTTAAGTGAGGATTAAATACCAGATCTTATAAAGGATCATAACATGGTATTCCTTACAACAACACATTCTTTAATAATCCAACCCCAACTAATTAACACTTAAAAGTTAGCAACTACTTTTGTGTGTAGTTTAATTCACTTCTAAACTTATTACCAAATAAGGTAAACCATAGGGTCTAAAGTGCATAAAAGCCACACATTCTTATTTAAATCATAACTTATTAAATATATGGAATATCATAAAACTAAATCCATTTACATTACGAATTATAGTTCAAACTATTTGAATAAAACAAACTATGAGTATTTTGAAACTCATATGATCATGCCTTGGTGAATTCAAACACCAACTATCAAAAATTGAGAAATAACCTTCAACCTTGACTTTTTGACCAATATTATAACATAAATCCAATCATACATGATATGGTGCACTATTCACAAGTATAAGAGCATTCACAAGATGTTTAGTAACAAATGCCACTTGGCTATCCAAAAATAAAACATATGAGAGGATAATCTCTATGCCACATAGGATGAAAATATCTACATGACTTGCTTTCCAAGCTATGCCACCTCATGCTCAAAGGATTGCTATGGATGAGGGCATGAAAACCAAGCACCTTATTCATCAAACCAAAACAAGAGTCACCCACCTATGTGTCATGATACTAGAGCTTTCCCAAGCCTATAAGTAGAGCCACACCCTTCATCCATTTGCTCATATCTAGTACCATGATACATGGTAACAAGCACATAGAGCCACTCCATATGAATTAGCTAGGATCAAGATGAAGAAGCTAGGAGGTGGAGGCATACCACAAGATGCAGGTTTATCAGATTTCATGAAGAACAAGCTACAGAAGATACCAAGGTAGAATTCCTAGGAAAACCATATATTTAGAGGATCATATCATCATCTCTTAAGTAGGACCTTAGGATATTCCAATACATTGAGAAGTGAGAGAAGTTATAATACTAATCATAGCCATGCCCATACAAGAATATTAGAGGAAGTACTAATCCTAGTTGTTCAAGTCAATATTTGATCTTGGAGGTGAGAACCCTATTCCAATAACAATACTTTAGGAAACCAATTCCATAATCATCATAACATGGTATTAATTATAAACCCTAAGAATCTTTGATAAGTGTGATGAGAAGAATATTTAAGAGGGATTAGTGAGGAATGAGTGGATCTTGTCTAATGCATGATTATACCTTGTAGATATAGATGATAAGTTAAACCCATATGATTAATAGATATCATCTATCACATAAAATAATAAGTATATCACTAGTAGTTAACCCCAAACCAATACTCATGCCTTATATGGAGGAGTAATGGCATTAAACCTAAACCTTTTTTTATCCAAGCACTAGAGACAAACCTAGCATTATCTTGATGCATGAATCCTAACCAAGTGAGGAGGAGTAACTCTAGCCATTTAAACATAACCCTAGCCATAATTAAATTATATGGGAGTAATCACTATTGTTAAGCACATTAGTTAAACCTAATAATGTGTTCACCTGCACCTGTTATTAATTTTCAAACCATTTGAATATATTTGGTTTCTAAATAAAAGTATTTGAGACAAACACTTAACCCATATCTACTTAAAATTTAGAATACCTCTCACAACAACACAATTAATCTAAGGTTAAATATTTGTTTGAACAAACAACACAGTGAGTATTATTATCAAATTGTTATGATGTTCACATAATTTAGGACCTGCAAAAACAAACATAAATCAATTTGAATTCAAATATCAAATTCAAACCAGAAAAAAGAAAACAGAAAATTAAAATAGAAAGAGAAGAGAGAGAGGAGCTAACCTGACAGGCCGTCACAGCCCAGCAGCAGCCTTTGTCGCCAACCCAGCCCACGAGTGAAGCAAGCCCAAACTACCATGTACCGCTTCGTCGCTGGTGTCAAACAAAAAGGAGACCGTCGTCTTCCTCTTCCTCTCCACGGCGTCGACAGCGCAGAGAGGAGCTCTGGCCACGTCCTTGTCGTGGATAAGCTCACCCCGGACGCCGCAGAAGGTTCTAGAGCGCCACACTATTGTCCTCGCGTCCGAGTCTATCCGTTCGCATCAAGATTCGTGCCCTCACCTAGCTCACTGTCGCTGCCGCATCTCCACCTCTGTCGCCGGCGACACGGTGATTCTGATCGACTCGAGCCCTATAAATATGCCAGGAGCTCCGCATTGAAACCCTAGTGCCTCGCCGCCCTTCCATTCCCTCTCTATCCCTTTCAATCTCCCGTTATCACCCACAGTACCTCGCCGGAGTCGATCAAGAACTCGACGATAGAGACCACCCCGACGTTGATTGAGTGGTCGAGGTGAACTGCTCGAGTACGCAGAGCACCCTGGAGGAGCAGGGCATCAAGGAGAGCAAGCAGGAGGGAGAATTTTAGCGTTCCCTTTCCGTCGAGTTCGCCGGAAAACGACCTATCGCCGTCGTCTCCATCACCGTCCATCGTCATCGAGCGTTCTGCAAGACTCACGGTGAGATTGCGGTCATTTAACGCCCAGATGTGCATCTTATCGACCTCTGTAGCTCCGTTTAGTCATCTCGCCGGAGAACACCGCCGCAGTACCCATCGACGGCAACGCTCCGGTGAGTCCCCACAAAAACCATCACCACCAGCAGCTTTGTTTCGCAGCCCTCGTTCGAATATGCCTAGCCGCGCATCCCGGGGAGCCAAAAATCGGCGGCGCCTAATCCGTCTGGCCGCCGGCGTCAAGCCGCCGGCGAAATCTGAGTGTCCACAGCCACGTCAACATCTTTGACTTGGTCTTCTGCCCATGTGGTAGTTGACTGGTCAAAGGACCCACTAGTCGGTCTCTGTGTCTAGACCTGAACCGGTACATTTAGTATTTTCGAGTTATTTCAAATTCCAGTAAATAGCTGAAACTTTGCAAAATCATAGAAAATTCATATCAACTCAGCAAAATATGAATAATATATCAAAATGCTCACAAAAATAAACTCTATTCAAATAAAATATAAAACAAAAATGTGTGACAAAATAAAAAATCCATTTATTTTTAACTTCATTAATTATGCCTTTTCATTTATTTAAAACACAATTTGAATTCTATAAATTAGTGAAGTTCCAAAATTCAATGTTAGCTATTCAGTAAGTAAATAAAATGTTAAGATTAGTTTTCCTTATCATATTTTAGTAACTTAAATATTAATGGTAATTCATAAACTCTAATTTGCAAATTGCTATTTTCTAATTTTCTTTAGATAATAATAAATCAAGAAAATGATAAAAACTAATATGTGTTTGGAAACAAAACTTATTTACTTAAACATCTTTAGTTAACAAGTTAATTATTTTAAAACCTAATAACAATTGTTAAACCCTAGTTTCTAAATTAAATCTAAATAGGAGTTACTCTAATTATTAAATCTTGTGAAAATTAATAAAATGTCAAACCATTACTAATTTTGTTTCAAAGTAATTAGATACCACACCTATACTTGCCAAGCATCATTTTAAGAGTTGTACTATAATGTAGAAACCCTAGTTTTAATTTAAGTAAGACCTTGACCCCATTATTTTATGTGTTCATCCTTAATAGTTGCAATCCTAAAAACCTAGGGTTTAGCCCATATGATTATATAAACCTCAACTTTACATGTAGAGCCTTGATAAGTAACCAATGAATGCATGTTCATGATCCACCAACATAAAACCAAGTCACATGAGATTATCATTTCATGTCCCTATTCTTAATTAAAACCTATATGATTCCCTAGTGTCACTTAGGAGCAAACCTTAACTTGTTAATTGGATTAGTACCATTGATCACCACTCCTATATACCATATCATTAGGACCAACCTCAACCATCAAACCCTAGTAGAATCTTAGTGATGAACCCTAACACCAATTTTGTGTAGTAATGCACATAACATGCTCCTATCCCACTAAACCTTACTTAGAAAGTAATAAACCACTTATATTAGAAACCATTAGTGATTACTTAGTGAAGCAAATGTGAAGCCATAGTAAACCCTAACTCATAGCAACACCTTGACCATCATTCTTGGATATGATACCATAATCAACCGTAGTAATACACCTGCTAATACTTGCTACATATAGACCAATTCTATTTACGAACCCAACTAGTTCCTATTAGAGAACTAAATGAATCCAATAGTAAACCCTAGAAAGCCATAGCTCCTATGTATAGTAGTTCATATTCTTATTTAACCTGTTCTTCAAAAGTTATTCTTTTGAAGTATAATACAAGTAATCATCGACCATGTCCTGTAAAACTTAAAATTGACAACTGCTCTTTACATATTGTTCAACTACAAGTCCTTTATGTGTGTGCTTATTATGATGTCTTATATCACTTGGTTATGATGCTAATATAACCAAACCCTAATAAGAACCTTGTTTGAGAACCATCCTAAAAGTGCAACACACCCTAAAGAAATCTTTACAACTCATCCATCTTAAATCATCGAGATTAGGTTACGCTCGGGACGATTGCATCTCATACTATGCATTATAGCATTTTTGCCGGTTCTTTAAACATTGTCCTTACCGGACAATGATGGTATTTCAGAATTTGGAGTTCTCACGTATCGAAGCTTTTGCCCGCATAATCTTGCAGTCAAGAAAGGCAAGTTCATCGCTTGCTCATGTCATTTGATTATTTTTATCAAATTATATGCAAAGTACTATACTTATCACTCTTGCATTGAAAAGCAAATATTATTTTTACAATTATGAATATGACTATGTGGTGGGCAATGGAACCATGGTATGTGTTGATTGGTGGAGGTTCCATTGCACGGGTAGTATTCATCTAGGATTAAGTACCAATGCCGTCCAGTGATTCTAGCGCCGTACATATCGCGTTAACCATAAGATCTATAATGGCTCTGGGAAAGCCAGCTGTATCTTTTCCCTCCTGCACGCCAACAGACTGGTTAGAGCTGCGGGGTGCTGGAGGCACTGCCGTAGGTTGGGATGGCCTTTTAAATCCCCATCTGTGTGGATGACTGGCTCTACCGTCTATGATGGATTGTCCAAAGTACACCATGGGTAAAGCCGTATGATCGGGAGACGTCTACCGGGGGTGTACGGGTGGACAAAAGGGTGGGTTTGCAGGGTCGCGGAGAAAGCGGTGTGGGCTTGGATCTTACACCTGGCCTCACACCAAAGAAAGTGTGGACGGGAAAGCTTGCGCCTGGTTGGCAACAAGGATAAGGTCTCTTATGGGAAAAGTAACGCACCTCTGCAGAGGATACTGAATTGTGACTCGTCACTCCCGTTCGGGAAGGGAACTACGAACGCGGCAGGAAAGGAACTCCATGAAGTTCTGTTCAACCTGTGAAGACTGACGGGCATAGTTTTCAGAATAAAATAAACCTTTTGAAGAAATGTTTATGAAAATTTGCATTGGCCTATGACTTTCTGGTCTATGGTTGTAGCTAGTGCATGATACACCTATTTCCTAATATGAACTTGCTGAGTACGCTCGTACTCATTCCCTCCCATTTGAATCCCTTTCTTAGATCAAGGCACCGAAGGAGAAACTACCGTGGAACTCGGAGACAAAGGAGTCAACTGCAACAAGATGAAGAATCCAGTCAAATAAGTCAATGGAGTCAACTTCTGCATCAGCTATAATGGAAACCTAGACTAGTAATAAAAGGGAATCTTTCCCTAATCCTAGCACCTAAGTAGCTAGATTTCTATAGCAAGCCAAGTAGCTCTTAAACTTGAGTTAGCAATAAGTTATACTATGAGTCGTTCTTCTGGAGCTTTATTTAAAGTTTTACCTCACTGTAAAGCAGGAGGTCTGTGTTGATCTTATGTAAACGAGTTCGTGTGTACTTCTATAGACATACCTTGGACTCGCATATGTTTCTGTTGTACCACTCTGAGGGATGTAATATGAGTGGAACGGTGTTTCACTTGTGTTATGTCAACGACTTGTGTACTACACCATGCAGTGGTACGCTGGGTCACCACAGCGCCCAGGGATGCGGCTGTGGCGACGGTGGAGGCACCCAGGGGTGCGGCTGTGGAGGAGGATCCTAGGGGTTGTACGGCGGCGGTTGTGGCGCGGCCGAGTCCTGTAGCGCCTGTCGAAGGGCTTCATCCTCCGACAGGCCCGGCGGCATGACGCCGGTGGCGTAGCGGGGCAGCGGCGGCTGCACATGCGGGTCGTTCTCGGAGACGAGGACGCCGAGCTTCGCCATCTCGTCGTCCGTCATGTTCTCCGGAAACTCGAAATTGCGGCCCTCCGCCATGGCCTGCTGCCATTCGTGGAAGACGGCCGCGACGTAGTCATCGTTGTCGTCCTTGACCTCCTCGTTATGGTACGCGAGCGCCTCGATGTAGTCATCCTCGTTGTCGTAGGCGTCATAGGCGTCGTCGTAGTGGTCGTCGTCGTCGTTCTACTGCGCGCGCGTCAGCGGCTGCTAACGACGCGTCGGTGCCTCCTGTCTTCGTGGATGAGTCGGCGGTGGACGCGCGAAGCGAAAAGCCCTGTCGCCCATGAAGCCCGCCCTCCTCCTCCTATCCGTCTCGGTCGACAGATAGGTACGCCACTTTCGTAGTCGATGGCGTACGCCGGATCGGCGCGGAGGTCCGGCGGCAGGTACCGCCTCCTTCGCCGGATCTCCGCGGTCCGATCAGGCTCGTGCGCAGGGACTGGAGGGATGGGCACCCGGCGGCAGCTGAGCCGCCAGCCGCCAGGCAATTGCACGCCCGACCAGGCCTCGCACGGCATCCATTTGCCGTGCATCAGCCTCCCCAGCGTGACGGGCAGCGACACCCCTCTGCATCCCCTTCTTGCTGCTGCTGCCGGAGGCCTCGAAGTCGTTCTTCTTCCCCATGGCGCTGCTGCGGTGGTGGTGCGAGTGGAAGTGTGGGCGAAGGAGGAACGCGGCCGGTGGACTTTTAAGGGCGGCTGCGCGCGGGATACGATGCCATTGAAGGCGGCGCAGAAGCCCAGCCGCCGCCCGCCAGTGCGCGCGCAGAACAGGCATCCGCGCCATTGATGGCGATGGCTGCAGCGCAGCCGCGGAAGCGCTGACCGCCGGAACGATGCCCTCGATGCAGACTCGCTGTCAGGCGGGCCCGGTGGAGACACGAGCGGACATTTTGCGCGTCCGCGCAGCGTCCGCAGAGACGCAAACCTTCCGCAAATATGCGCCAGGTTTGCGTCTTTACGGACGGCCCGGTCACTTTGCGTCTCGCCGTTGGAGGTGGTGCCAGACGTATTTTCGATCAAGGTGGACGCAAACGATCGCTGAGCGTCCGTTTGCGTCGCAGCGCTGGAGATGCCCTAAGTCCTGTGAACCATATTAGATTTCAGAAATTCTTATAAGTCGTAATGCTCAACGTGATGGCCCATGTGAGATGCAACTAAGTTCGTGGCAGCTTACACAAGGCATGGCAAGAGGTGGAGGCCCAAATTTATTCCCACATGAAAAGTTCGTAGTAAGTTACAGCAACTGAAGCCGCGTTCCCCAAACCGCGTCTGGTGAAAGCACCGAATCAGTCGTTTGCCAGACGCCGCACCTTGGTGCCGCGCTTGGGGGTGTCCCACTCCAGCTGCGTTCCCCAAACCTGACCCTAAACAACTTTTTATTTAAAATTAGTGTTTTATTTATAATTTTGTAGATGCTTCATCACTTTTACATGGAAAAAATATTAAAACGGGGGAACATACATAAACATTGGAAAACACCAAGATGAAGCATAAAAACCTAGACTAGAGGTTGGCCCTAGTCTTCTACGCCGATGTCGTCATCGCTATCGTCGCTGTCGTCGCTGTGGTAGTGGATACGGCAACTCTTTGCCATACACCTTGACGCTTAACTCACCGTCGCCTTCGTAGAAGAAGTTTACCAAGCAGCCGATATCGACGCCGTGGTCGCGGGCAAGCTTCTTCCAGCCGATGTGGAGGTACATCTTGCCTTCCCCGTCGAACAAGACCTTCACGGTCCACTGGCAGAAGTCGCAGCCTCCTTCCCGTAGGGTCACCGCGCCCAGCTCCCGACCGGCGAGAAATTCGGTGAACGTGTCCGGGAGCTTCTTCTTGTCGAAAGGGTTGTCGTTGATAGAGACGTCGAACTCGAAGTACTTGTTGCAGGGGCAGCCTCTTCCTCAGGTGACGGTGAGCGTGTAACACGACCGCCCCTGCCCCTACCATGGCCGCGGTGGCCGCGACCACCCCTTGTCAAACCCGTCATGGAGCGTGTGTGGAGAAAGTTGGGTGGCGGCGGCTAGGGTTGTGGATGTGTGGTGCTAGGGTTGTGTTAGAGGGGCGATGAGCGAGCACCCCGTTTTCTACGCCAGAGGCAGGCTAGCGGGCGGTGGCTCGCATTAATGCCGACACGCAGGACAAGGCGCGACAAGATGTCTCGATGTGCATCTGGGAAACTACAACGTCGCTGCGCGGAAATTAAATTGTGTTGGCAGAGGTAGGCGACAGGTGGGCGGCAACTCTTTGTCGCTGAAGATGTTGGCCAGCCACTCGTGACGCACGTTTTTTTTTGTCCGGCGTCCCCACAACACCCCCGGTGTAGCGGTGACGTGCTTGGGGCACCGGACACCGTATTGGGTCGCACCAAATGAAAATAGACTTTGGGGCGCACGACTGGGGGAGGTCAAACGTCCGACACACCGAAAACCCTTTTGGTGGATGGTTTGGGGGACGCGACGAGAGATACTCTTAGACCACCTTAGAATGGAGGTTTCCACCATTTGGTAAGAGGCGTGAGAAGATGATTGGTACACGCGCACCCCTCCCTTGTCACATGTCGGTTGTCTCACCACGACGATGTGGTTTGCGGGATTGAGCCCCGTCTCCCTCAACATCACCACTGCATCGACAACTACTTTATCTACACTTGATCAGTACATATGGCATATTCCGATTTGTTTAGGTCACATAGGGTGAAACATAAAAACAACCGGCGAAATAACAAAAAAGTAATGTGTTTAAGAATCTTGCAATCTTCTAAGAAGGCACTGAAGGCCAGAGTCAAAACTGATGTTGACATTGAACTCCTGGCAACACCTCGGAGATGGCCTTGGCAGCGATGTTGCAGGAAGACGAGCAGCACACGACCTTAGCCCAGATCTAGGACACCGATGGATGACGAGGCTGAGCGAACGGAGAGCGGCTGCGCTGCCAAGGAGCACATGCATCGAGGGAACGAGCACAGCGTCCGGAGAATGAGAACAGCGGCAGAAAACTATAAGTACAACTTTTGATGAAGAAATCACATAAAGATTTTAATCTTTAATGGTAATTTCAGTTTTCAATATACTTTCTTAAGAAAACCGTGTGACCATCATCATATCAGAAGTCAGGTAAGTAATGAAGTCATCCATGTCGTCTGACCCCTGGAGTTGAGCTAGTGTAACAAGCTGGATCTCCATTAATTTAGGGGTTAACTAACACAAAATATACCTTTCTATAGCATCTGAGAAGCTTATTCTATGCAGTTACATTGTAAGTATCAGCACATTTTGTAATTGGCGGCGATAGCTTTAAGTCAGAGACAAAGGAACAGTCGACAGCGCAAATGGCAAGCAAGGTAGGCACAATGGGACAGGGCATCACGCATAATCCAACAACATATACCATCTGCTTGGAGTCGCTATAAATCGCTGCATGCGTACATCATTTGCTTTCAAAGGGTTTGGAGCCGCTGGAAGTCGGCCTAGATTAATTTTGGTATCTGCACCTGTCATCTCGCTAGATCCCTGGTGAGTGCGCAATGAACTTACTCTTCTTATTCAGTAATTAATCCTTTTTTTTAATTTTCACCACCTGAATATCACCATCACCACTACTAAGAAAAGACCCAGAGGGTCTGATCCAACCCATCTTGGCCATCCAACCAGAAAATCCAACGCTCCACAGCCTCTCCGTGTTTAACGGGGCAGACAACATCCAGAAGCGAACCGCCGCTCGCTGCCGCGGCGCTCCCACTCGCCCACAGCCGTCCCGCGAGAGCTCCGCCATAGCCTCTAGAGGGAGGCCACCGGGCACGCCCCTTGAATGCGGGGACAGGCTCCTGTGGGCGCCCACGCCCGCTCTGCAACACTCCCGGCTCCGCCCGTTGCCGTTCCACGAGAGCTCCACCATAGCCTCCATGGAAAACAGCACTGGACGCCCCTGAACGCGGGGATAGGCTCCCGCCGGCGCCCGAGCTCGCTCTGCAGCACTCCCGGCGCCACCCGCTGTCGTTCCACGAGAGCTCCAGCATAGCTTCCATGGAAGACAACTCTGGACGTCCCTGAACGCGGGGACAGGCTCCCGCCCGCGCCCGCTCTGCAGCACTCCCGGCGCTGCCGCTGCCATCCCACAAGAGCCTTGACATAGCCTCCATGGGAGGCCGCGCTGCACGTCCCTAAACGCGCGGACAGGCTCCCGCCGGCACCCACGCCCGCTCTGTAGCACTCCCGGGGCCGCCCGCTGCCGTCCCATAAGAGCGCCAACATAGCCTCTATGGGAGGCTACACTGAACTTCCTTGAACGCACGGACATGCTCCAGCCGGCACCCGTGCCAGCCCTGAACGCCTGTCAACGTGGAGACAGGCTCCTGCGGTCCTGCCGCATGCACACATCTGCAATTTCTTCAGGTTCAGGTTCGGCTGCTTCCTGTGCCCCTGCTGCAATGAAAAAATTGGACACAAGTCAGTTTCGTTTTCAAACGTGTATGAAAGCAATGACCTTTATTTTTGAAACTAAATCATGATTCACTAAGATTTTTGCTAGGGAGCATAAACATATATAAAAGAATTAACCATATGCATGGGCAAGTATTTGAAATGCATCAAAACCACCAACCCAAGAACTACTTTTCTAAGCATCATATAGGCCACACGAGTTAGAAAATAGAAAAGACACGGAAATTCAATTCGGCTCCCGGGTGCGTATGCTCCCTCTACCAAAAAAGCATACTTCGAAATGTCAAAAAATTTGGATAAAAAATTCTACATGTATATCTCTATAATGTATGTGCATTCACCAAGTTTCACGAAAAACCGATATTTTTTATGGTCTATGTAAAAAGGAGAAACTTTATCTTGTGAAAAGCATTATTTTTAGAACTGAATTTTGTCTTTTTTACACACGTCACATGATAAGTCGATTTTTTATGAAACGACTTTGTGAGTGTGTAGCACATGAAGATGTACGTACGAATTTTTTGTTTCAATTTTTTTGAAATTTAAAATGTACGTAAGATGCATTTCAAAATATAGGGAGCATATGCACCCATGTTCCAAAACACCACTCCCGAAAAGACACATGTATTCTAGATGGTTACTGCGTATTGATTAATGGGGGAAAAATCAATAAATAAAATTAACAGTACACATGACATCAGGTTATTCTCAGTGATGAACTAAAGCCCGCACTATATAGATAAACATCCAAAATATGTTGAGCCCTGTATCTTTCGGCCCTACACTGTACACACCCAACTTCAACTACAAATAAAGCTTTGTATATGCATATGGTATACAAGATTCAGACAATCCAACTATGAGTACAAAGAAAGTTTGATATATTATGTGAACATCGTATAAGAGAACCAAAGACTTTGACTACTATAGTCAATGTCGACTGTGTGTTTACCTTAGCTCAAGAGGAGTAGCAGCTATATACAGAACCACAACAGTAACTAAAACAATCATCTACAAGGTAGTGTACAACACAAAGGAAGCATATTATGCTAGAGAATAATAACATAATAGTTGCAAACATAACTCTTTTTATTAACACAATGGAAGAGACCATATCATCAATGGAACTTCTCAGTGTAGCAAGTGGACCGAATAAAAAAGATAGTTTTCATACTACAGAGATCATGTATAACAGGGGAGAAGATCCGAGACATCCAAGTAAACTAACAAAGGCTAAATGCAACTTTGTATCAGCCATCAGATTTAAGAAGGCCATGCTACTTGCTTCAAACTAATCAAGACAGGCCAGAAATATGATTACAATCAAAATTCTACAGCCTCATCTAGAAATGTGAAGCAGTCAACTTTTGATTGTAGTGTAAAGGTGGTATGGGAATATCATAAGAATATGGCAACCATGAATAACAGTGCAACTGAAATTATTGACAACAAAGACACATGTACTTAAGATCTCCAGTTACTTCAGTCAGAAAGTTAATGTCAGCAGCTATTTACTCCAATGGTGAAACACAACTGTATGGCATGCGGTAACAACAGTCCACAACTCAATTAAGTGCTGCACTAAAATAATTGCAAAAGGTGGAAGCTGATAATACATCATGGTCAATTACAGAGAATTGTGACATTTTGCACAAGCACGGTGCAATAGGAGAGGAGGTTTATAAAAAATATAATGCAATGGTATGAGATGAAGAGCATTAGTGGGCGTAGCTTAGGGGAAGAACGAAAAATAAGCAAAACTTGGTCACTTGCCTTTTAAGAAACACTCTAATAGCTAGCTTTGGTGATAAGCGAAAAAAAGCCAACAGAAAGGCATCAACACCACGGTAAATAAGAATGTTCAAGTGTGTGTCAACTGAAAAAAAAAAGCAGACCTGTTGTATCTCTCAGAAGCTGAAGCGACGATGACATTAGCACTGAAATTATCGAAGACAGTTGGAAAATAATCCTGGAACATAGAACGTTCCAAGCAGCATATAGACCAGGAGTTAGCAAATACAAAAGGCACATATATTAAATATGGTTACTGTGTATTGATATCCAGATGTCTGGCTCTAGAGAAATTTACAATACTCATTTTGTTTTCCTAGAAATGAAATTATAGGAGATAAGATTTTTTTGTTCTACACAGAAGTAGACTTCTTACAAAATGCATTCAAGTAAGTTTTGTAGGATTTCGACATTCTTCATCAGCTGTTTGCACAACACCATCTTCCATAACTAACCGCACACCATGTGCAATTTTTTACCCAAGCATTATTTCATCTACATGATGATTCGGGTGATAACACTTACCTATTGCAACTTTGCAAATCCAAATCAGAGGCATTATTTCATCTAATTGGTTTGTCCAGAATCGAGATACCAGTCTAATTCTCTCACGCAAAATTCTACAGCCCATCAAGAAAATTAGCTTGCTTCACACGGATATGTATTTCTACCAGGCGAAGCAGTCAAGTTTTGATTGTACTGTACCAAAGTGGGGTCGCGCATAGACGGAGAGAGCCGAGAGAGACAGACCTGCGTTTGTCGAGCAGCGAGTCGTAGACGAAGCCGTGGGTGATGCACTTGCAGGGGAGGAAGCCGGAGATAACCGTCCGTCGGTAGTGAGCCCGGCCAGCGGGATGCCGGCATGGCCAGGGACGTTGAAGACAGCTGATGTGGGAGGGGGCTTACTGCGGCAGACGGCGTCGGTGGCGGAGAGGAGGCCGACGCAGAGCCACCGAATGCCGGTGGTGGCGGCCACGGCAGCGGATCCAGTGGAGACGAGATCCGCCCCTCCACCTCCCTTGGCGCATCCCGCTGGGTCACCTAGCCCTCCGCGAGTGCCGCGTGGTATCCACTCGCCTGGAGGAAGCTGAAGGAGGAGGCAGCCGTCGAGGCCAGCAGCGGAGAGGCATGGGCGGGGTCCGGTCGCCGGGGGTGGGGAGTCAGAGGAAGTGAGCTTGAGATGACCCACTATAGCTCATCTCAAACACATCATCAGAAGTTGGGTTGTCTCGCAAACCATTTCTTCTATTACCATATTCCAATCCAACATATTTGTTAAAAAAAAATCCAACATATTACATTTTCTTAAACATATACTAATGTTTTATTATTATTTTCGTATATGACCCACTATACATGAGATTTAAGTTGTCGTGAAAATCTGTATGTTGCTAGGTTTGCACAGTTGTTTGATAGCTAGCCCAATATCAGTAAGTGTGATATGGTAAGATTTAAATCATTCATTCTCGAAAATGATTTATTCTTAATAATTGATGTTTTGATAAATATAACGTTGCAGATTTTATTGCCTTGGGATATTCTTGGGCTATTCCTATTGTTCGTCCTGAATAAAAAAAGTTGTCTCTGTTTTGGACCCCTTTCAATACCTAATTTGGAAAAGAATATACTTAAAGCAGTGCTCGACAGTTTAAACCGAGCCCTTCAAGTTATAAATCATGCATCGAGGGATTACATCTATAAACGGGAATGCAAAGTTCCCACTATTCGGACAAACTCATAAGGGTATGAACCTTCTCAATGCTTTACAATCTATAGTGATTCATTCAACACATAATGTCACCTTTCATACACATGTAGTGCTCTATTGGGTTATTGATTTTTAATTCCATGCATTCATAGGACGATGGAGTAGTACAGTTACCTAGGATTAGTATTTACACCATGTTCATTTTTATACGCTTTGTACATGATTTTTCAATAACAATGTTGTATAATGCATCCGTAGAGTTTTCAATTGTGGAAGTGGACGGTTTTCAACTATGGAAGTGTTTCTTGGCGCCCATTGTAAAGTACGAAGAAAATGAAGCTTCGAGCAATATCCTAGCCGCTGAAGGAATCACTATAGATCAAATAAATAGGTGGACCTTCAGAAAAGAACTACCATCAACGAATAAATATTAAATACTATGTTTCTTAGTTGTTATTTTCAGTTTTTTGTAACTAATTATAATACATACATTTATATGATTAGAATATTATGTGAAGACATGTGCGCACACATGGGTTCCTCACATGGTTGGACATAAGACACATCTAAGTGGCTCGCTAAAAATGCTAAAAGATAAATATTTTTTTTGTAAAATCTTTTACTATGGATTATAATACGTGCTTGGCACGTGCACCTTTACTATATTGGAAAAAGGGCAGACCTCAGATGGTTTTACAGAGAGGGAGGCCGAGGCAGGGACAGAGAAGTTGCATAGAGGAGCCATAAGGCAGGCTAGCCAGTCATCAACAGGATCATGCAGCTCAGCTCATCTGCCTCGTTAGTTAGACAATTCAGTGGATTCTGATTTTTAAATCTTCATTTTACTTGATAATCTGCCAAAATACCCTTGCTAAATTGCCCTAGTACTTTAACCTTAATTCCAGTGTTATATATATGTAGTGATCAGCTTTGTATGCCTCTCATCAAGATCTGGCCTTCTTGCAGATCGCAGGCTGAGCAATGGGAAAATGGTGTCTAGGCCCAACGATTGCGAAAGATGTGACAGAAGTGCGTAACTAACTCTGCACAATGATAGTATGCACATTTGCAATTCACCTGCACAAGACTATGCATGCAATGCTGATTCTGTTTTTCGGTCGATGCCAGTTGATTGGCAGAACCCCTCTCGTGTACCTCAACAAGGTGGTAACCGGATGCGAGGCCCGCATCGTCGCCAAGCTCGAGCTCATGGGGCCCTGCTCCAGTGTCAAGGACAGGTACGAGACCATATGTTAAGTGTGAGTACTTTAACATTCCACTTATCGGGAATAAATTATCAGTGATGTTATTGTGATAGTTCTGCTGATTTTGCAGGATTGGTTACAGCATGATCGCCGATGCAGAGGAGAAGGGTCTGATCACTCCAGGAAAGGTGATCACCGCATAGTGAGAAGCACCAAACGAAGATCATCATCAAAATAGTTCATAGGAAGCTTTTACAATTTTATATCTGCGAACTATGTTGCCTTCTAGTTTTTACTAGTTATTATCTCTCTGTCTAAAATAAGCAGGAAGCATGTTGTTTTCAGAGTGTTTTGATCGAGCCTACTGGTGGCAACACCGGCATCGGGCTCGCATTCATGGCGGCCGCCAAGGGCTACAGGCTCATCGTCACCATGCCGGCGTCGGTGAGCATGGAGAGGAGGACCGTGCTCAAGGCCTTCGGCGCGGAGGTGGTGCTCACCAACCCACTCCTCGCCATGGACGACGTGGTGCGGAGGGCGGAGGAGATCGCCGCCAAGACGCCCAACTCCTACGTTCTCCAGCAGTTCGAGAACCCGGCGAATCCCAAGGTACATTACGAGACAACGGGGCCGGAGATATGGAGCGGTACTGCCGGCGCAGTGGACATCCTCGTGGCCGGCATAGGAACCGGCGGCACGATCACGGGGGCAGGGAAGTACCTCAAGGAGATGAACCCCGAAATCAAGGTGACTCAGAGCTCATGGCACTGGCTTGTGCTCGTTACTTCATCATCGTGTGATTTAATCCATGATATTGACAATTTTGTAACTGAAGATCTACGGCGTGGAGCCGTCAGAGTGCGCCGTTTTGTCCGGAGGGAAGCCTGGTGAGATAATCATACTGTGATTAGGGACCCTGATCTATCTCCATCTTCCTGATCTTTTTGGTTTCAGGGCCGCACAAAATCCAAGGTCTCGGTGCCGGTTTCGTTCCTGGCGTCCTCGACGTCAGCATCCTCGATGAAGTCTTCCAAGTAAGAACCGACTACTTCTGTATGTTCCTCGTCTGAAACATTTTTATTGTTATGATTGTCCACGACATTCTTCCATTTCTTGCCAGATCACGAACGAGGAAGCCGCGGCCATGGCGAAGCAGATAGCCTTGAAAGAAGGCCTTCTGGTGCGCAAACAAACCTCAAAACTCTGAGCGATGATCTCTCCCCTGCTCTCATAAATTTCATATTATATGAATCGTGGCAAGGTTATGATGTGTGGGTTTTGCAGGTCGGGATGTCATCCGGCGCTACCGCGGCTGCTGCTATCAGGGTCGCCCGAAGGGCCGAAAACAGAGGCAAACTCATCCTCGTGAGTGTCGTTTGTCAGATGTTAACTTGCTGCAGTATATTTGTTATCCCTGATTGTGTTCTGGTATGTTGAAGGTTGTGTTCGCGAGCTTCGGAGAGCGCTACCTGTCATCGTTTCTCTTCGAGTCCATCAGAAAGGAGGCGGAAAATATGGTCTCTGAGCCATGAGTGGTCTCTTCTCATGTTCATGGAACAGTTTAGGCACTTCTCTTATTTTGGATCCCGCTGCTCAAATCTCCTTTTTTTACTTCGCCTAGTCCAGTGAGAATGGTCTTGTTTTTCTAGATTTGTATTGTGCTATCTCAGTTTCTAAAAGTAAGATATTTTAATAGCTTAAATTGAACGGTCAGAACGTTTAATTGTAAGGTACAAACGGAGTGTAGTTTATTCAACAATAATAGTTGATGTGTATCAATCAATACATAGCCAGAAAATCACTTTTTTCAAACAAAAAATAGTCAGTATGTATCAAGAAAAATAAAGTAAGTTACAACATCTATGATGGAAAGACTTCGACGTGGTGCCATGCCATGTTGAAAAGGCCTAACCGAAGAAGGAGAAGGATGGATGGCTCGATGGCAATTTTGGGAACTCGAGACCTTTCCCAACCTCGCCTCCACCACACACTACGATGGGTGATGTACTTCGATGTGCTCACGATCTCAAAATGCCATTGGCGGAAGGACGGAGAAGAACCGGAAGGCCAAACTTGTGGAGATGCCACATCGTTTAGGGAGAGCTCATTGACATGGTGGGTTTGCCGATGACCCTGGCTCAAATCACCATAGGAGATTAGTGCAGCCGGAAGCGACCAGATTGATCTTGTAGTGGATTCTGATAAATAAAGAGATACATAGGAGTGGTTCCAAATTGCTTTAGGTTGTGCCCTCCCAATTGTGACCATTGTTGATTCTGGCCAGGGCAGGGGACAAGAAAACGGTGAGATGTCCCTGGCTAGGTGACATCCATTTTGTCTCGATCGTCCGCATGCAAATGGCGTAATCCTGGTGATCACATTAAAATTAGAGCTGGCAATTGTTTCTGTTCAATAGTGGGCCGAATTGGGCCTTAATGAACCCTTTGGTAGAGACCATAGTACGAGTTGAAAAAGAGAGGGGTGAATCGATAGGGTTATGTTATATTCCTGAGCAATCCCCCAAGCCACCATCACCCACCTTTATTCACTATCCGCTCGACTGTGGAGCTTGTTATCTGGTGTTTGAGGAGAACACACGAGTTCAGGAGCCGAGGGGGATCATTATGCCTTTTTTCCCTAGACAAGGAGCCCACTTCAGCGGTGGGTATATGGTAAAGCGTTTAGGGTTAGATATCAAAAAGCTGGAAAACACTCAAGTTTTTACAAGCAAATGTATAACTTGTTCAAATACCGCTATTAGACCTAGTCCCTAAGTTACTTTCCGCTCCACACCGTTAACTCTAAACACAAATGAGGAGGAGACTGGTTCATCGGCGGGGAAATGAAGGTGGTGGCACTGGTGCCATGACGATGCAACGATGTTCCTCCTTTTCTCCCTCCACTCCGTTAGACGGCGGCTATGTTCTCTTGTCATTCATCTTCTTCTTTCCCTCTATCCTTTTCGGCAGCAAAATTACTCCATGTGTTGTCGAAACATCGATCGTGCATGCGAATGCATGCTAGCTAGCATTCTCCCTTTCTAGCGGCTGCCGGTGCCGAATTCTAGGAAAATTCCTACAACCAACAATTGCATCCACTCCCACCTCCTCGTCAGCAACAATACATGCATTACAAGATGGAGGCTCGACATCTAGCAAGACGCTAAAAACTACACCGAAATAACTGAAAAATCTTACACCCTTAGCATGTCGGCAAGGTAAACTAACCCTTAGTAGAAACTACCCAAATCTTATCATCATCCTTGATCTGATCAATGACCCTCTGAATGGGTTTGTGGTTGTTCTTGAATACTCTTCCATTCCTATTGCGCTAGATGGACCATGTTGTGAGCATGACAAGCGTGTTTAGCATTTTCCTCCTTTTGCCTTGCAAGATGCTCATACCAGCTATGAAGGGTTTGGTCCAATGATAGGACGACCTGCCACCCATCGATATGAAAGGTTAGGTGATTGATGGCTCCCAAGTGCAGGAGATTAATTGTAGTAATTTTGAATAAAGAAAGGTTGTCGAACCCACGAGGAGTTAAAGGTATTGGTTAGCAAAATAACAAGAAAGCAGCAATAGTAAAGTAACAGTTTTTGTGGTTTGAGTATATAGTTTGCAATAAAAATAAAGTGCGAAAGTAAATAGCAAATAAGTAAGAGGACAAGCTAAAGTGTGTGTGCTTATATGAGACAAATGTTCCCGAGAGCGGCATGGATTCGCTAGCATGTGAGTTCTAAACAACATGGTAAATATCTTGTCAAGTTTTATTCCATTAGGGACGGAGTCTTAATTAGGTGCAGCCATAAGCATGTGCAAACACACCCCTTATGATAGGTCCTAGAGCCATTTTCACGTGCATAAAGAAATCATTAAGTCATAAATGTCCCATCATCGCAACAAGATTTAGGGTCCCCAACATAAACCCCTCTAATGCAACACATATTGTTGGAAGACGGTTTCTGTCATTCCGACCCCTCCACCACTAATGCATTACATCAAAGTGCAGCCTTATGAGCCCATATAGGTGAAGTAATATGCAGTCGACGTTCACATAAAACCATCATAGAACATCATAAAAGATAGAAAACTCGACCAAATACTCATTGCACATCATATAGAATCATAACCAGATCATCCTATGCCCTCAAGAACATGGGAAACTACTCACAAGTGACAAATATAATATGGACCAGAGGATAATGGTTCACAATCTGAATATATAATCTCCCCACCAAATAATGAAAAAGTACCAATCACGAACATAAAAGATCACTAATAAGAGTATCCAGGGTTCAATTCAACACAAACTATGAGGGGGTGACATTGATCTCATAGGTGGTGATGGTGATGATGATGTTGCTGGTGGAGATGTTGATCGAGATGACTCCTCCCAAGCCAAGGAGGAGTGGGGATGTCGATAGCGTCGCATTCCCCTTCACCGGAGGCAACGGTGCAGCAGGATCTGCCCTCTCACAGAGTAGGAGAGGACTTTCGCCTCCGTCGCTCTGCCTCAATAAATCTCGGAAAAAATATGGCCTAGGTTTTTGGGCGAAACGGAGCCTTTGGGATAAAAGGGGCGAAACGATGTCCGAGGTGCAAACGAACCTAGGTGGTGTGGCCAGGAAGTTGGGCCGCGCCACCTGGTGACATTTGCACCTCGTGGCCACTCTCGGCCTTCCTTCGGGTGAAAAACTGATCAGATATTTTTTTCCTCGAATTTTCGCGATCCAGAAAGTCCTGAAACAAATAAAATACGAAAAAGGAGGTTTTCTAGCACCCAAGAATTAAATACCAATGAAGGGGACTTTGTAGAAATGTCTCAAAAATCATCTAGAAATGCATAAATAATAATGTATGAAGGTAAATAACAATGAAAACTAACTCTATATGTAGCAATAATGATGATACAAAATGCATGTATCAGTGATGCACCTCTATAGCTCACACGGTGTATTTAACCATGTGAGATGGGCTCTCCATTATCACATGCTTCTTGCCAAGAAAGCGTGTGCGATAGAAATGGCCAGCACAGACGGTTTTTATACGTTTCCGTCAGCGCATTACAAGATCACAAACTAGAAATATTGATCTAGGCGTATATGTTGTACTCAGATGGCACACACTTATTTTAATCAGTCGTATGATATCAGCAAGCATCACAGTCATTTTATATATGCAACAAGAATACCTAGTTGCCCATAGTTGAACATTGCATGCAAAAACATTAGCAAAAAATATTTATATTTGGTTGCTAGCTACAGAAATGAGAGATCTTCATAAATGGTACCTCTAGGATTGATGAGCCTCCTCCAACCTCCCTTTGTTGGCACCTTCTACTTCTTGTGCCTCTAGCATATATGATAGGAAGGTGATTGTGTTTCAGGACAAAAGTCATGACCTCCCTCTTTCCTCAAGATCCATCATGAGAGCGACCCCATATCCGTGCATTCTCACTAGCGCTAATCTGGATGCAATACTCCGTATCACAATGTTTGTAACGAAAATATCATCCCTATTATAAGAAGATAACTCGTTTAATACTTGAAACATAGACAAAAAGTAGTAATGTATAGATCTACCTAGATTAGACAATAGAACATATAGATCAAACATAAAGATCTACGTAGCTTACACAATAGAATGAATATATAGAACAAACATAAGGATCTGATAAAATTCAGAACTTCAAACTCAAATTTCTGGGAAATGTGATCTTTAAAACCATAACAAGGGCATTGCTTAATAGATTAATACTAGTTGTTCAGAAAGTTATTAATTAGAGATTCTCAAACTTCTTTCTTTAATGGTATGTAAATTTTATATGCATGGAGTGCACATTTGACATGAAACCTTAAATGATTTACAAAAAAGTAGAGAATTCAGTGTCCCTTTAATATGAACTTCTTGAAAGCCTATTCTAAAATCATGTGGAATTATCTTTTTCAAAACCTACTTATATATGATGATTTTGTGTAAACCCGAAACACCAAATTCATTTTTGATTATTTCCAAAAATAAAAGTGACTAGACTTAAGATAAACTTTCCACGAGAGTGAAGTTTATCGTGTTTGAAAAGGAAAAGGTAGATTTGAGGATTATGAGAAAATTTATGATGGGAAAATTTGAGCGAAATAACTGGGTGTTCACGTTGATGATAAGACAATTAAGAGTAGTGATTGGGATGAAACTACTCACAAGATGCAAAAGAGACTAGGATGTTGTAAAAAAACCGTTCAACTGTTGGGGGAACCGTTTTCATTAAGGGATTTCTATTTTCGTGCCCTCGGGTCCTTAGTTGTGCTCAGTTTTCCCCAGCTGCTTAGTTTTTCCTCAGTTTTCCCCAAGACCTTGTCTGAAACCATCACAGGTGTTGTAACGGTCGGTTGCCCGACGGTTGACCGTTATCTTCTGACTAGTGGGGCCACGTAGAGCCCGCAAAGACACGTCGGACCATTCATCTTTGTTTGACCGTAAGCATCGCTGTATCCCTGACCAAATCGCGAACGAGTGGGGCTTCAGTATATCGAATGACAAGTGGGGCCATGACGCTGATACAAGGGGCAATACACGGGTATCCCTAGATTTTTAAATGGAGCTCTACAACGATGGCACAGAGGAGGTGGCCTGCGGGGTGCCGAGATGAGATCGACGTCCACAAAGAACTGCATGAGGCGAGACCAGACGCATTAGATAGATATGAACTAGACGCATTTAACCATGCAAATAAGAGAAGAAATGGTCGACGACATCGATGACTACCTCAAAACTTTGACTGACCGTGTCGGACACGAACGCGAGCAATGTAGAGAAAACTATTGTCTCTCCTTTCTGGCGTGTATAGATGGGTGCTAGAAGAGTGTGGTGGCGAAGGGAAAGACCTCGCGGTGGTCTGTGGCGTCCAGCATAGCGGGGCGGCGTGGCTGTGCCCACAACGGCGTGCATGCATGTTCGACATTGGCATCAGCATGTACGTTCGGCATTGGCCTCGGCGGTATCTCTGGTGTGTCAGTGATCGAATGAGGGGACGAGATTGAGGGTGCATCCCGACGGTGACCTAGCAGTGGCGGCAAGCATAGCCGTTCTGAACATGCAGATATCGGCATCGGCATCGTTAGAGGCTGTGGTGCTCGAATCAAGGTGGGATTTTTTTCTTGTACGCCAAAATAAATTTGAAACAAGTTTCATGTTGAAGGTTAGGTAACGAAAGTTTGTAACTCCATGGTGAGGTTCTTTTTGATAGAGCTATACGGTTGGGCAAACTTTTTGACACTTTTTAGATAGGGTTCCTTGTTGTTACATGTATGGTATCATATATGGCAAATTTTGGGTCATTTGGAGATGTTTGAAAAAATCACTTTGCTTAAGCGCATGCCGTTTTGTCTCACTGAAACCAGCTTTTCTAACAAGGTGATTTTTTCTACCTTCTCTAAATAACCTCAAATTTCATACAGCTGATCTTCTATGCATAGATAGATAGATTGTTTCGTTTTTACATTTTTCGAACTTTTTATTTCCCTGTATAATACCCAATTGATTTTCAGGTCAAAACCTCGAAAAACAGCATCATGTATGGCATCATTTTCACCCTAAATTTAAAATTTTGTGAAACTTTCCCTTTTAGATATTCCTTGTTGTTATAGGTATGGCATCATGTATGCTAAACTTGGTTAGGTCTCACTGAAACCAGCTTTTGTAACAAGTTAGGTTTTTTCGACCTTCTCAAAAGGGATTGTTTTTCTACCTTCTCTAAATGACCTCAAAAATCATATAGACGATCTTCTATACAAAGATAGGTAGATTGTTTCGTTTTTACATTTTTTTGAACTTTTATTTCCCTTTATAATACCCATTTGATTTTCAGGTCAAAACCTCGAAAGTTAACATAAGTAAATGGTGAACCCTCCCAAACTTCAAATAAAGAGATAGATAGATTTTTTCGTTTATCATTTTTACCGTGAATAGTAATGGCTACAAGAAATCGGTGATGGTTTATCATTTTTTGCGTGAAAAGTAATGGCTACAACAAATCGGTGATGGTTTATCATTTTTTGCGTGAAAATTAATGGCTACAACAAATCGGTGATGGTTTATCATTTTTTGCGTGAAAAGTAATGGCTACAACAAATCTGTAATGGTTTATCATTTTTTGCGTGAAAATTAATGCCTAAAAGAGTTTGGCTTATAATTTTTAGCGCGTGAAAAATAATACAGAAAACCGCCCTTTAGCATACTTAGAGGGTGGAAGCTAACCGCCGACAGAGGGAGAGCGGGGTTATCCTGCCCGTTAGATCATACGATCAACGGTCGGCGGGCACGATCCGCGTGACATGGGCTAGACCAATCAGGGCAATGTTGCACGTC
>NC_061514.1:138254299-138281574 GCF_022539505.1 Lolium rigidum
TCTACGAGAATTTGTGAAGGGAGAGGGAAAAACTGAGTAGTATCTGTTGACTGCCAAAACCCACCGACGGGCAGCGGCCTTGTCAACACCGTAGAGCCGGGAAGAGCCTAGAGCTGCGGCTGGCTGAGACCCCTCCGAGCGACGGCCCGCAATGCTCTTCTGGTCACACGCGGCGATGCGAAGTGCAAGGGCGTGCCACCCGACCTATACCCGGTCGGGAAGGTGATGGGGATGCCTCGCTTAGTTTCCTGCAGGGCATACATGTAAACATTAAATACGAGCCTCGATCGGCTCTCGGGTTATCCCGTGAATCGGCTCAAAGAGCCGATCCACCCATGATTCGTACGGGGTGCACGAATACTTGGTGGTCCTGCTTGATCAAGATAGAGCTAATAAGATCTACGACGATTTAGGGTTTTCACCGCATAATCGGATCATCCTACTCCGAGTTGGGCCTCGCGGCCACGCACGGTGCTCGTAAGCCGATCCTAAACAAGGCCTAAAAACCAACATGAAGTTGATCCTCGGAACATCCTGTTTAGGACTTGCGAACGCCACCCTACGTGCCACTCGGATCCTCCCCCCTTTGTAAGGCCTAACTATTGCGGATATTAAACTAATCCTTGTAGAACAAGGAGCAATCGTAACGGATCAGATCTATCGAATAATGATCAAGCGGGTGCCGCCCCCACACCCGAGATAGGTGTGAGGGCGGCTACATATGCAAGGGTTGCACTACGTAAGCATGCTTAAACGAAGAACAATGCTAACCCTAACACATCTATGATAACTACGTTGCTCGCCATCAAAAGCGCTTCGGTACGAGCAACGCATGAACAACGTGGGGCTTGTGCTGCCTAGATCGCAAGATGCGATCTAGGCAGCATGTCGCTTACCGATAGAAACCCTCGAGACGAAGGAGTTGGCGATGCGCCGAGATTGGTTTGTTTTGGGTTGAACGTGAGTTGTTGTTTATTCCATAAACCCTAGGTACATATTTATAGTCCAGGGGACTTTCTAACGTGGGAATATCCCATCGTGCACGATACAAACTCTAACTTTTATCTAAGATAATAAACTATTAATTAAAGATACACGGGCAATTCAGCCCAAACCCTTCGTGCCAGGCCGCTTCGTAAATCTTCCACGTGTAATCTTCCAAGCCCGGCCCACCTCTGGATTTGTCCAAAATCTGGTGATAACACATGCCCCCCTGGTTTTGGAAATAACATTTCCAAAATCATTATGCTTTCCCTTCGAAGGGTCATGTCGTGGCAGAGCAGAGCCGTTGCAGCATCCGTCATCATTATACCCAGTCTTCTCAGCTTCTCTGCAAATTCTGATAGCTTTGGCATTGACTCCTTGGAAACTGCAAGGGCATTACACCTTCACCAGATTTCCCATTATTTAACCGTGCCGACTGATTAGCTCTTTTTATCCTCTGTTCTGTCCCGGCCATCGGCACCAAAAAAACCCTCTCCTCCTGTAGCAATGTCTTCCTCTTCCTCCTCCTTCTCAAGCCTCTTCCCCCAACCTTTGCCGAAGAAAAAGAATGAGGACAGCCTTTACCCCGCAGTGAACCCCCTCTCCTCCGACAAGGAGGAGAAAGAAGGAGAAGTAGCGAAGGCCAAAGCCTCCCCCTCCGCCAAGCTCCCGCCGAAGAAGCGCCCCGCATGTGGGCGGACAGCGAGGACGAAGACGATGACGAAGAAGAAGAAGAGGAGGAGGATGAATCCTCTTCCTCCATCGGGTATCCGCCGACCAAGCGCTTCCGCTCCCGGGCGGACGGCGAGGATGATGATGATGACGAGGAGGAAGAGGCTCCGGCCAAGGGCTGGGGCAGCAGCGACGAGGAGCTCCCCGGGAGTAGCGCCGATGACGTCGACGGCGGCGATGACGAGGACAGCGACGACTAGTAGTATAGGACTAGTAGTAGCAGTGCACTAGGCACCAGATCCCTCTTTTGAAAGCCATCGACTCTTTCTTGTAAAGCCGCTCCTTGGAATTAATGAAATTGTTCTTCCCATTCATCCTTTAATTACTCCAATTTCATTCCTTCCGCCTGTCATGCTAAGACCGATAGCAACGCCTCGGACCCCTTTTCTTTTGGACGCTGATGAAGCCGGATTCTAACTAGCTCGAAGGCCAAGAACTTCTCAATTTTTAGGCTGCGATTTGATATCTGACCAATATTCCTCGCAATCCCTTAGCCGACAACAACTCATCGGCTATTTTGAGAATCCAGTCCCTTTCCTTTTCTTGCAGCACCAGCACAGTCCAAGCCCTGTACTAGACGACGGCTTTTCCTTCCCAGTTCCTCCCTGAGACGATCATGATGCAGCCGCAGCCGAGGCGACTCTAATCGGCTCTTAAAAAACAGTTCTGTTGCCCCCCGAGTCTCAGCCAAGGCACGACAGAGACGAGGATACGCAAATTAGCTGTATGGACCTGGGTTTGATCATATCTGAGGGAGCTTCTTATACAGAGCCAGCCGATCTGAACATAAATCGGCTTCTCAAAGCAGAGAACCTTCAAGGTGAGCTGCCCCCCGAGCTTCTTCAATGCTCCTTTCCTTTGATGAATCTGATACAATTCATCCTTGACCTGATCTGCACGTTCAGGCTGCTCTTGGCCTCGTATTCCATTGACCCTCTGATCGTAACAGTTATTCCTCTTGAGTCGATGTTTGCTGCATCGGCTGTTCCTGATTCTCCCGCTTCATAGATCTTCAAGGAGCTTAATGTTTTTTTTTTATTTGGCCGATTTTTCTTAATCGGCCCCCAATGTTTCATTGCACGTAAGTTCTCACAGGTTTATCTGCACATGTTCATCTGATTATATGCCCCCCGAGCCGATACCTGCTGGACGACTGCAGATATCGGCTTGTATGGTTAGCCAGGGCACTGCACTTGCACGTCGGCTTCGCAAAAAATCCATGCTGACTCTCGTCTGCCGACATGGCCACTGCTCAGTAGATCGGTGTTGAACGCAAGCAGAACATGTGATGAAGGTAATTTTGGCCGATTGCTGGAATCGGCCTCCATATCCATTGGAGAGCTGATTGAAGGTCCTGTAATGTCCCTTCATAAACTTTTTGGGGCCGATCACAAGGATCAGCCTCGCCTGGTTTGCTCATTGGTTTAATCTTATTACTTGGTCAGGCTGGATAAAACCAACCCAACCTCTGACTTGATGCGCTTGCTGTCATCCACCTTGAGTGCACCGTAGAGTCGTGGAGCACTAAGCCCTGTCGGCAAGACGAGTACCATGTTTGTACCAGCCGATGTCTCATCATCGGCTTTCCTCTGTTTAGGGCGCCACTCCATTTTCCGTGGATGACCCTCTTCATCCAGGGCTCGCTGAACCTTTGCAGCCAGATCAGGCCGTGCCTTTCTTAGCGTATGCAGATATAACCTTTTGGCTTCCTCCAGGCCGCGCAATCGCTGAACCCTGCGCTTTTGGGAACGGCTGAGTCCGTCAGGGCACCACCTTGGCCGGTGGTACCTGTCTTCTTCTACTTCTCCCTTGTCTTCTGAATCCTCAAGATCTGCCCAACGAGGTGACTCAGCGCGTTTGCTTTGTGGAGGGAGAGGCCCTAGGCGCTCGAACACAGACACGTTGGCTGCCTCCTTCTTCTTCTTGTTGCATTCTGGGCAATTGCCGATTGTGGGCAATCGGCTCATTCCTGAATCCCAGCAGTGTCTGAAGAAGGGACAGTCCCAGTGCCTGGCGTTGTCGTCTTGCTCCCTTGGTTCTTCTTTGGCACAGCCGCTCGTGCTCCTCCTCATCGCGATTCTGCCGACGATGTCTTCTGGCTTCTCTAGCCAGACGATCTCCTTCATCATCATAGTTGGTCCGACGGCGTTGGTCATACCGACTCACATATTTGTTGAGGAGGTGATCGGAGAGGGGTCGCTGATATCTTATATTCTTCACCTCTCCCTCTCGTGACGTAGCGCTTGCCATCATGACGGAGCCGATCGCGTGGAGCGGCCTCCTCTGTATCCTTGCTATGAGAGCAGCTGCCCTCATCTCCATCTCTCGCGAGTGGTTCCCGGGTCCTACCATGTTGATGCCGAACGAGGGACCCGGCTGGCAACCCTCGGGGTAGGTGACTTCCACCATGTTAACGGCGGGGAAGGGTTGGGTATCGACCTTCATGGCGTACTGGTTGAAAATTAGACGCCCCTTCTCTATCGCCGCTTGGATGTGCCGACGCCACACCCCGCAGTCGTTGGTGGCATGGGAAAGCGAGTTGTGGAATTTGCGAGTACGGCTTTCCGTTTAGCTCTTTCGCCGTGGGGAACTTGAGACCTTCAGGAATCGTCAATCTGTTTCTCCTTGAGCAGGAGGTCGAAGATTTGTTCGGTCTTGGTCACGTCAAAATCAAATCCCTCGGGCGGCCCCGGTGGCTTTACCCATTTGCAGGATACGGGGTTCCTCCCCGAGTCCATTCAGCCACTGCTACTTCTTGGTCTCCCGCAGGCACTTCATCTTCCTCTGTATCGACCATGACTACTGCACGCTTGAACTTGTCTTGGTACAGGTCCGGGTGGCGCTGTTCATATGCTGATAGTTTCTGAACCATGTGCGCTAGCGAGGGATAATCTGCTTGGGAGGCCATGTCCTTGAGCTGTGTTGCAAGGCCTCGCTATCGCCAACTCGATCGCTTCCTTTTCAGTTATACGAACCGAATAACATCGGTTCCTAAGATTTCGAAGCGCTGGATGTACTCGTCACCGTTTCCCCGCGCTTCGACGTAGTTGTGCTAGATCGGCAATGCTAGACTCGGAAGCTTCGAATGGTATTGCATATGGAACTGTTCTTCCAATTGCTTCCAAGACTGGATGGAGTTTGCTCGGCAAAGAGGTGTACCATCCAAAAGCCGATCCCGTGAGGGACTCGGGAAAAGAGCCTCACGCGTAGCTGATCCGACACCGAAGCCGGTCCTAGTTGAGCCAAATATCGGCCGACGTGCTCGATGGAGCTGGAGCCATCTCGATCCACCGAATTTGGAGAAGTCGGGGAGCCGATATTTAGGTGGCAGCGGGATCATCTCGTAATCGTCGGGTACGGCTTGGAATAGCCGACTGCCCTTCTTTTCGGCACCATGCCGAACTGGTCTCTTAGTATGGTACTGATCTGATCCGCTGTGCTGGCTGTAGGAGTTGCACTCTGAAGATTCGCCGGGGTGGAATACTTAGCCAGCCATGTTTGCTTTTCCAGCTCTGAGCCAACTGCAGGAGCTGGGCTGGGGAGTTTCGTCGGTGTGGCGCACTTAGTTAGCCACGTCTGCTTCTCAAGCTCTGTTGCTGACGTCCCTCCTGTCTTCGCCGGAGTCCCCGATGTTGTGGCCTGGTTTGTGAGTGCCCAGTTACCACAATTTGGCACATACGTGCACGCGTATCCTTGAGGGATCTCCTTAGGCGCCTCGATCAAGAACTGGTAGTCACTAGGGTCACCACCAATCTTGTAGACGACGAATGCCGGTGTAGTCGGCACTTCAGCGAGGTGCTGCCAACGCATATGGCAGCGGTGGACGGGACTCGGAATGGCAACTCTCCTTGATGAGTCCCGAGAGCTGGTCCCGTCGGCGAGTACCGGTGGCTCATGATCTCCTGGATTACGCGCGAGCGACACGCTCCAACACGTTGACCAAGTTTTCGGAGTGGCGATGTAGCGAGTGAGCCACCAAGTAGTTGATCTCCCGCCGCAGCCCCCGGTGCGTTCCTCCGACGGGGCAGAGAGATCTATCCCATCGAGTGCACCTTGCGGTGAGAATCCCTTCCATCCGATGCCATGGGAACGGGTTCTTCGAAAAGAGCCGATGAGGTCGGCTTCGAGGGTGGCCTTGATCTCGTTGTACTTGCTTCTTGAGCTCGTCGGGCAGCTCCTCGTAGGTGACCGGCTCGCCGTCCGCCATCTCGGATGTAGATGGCGATGTGGTTGATGTAGATGATTGTCCCACCGGGCGTGCCGAATGTGTTGGACTCGCCAAAACCCACCGACGGGCAGCGGCCTTGTCAACACCGTAGAGCCGGGAAGAGCCTAGAGCTGCGGCTGGCCGAGACCCCTCCGAGCGACGGCCCGCAATGCTCTTCTCGGTCACACGCGGCGATGCGAAGTGCAAGGGCGTGCCACCTGACCTATACCGGTCGGGAAGGTGATGGGGATGCCTCGCTTAGTTTCCTGCAGGGCATACATGTAAACATTAAATACGAGCCTCGATCGGCTCTCAGGTTATCCTGTGAATCGGCTCAAAGAGCCGATCCACCCATGATTCGTACGGGGTGCACGAATACTTGGTGGTCCTGCTTGATCAAGATAGAGCTAATAAGATCTACGACGATTTAGGGTTTTCACCGCATAATCGGATCATCCTACTCCAGGTTGGGCCTCGCGGCCACGCACGGTGCTCGTAAGCCGATCCTAAACAAGGCCTAAAAACCAACATGAAGTTGATCCTCGGAACATCCTGTTTAGGACTTGCGAACGCCACCCTACGTGCCACCGGATCCTCCCCTTTGTAAGGCCTAACTATTGCAGATATTAAACTAATCCTTGTAGAACAAGGAGCAATCGTAACGGATCAGATCTACTGAATAATGATCAAGCGGGTGCCGCCCCCACACCCGAGATAGGTGTGAGGGCGGCTAGATATGCAAGGGTTGCACTACGTAAGCATGCTTAAACGAAGAACAATGCTAACCCTAACACATCTATGATAACTACGTTGCTCGCCATCAAAAGCGCTTCGATACGAGCAACGCATGAACAACGTGGGGCTTGTGCTGCCTAGATCGCAAGATGCGATCTAGGCAGCATGTCGCTTACTCGATAGAAACCCTCGAGACGAAGGAGTTGGCGATGCGCCGAGATTGGTTTGTTTTGGGTTGAACGTGAGTTGTTGTTTATTCCATAAACCCTAGGTACATATTTATAGTCCAGGGGACTTTCTAACGTGGGAATATCCCATCGTGCACGATACAAACTCTAACTTTTATCTAAGATAATAAACTATTAATTAAAGATACACGGGAAATTCAGCCCAAACCCTTCGTGCCAGGCCGCTTCAGAAATCTTCCACGTGTAATCTTCCAAGCCCGGCCCACCTCTGGATTTGTCCAAAATCTGGTGATAACAGTATCAAGAAACCAAGGGCACCTGAGTAGTAAACATACTAATGGATTCAAATAAGAGATTTAAAAAATGGAAAATGCGTGTTTCGTACAATGAAACCCATCTTGGCCTACCTCAAACTATTTGCAATACAAATATACATGAGTGTAAGAATTGTGGCCTCATTTAGACAAAGTATGTTTTGGGGAAAGCTGTTTTGGGAAGGGCTTATTGTGGAAAACCATGCACCTTCATAGCTACTAGGTGATTTGAGAACTGGCAATTTGTGGTAAAACTTGATTTATCTATGACTTATTTATGATTTGAGAAATGGCAATTTGTGGTAAAGTCTCCATGAGTAAGTGCCACTCTTTTTCGGATTTTTTTTGCACATTAAATGACTCATTTAACTAGTTAATCCCATTTGTTGACTCTCTGTTGACCAGCCACTTGAGGGTAAAACTAAGCATATTGCACTAGTCAGTATTAGCACTCAAGGGGAAAACTAAGCACACAAAAAATGATAGTATAAGACTCGAGGGTATACCTGAGTATATCCAAATTTCCAGGGTTAGACTCGAGGACGCGTGTTGCGCTGCAGAAATGGAAGACGTGCAATTGTTGATGCGTAGACGCGGGTCGCGGTGCAAAAGTCGAAGACGTGCAATCGTGGACGCGTGTCGCGTTGCAGAAGTCCAAGACGTGCAGACATGCAACGGTGGACACGTAGGACGCGGGTCGCATTAACCACCCCTCGCATTTATAGACGCCTCCTCGCACTATCTCTGTCACTCTCACTCGCTCACGCAACGCCGCCTCTCTCACGTCCCATCATCTTCTCCAAAGCAAAACAACCCTCTCCCTCTCCCTCTCCTCTGCCGGCGAGATGGACAAGGAGAATGCCAATCCCATCGTCCACGACGCCGTCGGCTCCAAACGGGACGCTCCCTCTTCGACGCTGTCCCCTCAACGGTCGTCGCCGCCGGTGCATCGGAGGCTGCCACCGGTGGCAGTCAGATCCCCGCGGGATGGGACCCCTATGAGGAGGTGCCGTTCGAGGCGCCCCCGAACCCATACGACACCTTCATGGACGACCCATGGAATGAGGTAACTACGGTTTGCTCCCTTTTTTGTTCCCCATTCCTTTTTGAACCCTATTTTTGCTGGTGTAGATGGATCTGTAGATGGATGAGTATTGGGTTAATATTTGTGCCGATTTTATTCCATTTTGTTTTGATCCCTTCTTGATTTCGTTTAAGATTTGGGGTTCGGTCGTTCGGTTAATTTATGCAACTAATAATGGGATCTCAATCGGTTAATTTATGCAAGTAATCATGGGATCTCAATCAGTTATTTTATGCACGAATCAAAAGATATCAACCGTTTAATTTTGCAAATAATCTGGAATGTGTTCAAGTTCAGATCTGGAATCTATTTCTTTGCCTATGAGAATCGTTGGGCACAAATTTTTACAGGGAGGGTTCAGCGAACCATTGTTGTGTACAAATTTGTTGTGCATGAGCTTTGGTTCGCTAACCCCTTCCCTGTAGATATATAATCGTGTCCACTCTAACTGAGGCTGCCTCTATTTTTCCTATCTTTGTTATCATGCTCGTTAGTCATCGTTGCAACTCATTCACTCATAATTTCCGTTTGATATGGATCAGCTGTCTGGCAGCGACGTCGGCAGCGACGACGAGCACCATGACACCAAGACTCGGCAGGTGCTGCGGAGGCTGCAGGTCGGCCAGTACGTCTCCTACTTCGCCAAGGGTGTCTACAGGTGCCCCTTATACACTAGGATACTTGGCAGCACCGACTTCAACTGCCTCTTCACGCATGCCGAGAACATCGGCAACACCATCCCCAAGGTCGGCACGACGGTGAACCCCTACTCCTTTGATACGTCTCCAACGTACCTATAATTTCTGATGTTCCATGCTTGTTTTATGACAATACTTACATGTTTTGCTCGCACTTTATAATGTTTTTATGCGTTTTGCTGAACTAACCTATTAACAAGATGCCGAAGTGCCAGTTCCTGTTTTCTGTCGTTTTTGGTTCCAGAAAGGCTGTTCGGGCAATATTCTCGGAATCGGACGAAATCAACGCCCAGAACCTTATTTTTCCCGGAAGCTTCCAGAAAGTCAGAGAGGGACTAGAGGGGTGCCCTGGGGGCCCCACACGTGGTGGCGGCGCGGCCCAAGGGGGGCGCGCCCCCTAGTGTGAGGAGGCCCCGTGGCCCCTCCGACTCCGCCTCTTCGCCTATTAAAGCCGTCCTGACCTAAAACATCGATACCAATTGACGAAACTCCAAAAAGACTCCAGGGGCGCCGCCACCATCGCGAAACTCCGTTTCGGGGGACAGAAGTCTCTGTTCTGGCACCCTGCCGGGACGAGGAAGTGCCCCCGGAAGCCATCTCCATCGACGCCACCGCCTCCATCATGCTCCGTGAGTAGTCCCCCATGGACTACGGGTTCTAGCTGTAGCTAGTTTGTATCATCTCTCCCATGTACTTCAATACAATGATCTCATGAGCTGCCTTACATGATTGAGATTCATCTGATGTAATTGGTGTTGTGTTTGTTGGGATCCGATGGATTGTTACATTATGATTAGTCTATCTATAAAGTTTGTGAAGTTATTGTTGCTACAATCTTGTTGTGTTTAATGCTTGTCACTAGGGCCCGAGTGGCATGATCTTAGATTTAAGCTCTATACTTATTGCTTAGTTTGTATGTACAAGTTGTTTGCACATGTCTATGTCCGGAACCCGAGGCCCCAGAGTGACAGCAACTGGGACAACTGGAGGGGAAGGCTTAGATATGAGGATCACATGTTTTCACGGAGTGTTAATGCTTTGCTCCGGTGTTCTATTAAAAGGAGTACCTTAATTTCCAGTAGATTCCCTAGAGGCCCGGCTGCCACCGGCTGGTAGGACAAAAGATGTTATACAAGTTTCTCATTGCGGGCACGTATGACTATATATGGAAAACATGCCCTACATGATTAATAATCTTGATGTTCTGTCTTAATGCTATTTCAATCCTATCAATTGCCCAACTGTAATTTGTTCACCCAACACTTGTTATTGGAGAGTTACCACTAGTGTAGATAGCTGGGAACCCCGGTCCATCTCTCATCATCATATACTCGTTCTACATGTCATTGGAAGTAGTATCAACTATTTTCTGGTGCCATTGCCTCTGTGTTACTGTTACTACTGCTCTCATATTACTGCTACTTTCACATCACCCCTGTTACTAGTGCTTTTCCAGGTGCAGCTGAATTGACAACTCAGTTGTTAAGGCTTATAAGTATTCTTTACCTCCCTTGTGTCGAATCAATAAATTTGGGTTTTACTTCCCGCGAAGATCTGTTGCGATCCCCTATACTTGTGGGTTATCAAGACTATTTTCTCGGCGCCGTTGCGGGGAGGCATAGCTCTACTCATAAGTTCACCTGGGGAGTACACTCTACCTCTTTCTCTGTTTTTGTTTTATTTTATTTTGTTTTGCTTAGTTTACTTTTGTCTAGTTTATTTGTGCTTAGTTTATTTCTGTCTAGTATTATTTTGCTTAGTTTACTTTTGCCTAGTTTGTTTTTGTCTTGTTTTGTTTTCCCTATATACCCGAAAATCCATAAAAATTTGAAAAACCTAAAAATTAAAAACTGTTGCTATGGGAGAACCTACAACCTATTTGGAGCTAATTGAATTATATAATAATTATAGAGAATCAAGAACGGGAAAAGTTATGAGTGCTGTGATAGAAAAACTGAATGCAATTGCTAAAATCTTGCTTAAACGCCATGATATAAACGGTTGCTCTCAACAGGATACTAAACATCTTAAATTTCAATGTGGCTTTAGTAAGGAAGTTTTAATTAAGAACTATAATTGGAATAGCTATATTCATTTTGGGTTCGAAGAAGTAGAACAATTTGTTTTGTTTATGGGAGCTTCTGAGATCGAATCCTTCATTGCTAAAAATTATGAAACTTGTGTTGTTTGTAAGGACCTTAAAGATTATGTCTCTTCTATCCTTAATTTTTGCATAGAAAGCTACAGTGATAATCCTTATATCATTGATTATAAAGAGAGACTCATTAATGCACAAGAATGCACTCACAATTTGCAGGAACCAGTGGAAGAAGAAATTGATGAACCTGAAAGCTCATTGGATGAAAAAGAGGAGGAAATTGATGAAGCTGAAAGCTTATTGGATGAAAAAGAAGAGGAGAGTGATGAACAAAAGAAGAAAGAATGGATTAGCTACCCATACCAACCTTCTAATGAGAGTAACTCTTTATCTCTTACACTATTTGATTGTCCTCCATGCTTACCGAAGAAGGATGAATGTTATGTTCCCGTGGATTCTCTTGAAATATTCCCTATGATTAAAACTTGTGAGAATAATTATGCTACTGTTATCTATGATAATCCATGCTACTTTGATAAATCTTATGATAATGCTTTGTTTGTGCCTGATGTCGAAATGCATGGTACTAAAGAGTTTTGCTTGGCAAATGTTTATGATAAATCTCTAGATGATGGTCCTATGTTACTTGATAATATTAATTGTACTACTAATGAAAATGGGATTGGAGAGATCTTGAATTTATCTAGGAGTCCCATATCTTTTAAGATTGATCAATCATCTTGTTATATTATTGATAAAAGTGGATATGAAAGTTTTGATCCCATTATGTTTGAGCTTGATAAAAATTATGTGTTTTTGAATCATGAAAAGCATGCTTTATGTGATAGTTATATTGTTGAGTTTGTTCATGAAGCTACTGAAAATTATTATGAGAGAGGAAAATGTGGTTGTAGAAATTTGCATGGTACTAAAATACCTCTCTATATGCTTAAAATTTTGAAGTTACTCTTGTTTTATCTTCTTATGCTTGTCACTTTGTTCTTCATGAATTTATTTGTGTACAAGATTCCTATGCATAGGAAGTGGGTTAGACTTAAATGTGTTTTGAACTTGCTTTTTGATGCTCTCTTTTGCTTCAACTCTTATTTCTTGCGAGTGCATCATTAAAACTGCTGAGCCCATGTTAATGGCTATAAAGAAAGTACTTCCTGGGAGATAACCCATGTCTTTATTTTGCTACTGTTTTGTTGTGTCTTGGAAGTTATTACTACTGTAGCAACCTCTCCTTATCTTTATTTTATTGCAATGTTGTGCCAAGTGAAGTCTCTAATAGAAGGTTGATACTAGATTTGGATTACTGCACAGAAACAGATTTCTTGCTGTCACGAATTTGGGTATGATTCTCTGTAGGTAACTCGGAAAAATCTGCCAATTTACGTGAGTGATCCCCAGATATGTACGCAACTTTCATTAGTTTTGAGTTTTCTGATTTGAGCAACGGAAGTACCTCTTAAAAATTCGTGTTTACTGGCTGTTCTGTTTTGACAGATTCTGTCTCTGTTTTTTGCATTGTCTCTTGTGGACTTTAAGTGAGGCTTTCTAGACGTGGAGAGCTATAGATAATGTTTTATTGAGTTCTTGCAATGTGTCACTACAGGGCCAAGGTGGATTAAAGTTTTTTTTTGAGTACTAACCCCTCTAATGAAGTTTATGAGAAGTTTGGTGTGAAGGAAGTTTTCAAGGGTCAAGAGAGGAGGATGATATATGATCAACAAGAGTGAAAAGTCTAAGCTTGGGGATGCCCAAGGCATCCCCTTCTTCATCAACTTATCAGGTTTCTTCTATTGAAACTATATTTTTATTCGGTCACATCTTATGTGCTTTGCTTGGAGCGTCTGTGTGTTTTTATTTTTGTTTTTGTTTGAATAAATTCGGATCCTAGCAATCCTTGTGTGGGAGAGAGACACGCTCCGCTTTTTCATATGAACACTTGTGTTCTTCGCTCTTACTTTTAATGTTCAATGACAAAAGTTGGAAGCTATTGCATTTATTGCTATTTGGTTGGAAACAGAAAATGCCTCATATTGTCTTGGATAATTTGATACTTGGCAATTGTTTTGAGCTCTCAAGTAGATCATGTTTCTCTTGCATCATGTAGTTTAAACCTATTAGTGGAGAAATACCGTAGAGCTTGTTGAAATTGGTTTGCATGATTGGTCTCTCTAAGGTCTAGATATTTTCTGGTAAAAGTGTTTGAGCAACAAGGAAGACATTGTAGAGTTTTATAATGCTTGCATTATGTTCTTATGTAAGTTTTTCTGTACCGGTTCATACTTGTGTTTGCTTAAAACAACCTTGCTAGCCAAAGCCTTGAACTGAGAGGAAATGCTTCTCGTGCATCCAAAACCTTGAGCCAAAACCTATGCCATGAGTGTCCACCATAACTACATACTATGTAGTATTTTCTGCCATTCCAAGTAAATACTTCATGTGCTACCTTTAAACAATTCAAAACTTTATTATCTCTTATTTGTGTCAATGTTTTATAGCTCATGAGGAAGTATGTGGTGTTTTCTCTTTCAATCTTGTTGGGCAGCTTTCACCAATGGACTAGCGGCTTCATCCGTTTATCCAATAATTTTTTTAAAGAGCTGGCAGCGGGGTTCCCAGCCCCCAATTAATTAACTTCATTAATAATTCTCTTCACATGTTTTGCTCTGATTCATCAGTAAGCAACTTAATTTTGAAAATAAACACTCCTTCATGGTATGTGAATGTTGGAAGGCACCCGAGGATTCGGTTAGCCATGGCTTGCGTAAGCAAAAGGTTGGGAGGAGTGTAAAACTAAAATACATGTGTAAACAAAAGAGAAGAGGGATGATCTACCTTGCTGGTAGAGATAACGTCCTTCATGGGAGCCGCTCTTTGAAAGTCTATTTGATGAGGTAGTTAGAGTGCCCACTACCATTCGTTGACAACAACAAACACCTCTCAAAACTTTACTTTTATGCTCTCTATATGATTTCAAAACTTAAAAAGCTCTAGCACATGATTTAATCCTCTGCTTCCCTCTGCGAAGGGCCTTTCTTTTACTTTATGTTGAGTCAGTTTACCTACTTCCTTCCATCTTAGAAGCAAACAGTTGTGTCAACTGTGCATTGATTCTTACATACTTGCTTATTTGCATTCATCATATTACTCTGTATTGACAATTATCCATGAGATATGCATGTTGGAAGTTGAAAGCAATTGCTGAAACTTGTATCTTCCTTTGTGTTGCTTCAATGCCTTTACTTTGAATTTATTGCTTTATGAGTTAACTCTTATGCAAGAATTTCGATGCTTGTCTTGAAAGTACTATTCATGAAAAGTTTTGCTATATGTTATCTATTTGTTAGCAACTATAGATCATTGCCTTGAGTCACTCGCATTCATCTCATATGCTTTATAATAGTATGATCAAGGTTATGTAAGTAGCATGTCACTACGAAATTACTCTTTTTATCGTTTACCTACTCGAGGTCGAGGAGGAACTAAGCTTGGGGATGCTGATACGTTGATGCGTGTAGTTGACACGTCCGTTGGGAACCCCAAGAGGAAGGTGTGATGCGCACAGCGGCACGTTTCCCTCAGTAAGAAACCAAGGTTTAATCGAACCAGTAGGAGTCAAGAAGCACGTTGAAGGTTGATGGCGGCGGGATGTAGTGCGGCGTAACACCAGAGATTCCGGCGTCAACGTGGAACCTGCACAACACAACCAAAGTACTTTGCCCCAACGAAACAGTGAGGTTGTCAATCTCACCGGCTTGCTGTAACAATGGATTAACCGTATTGTGTGGAAGATGATTGTTTGCGAGAAAACGACAAAACAAGTATTGCGACGGATTTGTATTTCAAGTATAAAAGAATGGACCGGGGTCCACAGTTCACTAGAGGTGTCTCTCCCATAAGATAAAAGCATGTTGGGTGAACAAATTACAGTCGGGCAATTGACAAATAGAGAGGGCATAACAATGCACATACATGACATGATAAATATAGTGAGATTTAATTGGGCATTACGACAAAGTACATAGACCGCTATCCAGCATGCATCTATGCCTAAAAAGTCCACCTTCGAGGTTATCATCCGAACCCCTTCCAGTATTAAGTTGCAAAACAACAGACAATTGCATTAAGTATGGTGCGTAATGTAATCAATAACTACATCCTTAGACATAGCGTCAATGTTTTATCCATAGTGGCAACAGCACATCCACAACCTTAGAACTTTCTGTCACTGTCCCAGATTTAATGGAGGCATGAACCCACTATCGAGCATAAATACTCCCTCTTGGAGTTAAGAGCAAAAACTTGGCCAGAGCCTCTACTAATAACGGAGAGCATGCAAGATCATAAACAACACATAGGTAATAACTTGATAATTAACATAACATAGTATTCTCTATCCATCGGATCCCGACAAACACAACATATAGTATTACGGATAGATGATCTTGATCATGTTAGGCAGCTCACAAGATCCAACAATGAAGCACAATGAGGAGAAGACAACCATCTAGCTACTGCTATGGACCCATAGTCCAGGGGTGAACTACTCACTCATCACTCCGGAGGCGACCATGGCGGTGAAGAGTCCTCCGGGAGATGAATCCCCTCTTCGGCAGGGTGCCGGAGGTGTTCTCCAGAATCCCCCGAGATGGGATTGGCGGCGGCGGCGTCTCAGCAAGGTTTTCCGTATCGTGGCTCTCGGTACTGAGGGTTTCGCGACGGAGGCTTTAAGTAGGCGGAAGGGCAACGCGGGGGGCCACACGAGGGCCCCACACGCCAGGCTGGCGCGGCCACGACCTATGCCGCGCCGCCCTAGTGTGGTGGCGCCTCGTGGCCCCACTTCCTTTCCCCCTCGGTCTTCTGGAAGCTTCGTGGCAAAATAGGACCCTGGGCGTTGATTTCGTCCAATTCCGAGAATATTTCTTTACTAGGATTTACGAAACCAAAAACAGCGAGAAAACAGACAAGTGGCTCTTCGGCATCTTGTTAATAGGTTAGTTCCAGAAAATGCACGAATATGACATAAAGTGTGCATAAAACATGTAGATATCATCAATAATGTGGCATGGAACATAAGAAACTATCGATACGTCGGAGACGTATCAGCATCCCCAAGCTTAGTTCTGCTCGTCCCGAGCAGGTAAAACGATAACAAAGATAATTTCTGGAGTGACATGCCATCATAACCTTGATCATACTATTGTAAACATATGTAATGAATGCAGCGATCAAAACAATGGTAATGACATGAGTAAACAAGTGAATCATAAAGCAAAGACTTTTCATGAATAGTACTTCAAGACAAACATCAATAAGTCTTGCATAAGAGTTAACTCATAAAGCAATAAATCAAAGTAAAGGTATTGAAGCAACACAAAGGAAGATTAAGTTTCAGCGGTTGCTTTCAACTTGTAACATGTATAACTCATGGATAATTGTCAACATAGAGTAATATAACAAGTGCAATATGCAAGTATGTAGGAATCAATGCATAGTTCACACAAGTGTTTGCTTCTTGAGGTGGAGAGAGATAGGTGAACTGACTCAACATAAAAGTAAAAGAATGGTCCTTCGCAGAGGAAAGCATCGATTGCTATATTTGTGCTAGAGCTTTTATTTTGAAAACATGAAACAATTTTGTCAACGGTAGTAATAAAGCATATGAGTTATGTAAATTATATCTTACAAGTTGCAAGCCTCATGCATAGTATACTAATAGTGCCCGCACCTTGTCCTAATTAGCTTGGACTACCGGATCATCGCAATACACATGTTTTAACCAAGTGTCACAATGGGGTACCTCCATGCCGCCTGTACAAAGGTCTAAGGAGAAAGCTCGCATTTTGGATTTCTCGCTTTTGATTATTCTCAACTTAGACATCCATACCGGGACAACATGGACAACGAGATAATGGACTCCTCTTTAATGCATAAGCATGTGGCAACAATTATTATTCTCATATGAGATTGAGGATATATGTCCAAAAGCTGAAACTTCCACCATGAATCATGGCTTTAGTTAGCGGCCCAATGTTCTTCTCTAACAATATGCATGCTCCAACCATTAAGGTGGTAGATCTCTCTTACTTCGGACAAGACGGACATGCATAGCAAGCTGTGGTGACCCGGCATACCACTCGCATGGTGTAGTATGCAAGTCTGATATAACACCAATGAAACACCATTCCACTAGTATTATATCGCTCAGAGTGGTACAACAGAAACATATGCGGGTCCAAGGCATGTCTATGGAATTACAACATTGACTCTGTTACATAAGATCACCACAGCCTCCTACTTTACAATGAGGTAAAACTGCAAATAAACTCCAGAAGAACGACTCGTAGTCTAATCCTATCACGAACTCTATTTGTAGAGTATTTGACTAGCTATAGGGCTATGAATAGATTCTAGCTAAATAGGAGCTAAGTTTAGGAAACTAGTTCCCTTCTATGGCTAAACTAGGTTTTCTCCTTGATGTATGTGGTATCTGACTCCTCTGACAGGGTCTTGTCTCTTGAAGTAGTTGTTGACTCCTCGACCTTCGAGTTGCACTGTAGATACTCCTTCGATGCCTCCATATCTAAGCAGGGGATTTAAGAGTGGGATGAGTACGAGCGTACTCAACAAGTTCATTATAGGAAAGAGGTGTTTAATGCACTAGCTACAGCATTAGACCAGAAATTCTAATACCAATGCAAGTTTTCATAACCATTTCTTTAAAAGGTTGCTTTTATTCAGAAGAACTATGTCCGTCAGCCTTCACCGGTTTACTAGAACTTCATGGAGCTCCTTTCCGGCCGCGTTCGCAGTTCCATATCCCGAACAGGGAGTGACAGGTCACGGTTCATTACACTCTGCAGAGGTGTGTTGCTTTACCCATAAGAGATCTTAACCTTGGTGCCAACCGGGCAATTGTTCCCGTCCACACTTCCTATGGTGTGAGGCCCGGTATAAGGTCTAGCCAATCATGTTCCTCCGCTACCTCAAACACCCACCCTTTGTTGCATACCCCGACCCTGGGTCCTCGTCGGTCCTCTTACACCAATTAAGGATGGACCCCGACCACGACAACGAGTTTGGGACTCGTTAACCAAACTCCTTCGCCGGTAGCTGCAACCCATCATAGACCACATTACCGTGGGGAATTAGAAGGGGATCCCCACCCTCAAGTTGTTCCGCAAGCCGCAACCGCTACGGTAAAGCACCGCTATACCGTGGGGAATTAGAAGGGGCTCCCCACCCTCAAGTTGCTCCGCAAGACACAATTGCTACGGTAAGCGCATCCGTTGATGAACGAGAGGTGGAAACACTTTTGACTACTCCGTCCCACTCCGGATCTTATGGTTAACACGGGTATTACGGCACAAGAATCATCGGCGACATTTGTTGTTTAATCCTAGATGGATATTAACCCTTGCAATGGAACCTCCACCATATCAACACAATCCATGGTTCCATTGCCCACCACATAGTCATATTCATAGTTATGAAAGTAGTGGTTTTGGTTTTTATGCAATAGTGATAACCATAGTACTTTGCAAGTAATTTGATAAAGATACTCAAATGACATGAGCAAGCAATGAACTTGCCTTTCTTGACTGCAAGATTATGCAGGCAAGGCCTTCGATACGCAGTAACTCCAAATTCTGAAATAGCATCATCGTCCGTTAAGGACGATGTTTAAAAGATTGGCAAGGATGCAATAATGCATAAGTATGAGATGCAATCGCTCTAAGCGTGACCTAACCCCGATGATTTAGGATTAGTGAGTGGTAATGATTAGTTCAGGTGTGTTGCACTTTTAGAGTGATTCACATACAAGGTTCTTATTCAGGTGTGATTACTTGGTATTATAACAGGTAGTTAATAGAGCATAATAATCAATTGAGCAGACAAAGAATGATAATTGGCATAATGTTAACAAGTAAAGAACAGTGGTCAGTTTTAGTACTATATGGCATGGTTGATGATTAATTATCATATACTTTAAAATAATAACTTTGGAAGAACATGTTATTTAATAAAGAACAAGTATGATAATTAGGTTGAGGGGGTTCTATGGTTGACTATGGTTTCATTTAGTTTCGGAGTAAGTATTAGATGGATCCCAACAAAGTTGGATTCATCAACACCTAGGGCTTGTAAGGTTAAGATAAGCCTAGGTATCCTAAGCAATTCATTATACATGGTTGTGGTCAAGGTTGATTTATCTTGCTAGTGATAGCTGGCTAGGGTTTATAGGTCCTTATATGCAGGTTTGAGGATGATTCTCGGTTTACTTCAAAAGAATAACTTTTGAAGAACATACTTCTTAGGTAATAAGAAGTATTACAATTAGGATTGAGGGTGTATATGGTTTGCTATTTGGTTCACTAAGTAAGGAATAATTGACTCCTAAGTAGGATGGTTGATAATTATCCAACACTGGTAGGGTTTAGTGGAGTATGGAATGTAATACTAAATAGTAGGTGTAGTTGCTATTAGGGTTCATCTCAATGGTGTGATGCTAATTATGGATAACTAAGTATGGTGGTTTTGGTAATAGGATCTAGGGTTTACACTTGGTTGATCTTAGTTGATCACCTTGGTTTAATGGTATGCATACTTGGAATACTAATTTGCTAGTGATAGGGTTCTACATTTTATGTGGGCATAGATATGTCTTTAGTTGCTAATTATGGCTCTATGGTAATGGAGTAACATGATCACATGTTCTAACCTAGGGTTTAGGTTAGAAGCAAACTAGGTTTCATATTGATTATTGGAACTAGGCTTTGGTGCATAGTTGAATTAGGGTTTTAGGGTTCCACATGAAATGATAGGGTTGTAATATTATTCCATATGGAATTAGGGTTTGCTAATTACCCTATAATTTTTGGATTAATAACTTCATTGATAAAGTTAAGTTTGAAATAAAAAATAATATTAGATTTGATATTTTATTATTTTTAAATAATTAATAATTAAGGTATTTATTAATCATGATTTTAAATCCTCCTAATAAGGATTTAATAAGTTAATAGAAAAGGAAAACTAATTTTAATGTTTTCCTTATTTACTTACTGGTTATTATTTATTTTATGAGATTTTTAATAATTATTGAATTTTAATTGAATTTGGAATTAGAATTAAAGGCTTAATTAACAAGTATTAAATAATGAAATTTTTTATTAAAATTAAAATTTTCATTTTATATTTTTATTGGATAGAGTTTTCTTTTCTAAGAATTTTAATATCTTACTTATATTTTTCCGAGCTAAATTGAATTTTATACATTTATGTAAAGTTTCAGCAATTACTAAAATTTGAAATATAAGCAAATAGCTAAAGCTACCCGGCCTTCTACCCACGCAGACACTGACCTGTGGGCCGGAGCCACGTCAGCTGCCACATGGTGCCGATGTGGCAACCATGGGCTCTGCCGGCGGCCAGTGATCGACGGCGCCGGCGCTAGAGTGTTTCCGCGGGGCTGCGCGGGGTTGCGTTGGAACGAGGACGTCGAGGTGAACCTCAAGGTGGTGGCGCCGCTCCGGTTTGGTCACCGGAGCGTGCCCGGCGGCGAGGTACCGCGGCGGTGGACACGGTCACATGGCGCGGCGATGCTACGATGCGAATTAGGAAGCAATAGGGAGTCCGGGAGGTGCGTGAGCTCACCGTGGTTGTGTTGAGCTAGACGGCGTGGCCGGAGGCGGTCCTAATCGACGGCAATCGTCGGATTTCTGGCAGTGATCGGCGAAAGGGAACGAGCTCCCATCGGCGACTGGAGGCTTCTTGGTTCGATTCTTTGTGCAGGGGTAACAAGTCGACGACGGCGATGAAGCTTGTAGCCACGACGGGGCTTGGGAAGGTCCCTACCGGCGGCGAGGATGATGGCCGAGCTAGCTAGGGTTTCGGCTGGGAGGAAAATTAGGCAGAGGAGGAAGAAATGATGGGCACCCGCGTCTTTTATAGCCTCTCCGGCGTGTGCTGGCACTCAACAGAGGCGGCGACGACTGCGGGACGTGGAGCTCACCGTCGTGCTGGCGCTCTCCCGCGAGTGCAGAGACGAAGACGAAGGTGGCGACCTCGTCCTCGCTCTTATCCAACGAAGGGGTAAGCTGGGCTAGCTGGGCTGCGGGGTGGGCTGGTTCGTGGGCTGCCTGGTGGCTGTGTTGCTGGACTCCTGCTGGGCTCGGTGACCGACTAGGTAAGTCAGGTGAGCCCATTTCCTCTTCCTCTTTTATTTAATTTCTGTTTTGGATTTCCTATTTTTGAATTCTGTTTTGAATTCATATTTTAATTCCATTATGCTTTCAGATGTTTCTACTTATTTTTACTTTAGGACTTAGCAATAATAATCATTGCATTGTTTCATTGCCCAAAACTAATGTGTGATGTATGATTTTATTTGTATCCTTGTGGGTCCTTTTTAAATCTCAATTTAGCCATGAGTTTATGTTTTCTTTGGAATTCCTGTTTCTCCTTGTAATACAACTCTCTTTTGAATTATTGAAAGTGGATAATTGCTTTCCAAAGCATTTTAAAGGTTATTGTGAGGGCTTGGTTTCTTATTTGAGAGTTTGTTTCACTTGCATATTATTTTATGTGAGCAACATTTTATTAGGGTTTTTCTCAGGTGTTATAAATGAAGCATAAGATTTTATTAATATGCCATACTAGGGTTCTAGTGATATTTACCAAATGGCAATTGGTTTGATTCTCAATTATGGTATAGGTTTATATTGTGATCACCATAGTGATACTCAAACTACTGTTGAGATATAATTCTAGGTGGTAGATATGAGATGACACCATTTTGCATTGGTTAGGTTTACTCTCCCCAATGCATGATAAATTGGTTATTTGCTTAATCTATCATGTGCTCCTTTAGTTACTAAGGACTTGAGAATTGGTTTTATTTACTACCAATTGACTTTTATTACTATCCTCATTTTATCATTAAAGTAACTAGAGTGAATATTGTTCTTTTTATAGTTAACTTTGGTTATATGGATTAATGATTTCTCACCATATAAAGTATGGAGTTCTACTCTAAAGTTTTCTTAGGTCCTTTAATTGAGGAATATATGGAATATAGATGTGCTAGAGTTCTACTTATGATCACCAAGTGATTCACCAGTTGGGATTGAGATATAAGTCTAGATTTGCTTACTAGTGATCCCCCTATGATTTCTGTGGTGAATGATATCTACTTATGTTATTAGGGTCTTACTTACCCACACATACCTCAAGAGCATGATCATGGATTAAGCATGATCCACTTGTTCTTAAGATCTCTACCTCAAATTCTTAGGGTTTATGTTCATCACTCAATTTATAATGATCAAGGTTTGGATTCCTAGGGATCTCTCATTAAATGGGTTTCTCACTTCTATGATCAAGCATTGTCTTGATTAACTAAGGTATAATATCTATCTTATAAGTTCTTGGGTGAACATGGCTATGGTTGTCTCAATAGCTTCTATCCCAGGAGAATGCACGAGATATTCCGTTAGGGTTCTACTTTAGCAATGATGATATAATCATCTGGATTTATATGGATAGTTCTCTCCCTCATATTCAATTGTTGGCTTAACTTTCTTGAGTGTCACACCTTAGCTTGAGCTCTCTTACAAAGGTATGGTTTATTCTAGGGTTTATGGTGTATTCACCATATCTAAATAAATATTAAGTCTAAAACTCCACTTGGCTATCTTGGTTGAGCTAATCTCCTCCTTACTTTATCAGTTCATGGATATGGTATTATTCCATGTGATGTTAGGTTGTCTCACCACTCCAGGATGAAATGGTTAACCTCCTAATACTTTAGTTCAAGAATTGTTCTTGGTTCTTAATTAGGTAAAGCTAGGATTGATATGAATGCTCTCTCTCATTTGGAAAAGACTTCAATAATATCCTAGGGTTCCTCTTGAAGACGATGTTGTGATCATATGGATATTTATATCCAAGGTTCAGTTCAAGGTTTATCATTGATCCTCTAATAAGTAACATAGAACTCTCACTTCTCTAGGTTTGATGTATATTAATTATTTGGAATAGAGAAGAGTTGTATTCCTTAGTTGGATATCCTTGTCTTGTTTCCAAGATTAAAGTAGAATGGATATTATAGGGTTTATGATAAGAGCATGGATTAGTTTAAGACATGTAGAAGATAAGTTAGGAATAGTTACTCCAATGATTGTTACTTGATATCCCATTAAATGGATGTTCATATGTTGTGGCAAGGATTATCATATTATAATCTTTTATAAGATCAAGCAATTGATCATTAAGTAAAATGTTGTTGTGTTGATTATTGGTTCCATTTGATCTAACCCCTTAGATCAAATCATCTCTACCCAAAACAGGTTTTAACAAAGGTCACACTCGAGGTTTATAGCGCTTGACTTGATGAGCTACTACAATTCCACCAAGATCAAGTGAAACTTCGATTCTTGTGGATCTGTTTTACTTTAAAGCGCGAAAATTCCCCAGATTTTCTATGCATGAATGCAATGCACACATCCGTTTCCTCTATTTTTGTAACCCCAATACCTGGGATACTACAACAACTCACATGATATTCAACAAAGAATAGTTGATGGCGTTCCCAGAAACATGGTTATCGCACAACAAGCAACTTAATAAGAGATAAAGTGCATAAGTACATATTCAATACCACAATAGTTTTTAAGCTATTTGTCCCATGAGCTATATATTGCAAAGGCGAATGATGGAATTTTAAAGGTAGCACTCAAGCAATTTACTTTGGAATGGCGGAGAAATACCATGTAGTAGGTAGGTATGGTGGACACAAATGGCATAGTGGTTGGCTCAAGGATTTTGGATGCATGAGAAGTATTCTCTCTCGATACAAGGTTTAGGATAGCAAGGTTATTTGAAACAAACACAAGGATGAACGGTGCATCAAAACTCACATAAAAGACATATTGTAAACATTATAAGACTCTACACCGTCTTCCTTGTTGTTCAAAACTCAATACTAGAAATTATCTAGACTTTAGAGAAACCAAATATGCAAACCAAATTAGCAAGCTCTAGGTGTTTCTTCATTAATGGGTGCAAAGTATATGATGCAAGAGCTTAAACATGAGCACAACAATTACCAAGTATCAAATTATTCAATACATTTTAGAATCACTACATGTAGCATTTCTCGATTCCAACCATATAACAATTTAACGAAGAAGAAACTTCGCCATGAATACTATGAGTAAAGCCTAAGGACATACTTGTCCATATGCAACAGCGGAGCGTGTCTCTCTCCCACACAATGAATGCTAGGATCCATTTTATTCAAACAAAAACAAAAAACAAACCGACGCTCCAAGCAAAATACATAAGATGTGACGGAATAAAAATATAGTTTCAGGGGAGGAACCTGATAATGTTGTCGATGAAGAAGGGGATGCCTTGGGCATCCCCAAGCTTAGTCGCTTGAGTCTTCTTAGAATATGCAGGGGTGAACCACCGGGGCATCCCCAAGCTTAGAGCTTTCACTCTCCTTTATCATATTGCATCATACTCCTCTCTTGATCCTTGAAAACTTCCTCCACACCAAACTCGAAACAACTCATTAGAGGGTTAGTGGACAATAAAAATTAACATGTTCAGAGGTGACACAATCATTCTTAACACTTCTGGACATTGCATAAAGCTACTGGACATTAATGGATCAAAGAAATTCATCCAACATAGCAAAAGAGGCAATGCGAAATAAAAGGCAGAATCTGTCAAAACAGAACAATCCGTAAAGATGGATTTTATTGAGGCACCAGACTTGCTCAAATGAAAATGCCCAAATTGAATGAAAGTTGCGTACATATCCGAGGATCACGCACGTAAATTGGCTTAATTTTCTGAGCTACCTACGGGGAGGCAGGTCGAAATTCGTGACAGCAAAGAAATCGAAACTGCGCCAGTAATCCAAATCTAGTATGAACCTTACTATCAAAGACTTTACTTGGCACAACAAAACACAAAACTAAGATAAGGAGAGGTTGCTACAGTAGTAAACAACTTCCAAGACTCAAATATAAAACAAAGTACTGTAGTAAAAATAAACATGGGTTGTCTCCCATAAGCGCTTTTCTTTAACGCCTTTCAGCTAGGCGCAGAAAGTGTGTATCAAGTATTATCGAGAGATGAAGCATCGACATTATTTTCACAATTTATCCCATTGGGTATCTTAGATGCTCCCTTATCTATAGTGGTTTTAAGAGCTTTATCGATTTTGGGCCTATAATAGCTTTTTGGTTTAGCCCCTTTAGAGATATACATGAACCTTTGCTCCTTTCCCACATAAGCTTTCTCTCTAAACTTTATAGATGAAAAGGTTGAACCCAATGTTCCCATAGCCTCTTCTAGTTCACTAATCCTTTGGGTTTGATTATCATGAATAGCACAAGATTCTAAGATGGCGATTCTCTCATTAATTCCACCTAGAGATTTATCCAGTTTATCAGTGCTATCAAGTAATGCTTTCAAAGTAGTATCAATAATTGGAAGGTTTTGCTCTATGGTTTCCAACTTTTCCATGACATTTTCAAGAGAGGCTTCAATTTTAACTTCATTAACAGGTGGTATTCCAAATAAACTCTCAATAATGTAACTAGCTTCTAAAGCAGGGGCGCCTAGTAAGTTACCTCCCGCGAGACAATCAAGAACATACCTATTCCAGCTAGAGATACCAACATAAAAATTCCTGAGTAAGATAGTGGTGGAGTGTTTCTTAGTGCACCTATTATGGGCATCACTAATTCTATACCAAGCATCTTTTAAACATTCTCCCCCTTGTTGCTTAAACGAACGAACTTCAACTTCAGGATTACTCATTTTAGCAGTAGTAAATAAAGCAAACTAGATAAAATAAATGCATGTAAACTAATTTTTTTGTGTTTTTGATATAGAGTGCAAGACAGTAAATAAAGTAAAGCTAGCAACTAATTTTTTTTGTGTTTTGATATAATGCAGCAAACAAAGTAGTAAATAAAATAAAGCAAGACAAAAACAAAGTAAAGAGATTGGGAAGTGGAGACTCCCCTTGCAGCGTGTCTTGATCTCCCGGCAACGGCGCCGAGAAATTTGCTTGATGCGTGTAGTTGACACGTCCGTTGGGAACCCCAAGAGGAAGGTGTGATGCGCACGGCGGCAAGTTTCCCTCGATAAGAAACCAAGGTTTAATCGAACCGGTAGGAGTCAAGAAGCACGTTGAAGGTTGATGGCGGCGGGATGTAGTGCGGCGCAACACCGGAGATTCCGGCGCCAACGTGGAACCTGCACAACACAACCAAAGTACTTTGCCCCAACGAAACGAGTGAGGTTGTCAATCTCACTGGCTTGCTGTAACAAAGGATTAACCGTATTGTGTGGAAGATGATTGTTTGCGAGAAAACAGCAAAACAAGTATTGCAGACAGATTTGTATTTCGGTATAAAAGAATGGACCGGGGTCCACGAGTTCACTAGAGGTGTCTCTCCCATAAGATAAAAGCATGTTGGGTGAACAAATTACGAGTCGGGCAATTGACAAATAGAGAGGGCATAACAATGCACATACATGACATGATAAATATAGTGAGATTTAATTGGGCATTACGACAAAGTACATAGACCGCTATCCGAGCATGCATCTATGCCTAAAAAGTCCACCTTCGGGTTATCATCCGAACCCCTTCCGGTATTAAGTTGCAAAACAACGAGACAATTGCATTAAGTATGGTGCGTAATGTAATCAATAACTACATCCTTAGACATAGCATCAATGTTTTATCCCTAGTGGCAACGACACATCCACAACCTTAGAACTTTCTGTCACTGTCCGAGATTTAATGGAGGCATGAACCCACTATCGAGCATAAATACTCCCTCTTGGAGTTAAGAGCAAAAATTTGGCAGAGCCTCTACTAATAACGGAGAGCATGCAAGATCATAAACAACACATAGGTAATAACTTGATAATTAACATAACATAGTATTCTCTATCCATCGTATCCCGACAAACACAACATATAGTATTACAGATAGATGATCTTGATCATGTTAGGCAGCTCACAAGACCCAACAATGAAGCACAATGAGGAGAAGACAACCATCTAGCTACTGCTATGGACCCATAGTCCAGGGGTGAATGATGACCCACAAGTATAGGGGGTGTATCGTAGTATCTTCGATAAGTAAGAATGTCGATCCCAACGAGGAGCAGAAGGTGTTGACAGGCAG
>NC_061514.1:138281674-138442568 GCF_022539505.1 Lolium rigidum
TCTCCAAATAATCATGAAACATGCAAAATAGATGAAATAACATAAGTATTGTGTCCCAATATGAAATATATCAATGAATAACAGCAAATTATGATATAAAATAGTGATGCAATTTGGACGTATCAGTGAACTACTCACTCATCACTCCGGAGGCGACCATGGCGGTGAAGAGTCCTCCGGGAGATGAATCCCCTCTCCGGCAGGGTGCCGGAGGTGATCTCCTGTGAGAACCGGAACTTAACATTCCGACCCCCCCTGTGTTACTCGTCAATCCCAAGATCAAGTTGACGACACAGCGAAATGAATATCATAGCAGAACGTGCAAAGAGTAATGATTATTACAAAGTTTGAGCCACATAGTGAAATGTCGTGTGACATTTATTACAACCAGAAAGCACAGCGGATAATAAAATGCGAAGTAACTCCATCTCAGCCACAGGCAGTCGATGTAGTCCACGAGGCCTCACTCCTTAGCGTCGTCGTAGTCGCCATAGTCTTCACCATCTTCGTAGTACTCTGAATAACAACAATAGTTTTGCCATGAGTACATTTCGTACTCAACATGCCCCCTCGATGCAAGACCTAATATATCTACATGAGGCTTCAAAGGAAGGCTGTAGGTTCTTTTGCATAAAAGCCAATTTTATTTGTAATATATTTGATAAAAGCAGTTTTAGATGAAAACATCTTTTATAATGAGTGTAATATTTCTCATCAATGTGGTTGTCCTCGACAACTCACGTATCTCATAGGATTCAGATTCTAAGGGAAAGGAGGAAAGGAAAGAGAGAGGAAGAGGGAAATAGCAAAACAGGTTCCTGTATGTCAAGAAAGATTCATGTGTCGTCCATGACCGTGGACACGGCTATTCGAATAGTTTTAACTCTGCAGAGGTTGTACACTTTTCCCACACGACACAACCCCGTCTTGTTGTCCACCAGTGGCCTCTGGTTTAGTACACACCATTTGGTGTACCGGTAGAGGGATTGTGACAAGGTCTTTTAGCTAGATCCCCCAAAGATGTGACATGCCCACCGGGTCTGGCGCACGGTACTGAGAGTACGTCCCCAAACCGATCCCCCCATCTGTGCCGAAGGTTCTCCCGTAGGCAGCCACCTCATCTGCGGTACGGCGACATCAACACCTAAGGCTGACTAACTTACTTAACCAGGCCAGTGCCCATATAGCATGTGGTTGTACGGTTGTCACAATCTTCAAATCCAAGACTTATTAGGACCCTTAAGCGGCACGAACGACGGATTGCTCCCTCAAACTTGTGAAGGGCAGCCAATCGCTCCTTCAACATTTGATTCAGCTGTCGCCCGCGCCATGTTTAGATGGTAAGTTTCACCCAGAGTAGAAGAGACAGAGTAGAGGAAGCAACAACGGCTAATCAGCCTAGCTCAACGAGCTCATCAACTTTCAAAAGGGTATGTTTGACCCGAAGGTCGATCAATTCCTCCAAAGAGGCAATAGGAAGTATCCTAATGATTATTTAGCATGCTAAGCATCTCTACTCTATCAGGATTATTATATAAACTCTACTCAGGGTATCAAGTAAAAGGCGACAAGCGAATCAGGTTGGTGTGTCAATCGACACGCTAGATACTGGAATAAAATAGCATATATTTGTAAAACATAAAATAACATGCAATTTATAAAACTGGGATAAATATGATGAGAGGGCATGCCTTCGTTGTCAAACTCCTGCTCTCCACTTCCTTGGTCGTGATTGTACCACTCTCCGTTCCCTCCTAATCGTCGTATCGAAGCAATATCAATACAAATGAATACAAGCAATACAACGAATAAGATGCAAATGAAAAATGAATAAGATCCAAATAAAAAGTCCAAATAAAAGGTGTGTATCGGTCGTTCGGCATACATAGAGTACACGAAAAAGACTGGAATGGCTCGTACGGGATTTGGGCTATCTAGGGCATAAGACATGGCGGCCGTTCGATATCGGATAACAAAATAGTTTAGAAAACATATTGAGAGGACATGTATAGATGGCACAAAATTAAAATGTAGTGTGCAACCAGACTACATGCTACTAGTCATACACAAGCATAGGTAAATAATCTAAGATTAGAATATGCCACAGTGAGAAATGTCTAAAATCTAATATGCATAAATCTTGTAAGGTGACGTTAATAGTAGCATGGCATTAGTGCAACAAAATAACACATGCGCCCGCACGTATGATGAGCAAACGACACTAATCAAGGTCTACAAATAACCTGACAAGGTCTAGTGATAACACCCAGGCTAAATAACATTCTAGAAAAAAATATGCAAGACGTTAATTAAGTCTAATAGTGACACCATAGCTAAGCATGTAAAATCATCAGCAATTGTTACGATCATACTAGACTATGAAGATCACATGAAGAACTAACAGCAGTATATCAGACACATGCAACTACATGGACATACCGCATGCTTTATAGTGATGCAACAATTTCAACTCATACTTCAAAAACATTTTTATAAAGATATCCGACAACTAACCACGTTGCTGCGTTGCTAAGGTCATATGGCATGTTTTCTAGGTTGGGCATGAGATGATTCAAGGTGTGGAAGGATGTCTGATATGCCAATGCCAACGAGTGGCATTCGGTTCACCGGCAGCGCGGTCAACTAGAACGATAGGTTGTGGGATGTTGTCTAGGAGGTAGGCGAGGTCAAGGAGAGTACACGGGTAGGAGGAATTTCGTTGGTTCTCACCGAGTATGATGTAGCCGTCTGTAGAAGGTGCTGAACCGAGATGAAGAACTGTCCGAGTACGTCGCCGATAATCAACTTCTTGGCCTTCTGGGTTCCTAAATCGTCTCCACTCCTCCTCGTGGTCCTCTTGGCGCAGCAGTTCGTTCTCCCGTGGCCCGAGTCGTCGGGAACGCGAACGGCGTCCGGCGGCGTTCTTGCGAGATTGGATCGGATGGAGAGCCTAGGCTCGGGCTACAGGGGGAGTTGGAAAAGGAGAGGTCTGGGCATTGAACTGAAACTAAATAGGAGCAGAACGGTGCATTCTAGTGGGCAGAATCAATGAGAGATTGAAAGCTTGTAATGGCGGCAGTTTCTGGTGGGAAGCGTTTTCGCTGGTGTTTCCTTCATGCGTGAATACGAGAAGATGAGGAGAGCTTGTCTCTTCATGTGCTGGAATGATGTTCGCCTCGTTCGGTCGAACTCGTGTGACTGTGTCCTGGGCGTGCCTGGTACTCTTGCCTCGTACGTGCGTGTGCATGCGTACGTGCGGGTCTCTCGGCTAGGCTGAATCGGCTGGTTCGGCTGGGCCTAAGCGCTGCTGCTAGGAAAGGGAAAATAAAAGAGGTTTGGCCTGCTATTTGGTGATCCATCGGTATACAAGAAAAAAAAAAGAAATTGATTCAGCGAGGAGTACTACTACCTACAGAGAAAAGATAAGGAAGAGATCACGTTGTGCTGGTGCAATGCATGCACGTGCATGTGCTTGGGCAAAGGGATTTTCTACAAAGAACCAGTAAGAATCAAATAGACAATTTGCTCACAAATTCAAAATAGAAACCAAAGAAAAATGATCTCTCTACAAATAGTAAATTAATTTCAAAGAATTACTTTTAAGAACTCCAAATAAAATTTATTTTTATTTGACCGCGTTGCAACATCCTTTGTTCAAAAAAAAAAAATTCAGTCAAAAAAAAAATCAGGATGTTACAAAATCTACCCCCCTTAAAAGGAATCTCGACCCCGAGATTCGGCCTAAGAGAAAAGATTTGGAAACTCCTTCCGAAGGGCATCTTCACGTTCCCATGTGGCTTCCTCCTCGGTGTGATTGCTCCACTGAACTTTGCAGAACTTGATCACATTCCTTCTAGTTGTCCTCAACTGTTCATCAAGAATTTTAACGGGGTACTCTTCATAAGTCAAGTCATCTTGAACTTCTATGGCATACAACGAGGTTTTTCGAGCCTCTTCCTCCGGCTTATCAAAACATTTCTTCAGTTGAGACACATGAAACACATTGTGCACTTTCGATAGCTTCTCGGGTAATGCTAACTCATAAGCAACTTCTCCACGTCGGGCGGTGATTGTAAAAGGTCCAATGTATCGAGGTGCTAACTTCCCCTTGAGTCCAAAACGTCGCATCCCGCGAAGTGGGGATACCTTCAAGTACACCTCATCACCTTTTTCAAAAGATAACTCATGTCGGCGTCTATCGGCATACACCTTTTGTCTAGACTGGGCAGCTCGTAGCTTTTCCTGGATCATCTTCACTTGTTTGTCTGCCTCCTCAAGAGTATCTGGTCCAAACACTTGGTTCTCTCCCACCTCATGCCAATTGAGTGGGGTACGACACTTCCGTCCATATAAGGCTTCAAATGGAGACATCTGCAAGCTTGCTTGAAAGCTATTATTGTAAGAGAATTCTGTGTATGGCAAACTCTTGTCCCAAGTGCGCTGGCAAGTTAGAGCACATGCCCGAAGCATGTCTTCTAAGATTTGGTTCATTCGCTCGGTTTGTCCATCAGTCTGCGGATGGTAAGCGGTACTGAAATTCAACTGTGTGCCCAGAACTTCATGTATCTTCTTCCAAAACCTTGAAGTGAACTGAGTACCTCGATCAGATACAATCTTTTTAGGAACTCCGTGTAGGCAAACAATTCTAGCCATGTATAACTCAGCCAATTTCTCCCCATTATAAGAAGTCTTCACCGGAATAAAATGAGCTGACTTGGTCAATCGATCCACGATGACCCAGATAGAATCATATCCGGAAGATGTCCTTGGAAGGCCAGTAATGAAGTCCATCCCTATTTCTTCCCATTTCCACTCAGGGACCTTGAGTGGTTGAAGCAATCCAGCAGGCTTCTGATGCTCAGCCTTGACCCTTCGGCATACATCACATCGTGAAACATACTCGGCAATCTCACGTTTCATGCTTGACCACCAGAAACTATCTCTAAGATCATGATACATCTTCGTACTTCCAGGGTGTATGGAGTACGCTGATTCATGTGCTTCCTTCATGATTGAATCCTTGAGATCCTTTTGGTCTGGCACCAATAAACGATCTCGGAACCAAATATTTCCCTTTTCATCCTCCTTATACTCAAGTGCTTCTCCCAACTTGATCTTTTCTCGAATCTCTTCGATTCCCTTATCATTTTTTTGAGCTTCTCTAACTTGATCCTCTAGAGTGAACTTGACTTCTAGTACATCCTCATTCTCAGCGAGGCTCACATTCAAGTTTAACTTCCTGAATTCCTCATGAAGTTCTGGTTGAGCTTCTTGAATCATCAAGTTATTACAATAAACCTTTCGCTCAACGCATCAGCTACGACATTCGCTTTACCAGGGTGGTAATTGACGCCAATATTGTAGTCCTTAATTAATTCTAGCCATCTCCTTTGTCTGAGGTTCAAATCTGGTTGAGTGAAAATGTACTTCAAACTTTTGTGATCCGTATATATTTCATAACGGTTACCAATAAGATAGTGCCTCCATATCTTCAAAGCATGTACCACGGCAGCCAATTCCAAGTCATGTGTCGGATAGTTCACTTCATGGGGTCGTAATTGTCTTGATGCATATGCTACAACCTTGCCTTGTTGCATGAGCACACAGCCCAATCCTTGTTTAGAAGCATCACAATAAACTTCAAATTCCTTTCGAATATCCGGCAGTATTAACACTGGAGCAGATGTCAATCTTCTCTTGAGTTCTTGGAAACTCGTTTCGCAAGCTGGTGTCCACTCAAACTTGTTATCCTTCTTGATCAATTGTGTCATCGGCCTTGCAATCCTTGAGAAATCTTCTATGAAGCGGCGGTAGTATCCCGCAAGTCCGAGAAAACTGCGTATCTCTGACACATTCTTTGGTTGTTTCCAGCTAAGTACTGACTCCACTTTAGCTGGATCCACTGCTACTCCTTCAGCTGAGATAACATGACCAAGAAAGTCCACTTGCTTCAACCAAAACTCGCACTTACTAAACTTCGCATAGAGTTGATGTTCTCTAAGCCTTTCCAAAACAATTCGAAGATGTTTCTCATGTTCTTCTTCATTACGGGAGTAGATCAATACATCATCAATAAACACAACGACGAATTTATCCAAGCAATCCATGAACACTTTGTTCATGAGATTCATGAAGTAAGCTGGTGCATTTGTGAGTCCAAATGACATCACCAGAAACTCATATAGACCATACCGAGTAACAAAGGCTGTCTTGGGTATGTCTTCTGGTCGGATCTTCAACTGATGGTATCCTGACCTGAGATCTATCTTTGAGAAGATAGAAGCTCCTTTCAACTGATCAAACAAATCATCGATCCTCGGCAAAGGATATTTGTTCTTGATGGTTACTTCATTTAAGGCACGATAATCCACACCCATTCGCATGGTACCGTCCTTCTTTTTCACAAACAACACGGGTGCTCCCCAAGGTGAGGTGCTCGGTCTAATATATCCCTTCTCTATAAGCTCCTGAATTTGCTTCTTCATCTCAGCTAGCTCATTTGCTGGCATTCTATACGGTCTCTTTGCTATAGGAGCGGTGCCTGGGACTAACTCGATGGCAAACTCTATCTCACGGTCTGGTGGTAGACCTGGTAACTCATCCGGAAAAACATCTGGGTATTCCTTAACAACTCTAACATCTGACACAACCATCTCCTTCAAGCTTTTCAACAAGCTGTCAGCTGCGGTATGGGTTGTTGACTTGGGTTTGTAGTCCACAACAGTTCCATTATTACTGGTTAACGAGACCGCCCTAAGGCCACAATCTATCATAGCCTTGTGTTTTCCTAACCAGTTCATGCCCAGAATGACATCTAACCCTTTTGAGTCTAACACTATGAGGTTTGCTAGAAACTCTACTCCTTCGATCGTTATGATCACGTTAGGGCATTTTAAACCCGTAGTAAGAATTCCCCCAGGTGATTGTACCGCCATTGCCCGATTCATACCCTCAGTTTTCAAATGATGTTTTTCAACAAATTTCTTTGAAACGAATGAATGGGAAGCTCCAGAATCAAATAGTACTGAACCATAACATGAGTTGATCGGGAACATACCAAGAACAACATCTGAGGCTTGATGAGCTTGTTCTGCTGTGATGTGGTTGACTTGACCACGTCCAGGCTGTCCCGAGGCTTGATGTGCACCTCCTGGTGTAGGCAGTATGCCTCGTCCACGTCCCGCTGCTGGTGTCTTAGCTGCCGACCCTAAATTGAACTTTACTGGCGTCACCCACGTGTTCTTGCTCGGGCACCCAGCAGCAAAGTGACCCTCTATGCCACAGTGGTAGCATGCCCTTCCTGCAGTGTTGGCATGATTTCCTCCAACTTCAGCTCTTGGGGTACGGTAGGCATTGTGTTGGAAGTTATTAGGTTTTGCAGTTTTGGTACTTGCTCCACGATAACCTGGGTGGTTATTGTTCTTCTGACGTGAGCTTCCTGCTCCATGGTGACCTTGTGGTGCTTTGCGCTTGCGATGTTCGTCTAACTCCCTCTTAGAGTTCTCTTGCAGAATAGCCTTGTTGACCAAGCTTTGGAAATTGGCGAACTCATGCGACACCAATCTGTCCTTCAGACCTAGGTTCAAACCCCTCAGAAATTTAGAAATCTTGTCTGCCTCAGTGGGAATATCCGCTCTTCCGTAGCGAGATAATTGGGTAAAACGATCCCAGTATTCAGAAACTGTCATCTTCCCTTGAACTAGAGCTCGAAATTCATCCCTCTTCAGCTCCATGAGACCAGCAGGAATGTGTGCAGTCCGGAATGCTTCAGAAAACTCATTCCAAGTGATCCCCTCAGCATCATCATGCGCTTCACAATAGTTCTCCCACCAATCTTCAGCCACACCCTTGAGTTGGTGTGCAGCAAACTTCACACGGTCTTGAGCATTGACATTAACCAAATTGAGGTTTCGGCGCATGTCCTTCAGCCAATCATCTGCCTCTATAGGGTCTGCTGATCCCGCAAAAGTGGGTGGCTTTGTCCTCATGAACTCTGCTAGCTTGGACTGTTGTGGAGGATGATTCTGGTTTTGGTTTGCTAGGTTCGTGGCCATCTGCTGCAGTAACTGTGTTTGCATCAGCATCACTTGCGCCATGTCAGGTGGCGGTGGCGGCGGCGGTGGCGGTGGTGGTGGTTGTTGTCCCTCATCCTCAGTGTCCGTGTCAGTGTCCTGGACTTCACCCTCGAAGAAGTTCTCCTCAAAAGCGGGTCCACGACCACGTCCACGACCGCGACCTCCGCGTCCTCCACGACCACGACCTCGGTTTCCGTTCATCCTGTTGTCTCTCAAAGTTAGGATAGACGAGAGGGAAATAAACTAACCCATAACCAACATATAAGAAAGTATCCATGTAAAAATCCAAATAAAAACTTCAAGCAAATGTTTTTGGAAAATAAGGTTTTAGTATGACTACATAATAAAACAACAAACAAATGTAGTCAATACTCATACAAAATGCTCTAACATACGTAGTACCTATCTAAAGGGTTCTACAAAAACTTATCCTATATGTTTGTCTTCTCTTGGCATCTCCAGCCTTGAAGAATGAAGTTCTTGTTATAAGAGTCTTGAATCCATGTGTTCTTGAGATGACTTCTCCTAGATAGGAAATGGTATACTAAAGAAGTAGCTAGGAAAGAAGAATCAAAACACAATGGTGAAGAAGGTGAGACCAGGAATAGCAATAGTCAAGAATTAGACTACGAGGATTTTTATAAATAATAATTTTTTTTTGTTGTTTTTAACAAAAGAAAATTTGTCCTAAAGGTTTTCCATTCTAACTAAGGCCACGTGACTAGGTCGACGTCGGCTCTGATACCACTTCTGTGAGAACCGGAACTTAACATTCCGACCCCCCTGTGTTACTCGTCAATCCCAAGATCAAGTTGACGACACAGCGAAATGAATATCATAGCAGAACGTGCAAAGAGTAATGATTATTACAAAGTTTGAGCCACATAGTGAAATGTCTTGTGACATTTATTACAACCAGAAAGCACATCGGATAATAAAATGTGAAGTAATTCCATCTCAGCCACAGGCAGTCGATGTAGTCCACGAGGCCTCACTCCTCAGCGTCGTCGTAGTCGCCATAGTCTTCACCATCTTCGTAGTACTCTGAATAACAACAATAGTTTTGCCATGAGTACATTTCGTACTCAACATGCCCCCTCGATGCAAGACCTAATATATCTACATGAGGCTTCAAAGGAAGGCTGTAGGTTCTTTTGCATAAAAGCCAATTTTATTTGTAATATATTTGATAAAAGCAGTTTTAGATGAAAACATCTTTTATAATGAGTGTAATATTTCTCATCAATGTGGTTGTCCTCGACAACTCACGTATCTCATAGGATTCAGATTCTAAGGGAAAGGAGGAAAGGAAAGAGAGAGGAAGAGGGAAATAGCAAAACAGGTTCCTGTATGTCAAGAAAGATTCATGTGTCGTCCATGACCGTGGACACGGCTATTCGAATAGTTTTAACTCTGCAGAGGTTGTACACTTTGCCCACACGACACAACCCCGTCTTGTTGCCCACCAGTGGCCTCTGGTTTAGTACACACCATTTGGTGTACCGGAAGAGGGATTGTGACAAGGTCTTTTAGCTAGATCCCCCAAAGATGTGACATGCCCACCGGGTCTGGCGCACGGTACTGAGAGTACGTCCCCAAACCGGTCCCCCCATCTGTGCCGAAGGTTCTCCCGTAGGCAGCCACCTCATCTGCGGTACGGCGACATCAACACCTAAGGCTGACTAACTTACTTAACCAGGCCAGTGCCCATATAGCATGTGGTTGTACGGTTTTCACAATCTTCAAATCCAAGACTTATTAGGACCCTTAAGCGGCACGAACGACGGATTGCTCCCTCCAACTTGTGAAGGGCAGCCAATCGCTCCTTCAACATTTGATTCAGCTGTCGCCCGCGCCATGTTTAGATGGTAAGTTTCACCCAGAGTAGAAGAGACAGAGTAGAGGAAGCAACAACGGCTAATCAGCCTAGCTCAACGAGCTCATCAACTTTCAAAAGGGTATGTTTGACCCGAAGGTCGATCAATTCCTCCAAAGAGGCAATAGGAAGTATCCTAATGATTATTTAGCATGCTAAGCATCTCTACTCTATCAGGATTATTATATAAACTCTACTCAGGGTATCAAGTAAAAGGCGACAAGCGAATCAGGTTGGTGTGTCAATCGACACGCTAGCTACTTGGAATAAAATAGCATATATTTGTAAAACATAAAATAACATGCAATTTATAAAACTGGGATAAATATGATGAGAGGGCATGCCTTCGTTGTCAAACTCCTGCTCTCCACTTCCTTGGTCGTGATTGTACCACTCTCCGTTCCCTCCTAATCGTCGTATCGAAGCAATATCAATACAAATGAATACAAGCAATACAACGAATAAGATGCAAATGAAAAATGAATAAGATCCAAATAAAAAGTCCAAATAAAAGGTGTGTATCGGTCGTTCGGCATACATAGAGTACACGAAAAAGACTGGAATGGCTCGTACGGGATTTGGGCTATCTAGGGCATAAGACATGGCGGCCGTTCGATATCGGATAACAAAATAGTTTAGAAAACATATTGAGAGGACATGTATAGATGGCACAAAATTAAAATGTAGTGTGCAACCAGACTACATGCTACTAGTCATACACAAGCATAGGTAAATAATCTAAGATTAGAATATGCCACAGTGAGAAATGTCTAAAATCTAATATGCATAAATCTTGTAAGGTGACGTTAATAGTAGCATGGCATTAGTGCAACAAAATAACACATGCGCCCGCACGTATGATGAGCAAACGACACTAATCAAGGTCTACAAATAACCTGACAAGGTCTAGTGATAACACCCAGGCTAAATAACATTCTAGAAAAAAATATGCAAGACGTTAATTAAGTCTAATAGTGACACCATAGCTAAGCATGTAAAATCATCAGCAATTGCTACGATCATACTAGACTATGAAGATTACATGAAGAACTAACAGCAGTATATCAGACACATGCAACTACATGGACATACCGCATGCTTTATAGTGATGCAACAATTTCAACTCATACTTCAAAAACATTTTTATAAAGATATCCGACAACTAACCACGTTGCTGCGTTGCTAAGGTCATATGGCATGTTTTCTAGGTTGGGCATGAGATGATTCAAGGTGTGGAAGGATGTCTGATATGCCAATGCCAACGAGTGCATTCGGTTCACCGGCAACGCGGTCAACTGAAACGATAGATTTGGGGATGTTGTCTAGGAGGTAGGCGAGGTCAAGGAGAGTACGTGGGTGCGAGGAATTTCGTTGGTTCTCACCGAGTATGATGTAGCCGTCTGTAGAAGGTGCTGAACCGAGATGAAGAACTGTCCGAGTACGTCGCCGATAATCAACTTCTTGGCCTTCTGGGTTCCTAAATCGTCTCCACTCCTCCTCGTGGTCCTCTTGGCGCAGCAGTTCGTTCTCCCGTGGCCCGAGTCGTCGGGAACGCGAACGGCGTCCGGCGGCGTTCTTGCGAGATTGGATCGGATGGAGAGCCTAGGCTCGGGCTACAGGGGGAGTTGGAAAAGGAGAGGTCTGGGCATTGAACTGAAACTAAATAGGAGCAGAACGGTGCATTCTAGTGGGCAGAATCAATGAGAGATTGAAAGCTTGTAATGGCGGCAGTTTCTGGTGGGAAGCGTTTTCGCTGGTGTTTCCTTCATGCGTGAATACGAGAAGATGAGGAGAGCTCGTCTCTTCATGTGCTGGAATGATGTTCGCCTCGTTCGGTCGAACTCGTGTGACTGTGTCCTGGGCGTGCCTGGTACTCTTGTCTCGTACGTGCGTGTGCATGCGTACGTGCGGGTCTCTCGGCTAGGCTGAATCGGCTGGTTCGGCTGGGCCTAAGCGCTGCTGCTAGGAAAGGGAAAATAAAAGAGGTTTGGCCTGCTATTTGGTGATCCATCGGTATACAAGAAAAAAAAAGAAATTGATTCAGCGAGGAGTACTACTACCTACAGAGAAAAGATAAGGAAGAGATCACGTTGTGCTGGTGCAATGCATGCACGTGCATGTGCTTGGGCAAAGGGATTTTCTACAAAGAACCAGTAAGAATCAAATAGACAATTTGCTCACAGATTCAAAATAGAAACCAAAGAAAAATGATCTCTCTACAAATAGTAAATTAATTTCAAAGAATTACTTTTAAGAACTCCAAATAAAATTTATTTTTATTTGACCGCGTTGCAACATCCTTTGTTCAAAAAAAAAAAAATTCAGTCAAAAAAAAAATCAGGATGTTACATCTCCAGAATCCCCCGAGATGGGATTGGCGGCGGCGGCGTCTCAGTAAGGTTTTCCGTATCGTGGCTCTCGGTACTGGGGGTTTCGCGACGAAGGCTTTAAGTAGGCGGAAGGGCAACGCGGGGGGCCACACGAGGGCCCCACACGCCAGGCCGGCGCGGCCAAGACCTAGGCCGCGCCGCCCTAGTGTGGCGGCGCCTCGTGGCCCCACTTCCTTTCCCCCTCGGTCTTCTGGAAGCTTCGTGGCAAAATAGGACCCTGGGCGTTGATTTCGTCCAATTCCGAGAATATTTCTTTACTAGGATTTCTGAAACCAAAAACAGCAGAAAACAACAACTGGCTCTTCGGCATCTTGTTAATAGGTTAGTTCCAGAAAATGCACGAATATGACATAAAGTGTGCATAAAACATGTAGATATCATCAATAATGTGGCATGGAACATAAGAAATTATCGATACGTCGGAGACGTATCATACGTCTCCAACGTGCCTATAATTTTTGATGTTCCATGCTTGTTTATGACAATACTTACATGTTTTGCTCGCACTTTATAATGTTTTTATGCGTTTTGCGGAACTAACCTATTAACAAGATGCCGAAGTGCCAGTTCCTGTTTTTTGTTGTTTTTGGTTCCAAAAAGGCTGTTCGGGCAATATTCTCGGAATCGGACGAAATCAACGCCCAGAACCTTATTTTTCCCGGAAGCTTCCAGAAAGTCAGAGAGAGACTAGAGGGGTGCCCTGGGGGCCCCACACGTGGTGGCGGCACGGCCCAAGGAGGGGGCGCGCCCCCCTAGTGTGAGGAGGCCCCGTGGCCCCTCTGACTCCGCCTCTTCGCCTATTAAAGCCGTCCTGACCTAAAACATCGATACCAATTGACGAAACTCCAGAAAGACTCCAGGGGCGCCGCCACCATCGCGAAACTCCGTTTCGGGGGACAGAAGTCTCTGTTCCGGCACCCTGCCGGGACGGGGAAGTGCCCCCGGAAGCCATCTCCATCGACGCCACCGCCTCCATCATGCTCCGTGAGTAGATCCCCCATGGACTACGGGTTCTAGCTGTAGCTAGTTAGTATCATCTCTCCCATGTACTTCAATACAATGATCTCATGAGCTGCCTTACATGATTGAGATTCATCTGATGTAATCGGTGTTGTGTTTGTTGGGATCCGATGGATTGTTACATTATGATTAGTCTATCTATAAAGTTTGTGAAGTTATTGTTGCTGCAATCTTGTTGTGTTTAATGCTTGTCACTAGGGCCCGAGTGGCATGATCTTAGATTTAAGCTCTATACTTATTGCTTAGATTGTATCTACAAGTTGTTTGCACATGTCTATGTCCGGAACCCGAGGCCCCGAGTGACGGCAACTCGGGACAAGCTGGAGGGGAAGGCTTAGATATGAGGATCACATGTTTTCACGGAGTGTTAATGCTTTGCTCCGGTGCTCTATTAAAAGGAGTACCTTAATTTCCAGTAGATTCCCTAGAGGCCCGGCTGCCACCGGCTGGTAGGACAAAAGATGTTATACAAATTTCTCATTGCGAGCACGTATGACTATATATGGAAAACATGCCCTACATGATTAATAATCTTGATGTTCTATCTTAATGCTATTTCAATCCTATCAATTGCCCAACTGTAATTTGTTCACCCAACACTTGTTATTGGAGAGTTACCACTAGTGTAGATAGCTGGGAACCCCGGTCCATCTCTCATCATCATATACTCGTTCTACATGTCATTGGAAGTAGTATCAACTATTTTCTACGGTGCCATTGCCTCCGTGTTATCTATTACTTGCTGCTCGTGTTACTGTTACTACTGCTCTCATATTATTGCTACTTTCACATCACCCCTGTTACTAGTGCTTTTCCAGGTGCAGCTGAATTGACAACTCAGTTGTTAAGGCTTATAAGTATTCTTTACCTCCCCTTGTGTCGAATCAATAAATTTGGGTTTCACTTCCCGCGAAGACTATTGCGATCCCCTATACTTGTGGGTTATCATCCTTCCGCGCCAAGCACAAGGCCCTCGGCATGCACCTCCGCAGCTTCCAGGGGGTGGAGATCGCCGCCGGGCGCATGCCTCCACTCAAGCCCAAGGTGCCCAAGCGGAGAAACAAGTGGAGGCAGAGCCAGATGGGGTAGGCGGAGTCCTAGACGTGTGCTGCTGCTGCCTCCTCCATTTTGTTGTTAGCTAGGGATCCCTTGTTGTTATTTTGTTAGTATGATGGTGTTGTGAAGAACCTCAAACCTGTTACTATGTTGGCTGCTGTATGCAGCTTATTATCTAGGGAGGGATCCCTATTATCTACCCTATTATCTATCCCTATTCTACTATATGACTGTGTGAATTTATCGTACATTACCCTGGAGATTTTCTTCTAGATTTAACTACATACATATGGACCAGAGAGAGTGGTAGATTTGCTGCCATATTGGGCAAACAACGAGAGCCAAAAGGCACAAATAATTGAAGAAACACAGAAATGCAAGCTTCTCTAGATTTGATACTAATTAGGTGAAAAAAGACAGAGAGAAAGACGGGGAAAAGGTACTCTTAAAAATGCCAATTTGGGCCGAGAGAGACAGAACCCAACTCCTGCTCACGTGCAACCAAACGCTGTCTCGTCCTGTCCCACGCGGTCCCTTTCTACCAGCCCCACGCGACGCGGCCCCACACGTCAGCACGGAACGGTCAACTAAACGGGAATCCTGCCGTCCGACCTCCTTCTGCGGGTTTCAAACAAGGGCTTGGGGAAAACCGAGGAAAAACTAAGGAGCTGGGGAAAACTGAGTACAACTAAGGACCTGAGGGCAGGAGAATAGAAAACCCTTTCATTAATTATTCTCTGACCAGTATAACACTCCGTACTTTATTTGTATGTAATTCTTGTTGGGGTTGGGAGAAAAAACAACATATAGTTTCATTGATTTCCTGAGTGGAGATCCTGAGAAAAGAATTTATATTTTGCTAATTACAAAAGAAGCTTGCATGATATGATTGGCTATGAATATTAAAGTTATATATCTTCAACATCTTTCTATTTTCATAGTGGATCTAGAAGTTTTCCAATGAAAAGAGAGCTTTTCAAGCCTTCTTGAAATGTAAGTATCTAAGCAATTGTACTTTTGGAGTTGTAACTGTTAGAGAGGTGGATTCACTTTTTTGGCAAGACATCAAAGTCTGTCTCTTTCTTATATAATTTTGTTGTAGGGAATGGTGAAAAAACTAGATTTTAGGAGGATAAGTGGCTTGGAGAAGAACACCTTTCTACTCTTTTTTCTAAACTCTACATCATTCCCCTACATCATAATTATCCTTTCGGCAAAGTGTTTCAAGTTGTAATTGGTAGTTTCGGGGTTAGAAGAGTGTTAGTTGGGGAGAGACTTAAGAAATGGAATGATTTAAACACTGCATCTAGGAATGTTTTCTCGGGGAGAAAGATAAATTATTTTGGTTCCTCGCTACTTAATGAAACTTTAATGTTAAATCTTTCTATCTAGCCAGGCAGTGCAGTAATAGGTGCCATATAGATTCCTTTGAAAAGTCAAAATACCTCCTAAAGTGCAAACTTTTCTTTGGTTAGTCTTGTGATGGAACATTCAAATAAGAGATGTTTTCAATCACAGAGGTGGTGTGAGAAAACATGTCTCTTCTGTTACCAACATGAGTTGGTTGATCATTTTCTCATTTTTTGTCTGCTACCTCGCTATGTTTGAATATTGTCAGCATTTACGATTGGTGTAAATTTTTTCATTTGCTAATGTTGATCCATGTTTAAATGTTTGGCAGAAAAGCTTTGGAAATGGGGAAAGGAAAAAAAATTACTGTTGGGGTTGACATAGGCATCCCGAATGGGCTTGCCGAGTTATATGGAGGCCGACAACTCGAAGCTATCAAGGCCCGGAAGCCCGGCGAACATCGATATGGAATGTAGAGTTATATTAGGAATCATGAATCATGCAATCATACGGGAAAAACTCGGATAGCTTCCCAGAGTTTGTAACTTGTACGGCACGAAATCCCTCGGCTTTTCCTCCTATATAAAGGGGAGCTGAGGGGAGGAGAATCCATCGAATATAATGTCAACATAACCCTAGTTTTCTTAGTCGAGCACCTTTTCGGCTGAATCTTCGAGATCTACTTGCCCTCTACTTTCTATGAAACCCTAAGTCTACAATCCGTAGGTATTGACAACTTAATCCCTTGTCAATTGGCGCCGCCTGTGGGAATTGGAAGCTGCAAGGAGGTGATCTCGATGGCATCGTCAACATCATCAACGGCAAGCAATGCGATGGACGGAGGTAAACGGATCCAACCTGATCTCGACGATTTTGTTCCTCACTGTAAGGGTATATTGCCCCTATGTGTGGTTTTGGTAACTAGTGACAACCCCTATGGACTAATGTTTTCATTGAGTTTATATGAAGGAATATTCCATAGTTACTACTTGTATTCCATGTGTTGGATTCAAGTATGGATGCCATGAAGATTAAGATATACCTTGTGTATTGGCATCAAGATCATCGATTGGAAGATATATATGTGATATGATCAAGAAGAAGAAATGAAGATGGAGTTCTTATGTGGAACTCAATATTAGCCATGCTCTAGCTTATGTGATAAGAAATGAATGATAAAGATCTTGATTGCTTTATTCCAAGTGAATAATTCAAGTTATGGCTCTAAGTCAGTGTCATGATAGTCTCATAAGTTGAACTATGGTTGACTAAGATTTAGAGCATGCAAACAAATGAAGAATTCTATATACACCTCAAGATAGTATGATAGAGCATGAGAAGATACAAGGTTGACCAATACAAAGAGTGAAGAATAGATTCAAGTTTGGTCAACACATGAAGCATGAAGAATGTGCTACGACAAGTCATGTGGTATGGTAAGCCGTGTCAACTATGCTTTGTGAACTAACCCATAATATATGTTCCCTTGTGTTTTCTATGTGGGTTAGGTCTCTTTCCATGGGCATGCATCAAAAGTGAGATCTCATATAGCCCATGAGAGGATGACGTCAAGTGGTGATCGTCATCAAGGTTGAGTTGGGCAAGTTCAAGTTGAGCATCTCAAGAGGATCATATGCTTGAAGCTTGCCATCCATTTGGTGATAATGGACATGTGAAGATGTGCATCAATGGAGCTTTCCCATCATGGTGTATGGGGGAGCATTTGTGAGTCTTCACGAAGCAACAATGATCAAGTAAGGCATTCCGGCTTGAGTGGAGCTTGAAGAGTTATCATCAAGATCAAGTGGGATGCGCAAGGCAAAGGTATGGCCTTGCTAGGTTTCCCTTTTACCGGCCTCAAGGTGGTTGTTGGGAGACCGGGTTATAGGACAAATAGTCGCACTATCAAGAGGGGCTTTCGGTTGGGTAGCTTGATCACATCGTCTTAGGGAGCTCAACCCTTTGCATACTTTGCATATCCCTATTACTTCTTGGTGTTTCTCTGTGTGAGATTCTTGAGCTTGTTGCTAGCTTGAAAACAAGCCCAAGTTCATCGAAAACGGAATCTGCATGCATCTTCTATTGCGTTTTTTAGTTTGGACGTCTTCACCGTTTCTTGATGGTGGGAGACTCCCTCTCTAGAATCTCTAAAAATATCCTATGAGGAGTCTCCATATTTGTCGTTATCTTTCCAACAAAATTGGTTTCATGTCAATCGGAGTTCGGGAGCATTTTATGTTTAAAAGGAAAAGAACAGGTCTTCAGGGGTCCGGCTGGACCGACCGTGGCACCGGCCAGCTCGGCGCCGATGGCCCCTGGACCGGTGCACACCAGGCACTATCCAGTAAGGTTTTTAGCTTCGCCTGGTGCTGGCCCAGCCTAAGGTCCGGTTTGGACCGGACTGGTCCAACCCCACACCCAGTCGGACCGACATGTGGACCGGATGCCCGGCACGGCCGGCTCCTGCTCCGGTGACAACCGGGGCCATGTTCTGTATGTCACCAATCCGCCCCGGTCACAGCCCGGTGCCAGGTCCGGTTTGAACCGGATGGTCCGGTCTGCAGCCCCTGGACCGGATGGCCCGGCCCCAAGCCTGGTTGACTGGCCTCCTTGACTGTGCTGAGCTAGACACTTCCCCAACGGGTTAGATTTCGGCTTGGGATATAAATAGGTTTTCTTCCACCTTGAGCTCAATAAGTTCTTCCACTCTCTCTCCTCCATTGTTGACTTTGAAGAACTTGCCCTATCTCTTGATTCCCCCCATGATTCTTGCTCATTCTTGAGGGATCTAAGAGAGGAGATCTAGATCTACAATCCCCACCAATCCATTTCTCCTCTAAGTGAGGGGAACCCTTTGGATCTAGATCTTGGAGTCATTTGTTGATTTCCTCTTTGTTCTTCCTCTCTAATCTCATCCTAGCATTTGTTGCTTTGGTGGGATTTTAGTGTGAAGGATTTGAACACCTCTAGTGTTCTTGCTTTGCATCATTGCATAGTGTTGAGCTCTCCACCACGATTAATTCGAGTGAGAGACCGTGAGCTTGTTACTCTTGGAGGGAGACCTCCTAGTTGGCTTGGCGGTTGGTGCTCCGGTGATCTCTTCAAGGAAGATTGTGAAGAGGCCAGGGCTTCTCCTTCGGGGAGCTTGTGAAGTGGTTTTGGAGCTTTCCATCTCCGGAGTGGAGGAAATGCTAACCATAAGGAAAGGGCCATTATCCTTCATGGGTTTGGCTCGAAGAATAGGGTGAGCCTTCGTGGCGTTGGGGAATCCTTCGTGGGACCTCCACCCCTCCAAACGTGACGTACCTTCTTGCAAAGGAAGGGAACACGGGAATACATCCTCGTCTCCGCGTGCCTCGGTTATTTCTATACCCGAGCTTACTTTCCTTGTGATAGCCATCGTGCTTGAAGCACATATATCTTGCTATCACTTGTGCTACATATATCTTGTGCCTATCTTGCTTAGCTCTAGTTGTTGTTGTTGTTGCACTTAGTCAAGCCTAGCATATTTAGGATTTGTGCTTGTAAAATAAACGTTAGTTTAATTCCGCATTCTTACAAGCTAAATCCGTAAGAGTTTTTAAAACGGCTATTCACCCCCCTCTAGGTGACATATTATCCTTTCACTCACCCCCCGCCCGTTTGCATGCATATGCCGGTCTGGAGGAGTCGATGGAGATGACGTTCGGTAGTTTCCACTTCCGCGTCGGGAAAGATGGATTGCATCGTCTCGTGGCATGATACGTCCAAAACGTATCTACTTTCCCGAACACTTTTGCTATTGTTTGGCCTCTAATTTGTGTATTTTGGATGCAACTAACACGGACTAACGCTGTTTTCAGCAGAATTGCTCGGTGTCTCGTTTTTGTGCGTAAATCCAACTTTCGGGAAAAACCTCGGAATTTATGCGAAGGCCCTATTTTCCCAGGAAACTAACGGAGCCGTAAGGGCAATTGAAGTGGAGGCCCGAGGGCCCCACACCATAGGGCGGCGCGGCCCGGGGGGCCCGCGCGGCCCTGTGGTGTGGCCCCTCGGCCGGCCTCCGACGCCCTCCTTCGGACTACTTATTCGCCTCGACCTAAAAACGCCAGAAGAGAAGTCGAAGTCGCCAGAAACCCTCCAGAACGCCGCCACATCGCGAAACTCCGTCACAGGAGCCAGAAGTCTCCGTTCTGGCACTCCGCCGGGACGGGGAATTGGAGGAGATCATCACCGCCATCACCGCCAACGCCTCTACATCAACCAGCCATGTTTCCCCCATCCATGTGTGAGTAATTCCCCCGCTGTAGGTGAAGGGGATGGTAGGGATTGGATGAGATTGGTCATGTAATAGCATAAGATTGTTAGGGCATAGTGCCTAGTGTCCGTAATTGGTACTTTGATGATATTGTTGCAACTTGTTATGCTTAATGCTTGTCACTAGGGCCCGAGTGCCATGATCTCAGATCTGAACATGTTATTATTTCATCATGATATTCATTGTTTATGGTCTTACCTATAAGTTGTATACACATGTCGTCGTCCGGAACCGATGGCCCCGAAGTGACGTAAATCGGGACAACCGGAGGGAATGGTAGTGATGTGAGGATCACATGTGTTCACGGAGTGTTAATGCTTTGCTCCGGTACTCTATTAAAAGGAGTACCTTAATATCCAAGTAGTTTCCTTGAGGCCCGGCTGCCACCGGCTGGTAGGACAAAAGATGTTGTGCAAGTTTCTCATTGCGAGCACGTACGACTATAATTGGAACACATGCCTATTGATTGATTAGTACTTGGACACCGTTTTATTATTATCTGCAAATGCCCTGCTATGATTGTTACATGAGTTTCTCTCATCCATGCAACGCCCGTCATCCGTCCCCGTGCCTACAGTATTTTAATCCCGCTGTTTACTAAAATCACTACTGCTGTCTTTGTTACTCTCTGCTGTTATTTCACTACTGCTATCGCTATAAAACCGTTACTACCGATAAACTCTTGCGAGCAAGTCTGTTTCCAGTGCAACTCGAATTGACAACTCCGTTGTTAAGGCTTCCAAGTGTTCTTTGTCTCCCCTTGTGTCGAATCAATAAATTGGGTAATACTTCCCTCGAAGACCGTTGCGATCCCCTATACTTGTGGGTCATCAAGACTATTTTCTCGGCGCCGTTGCCGGGGAGCATAGCTTTATTTGGAAGTTCACTTGGATTAATATTGTTCGCTGCAAATTCTCCATCATGGGTAAACCTCGCGATACTAAGATCGCCATATTACCATCCACTACAAGAAAAGGTACAATTCCGAGTACCTCCGCTACACTTGATTCACCATCTCGTGATTGATAAACTTGTTTCACCGCCACATGCTTCGCATGCGGGTACATCTCGCTGAATCTGAACACTCTCATAATATTGATAATGTTTCTGCTGTGCTTGATGATAGTGGTTCATTGGGATCTTTTCTAGATGCTACAATTGCTAAATCTAGACAAATTGAAAATACTGAAACTCCTAATGCTACTACACCCGTTAGTTCACTCCGAACTTGATTATTTTAGTGATGATCTTGAGGAAGATTATGTGGAGCTTGATGATGATTTTATTGAAAAATGCAATGCTACTACCGATGCAAGAAAAATTAAAAAGTTGCTTGCGTAACACACTCGTTAGATATAAACTGTCTCCCGATCCTAAATTTGCCACATCTCCTATAAACATTAGGGATAAAGATTATGATTTTTCTCTTGATCTATCTCATATAGCTATTGTTGAGAAAACACCTTTTTGTGGTACCGAAAAAGAAAGTGCTCGTTGAACACATGACCGAGTTATCTACTTTGAGTAGCTTGTTTTCTCGATGATGTTAAGAAGCGTACTTACTTTGTTGCTAAAATCTTTCCATTCTCATTAAAGGATGACGCTAAAACTTGGTATAATAGTTTGCCACCTAGTTCTATTAAAAGTCCAAAAGAATTGCTTGATGTTTTCTTCCGCAAATATTTTCCTCGCTAGTGCTCAACATGCCGCTTTGCGTAGAGTTTATAATTTTGATCGTGGAGATGAGGAGAAATTGCCCGAGGCTTGGGCGAGATTTTGCTCTCTTATTAGAGCTTTGCCTCGACCATGATTTAGAAAAGCATGATTTACTTGATATATTTTATAGTGGACTAACCATTGAGTCTAGGGCATACCTGGATAGTTGTGCTGGTTGTGTTTTCAGGAAAAGAACTCCGTACGACGTCGAAGAATTATTGGCTAAAATAGGCCGGAATTATGATGATTGGAATACGCCCGAACCAACTCCAACGCCAATAGTGAAGAAGAGGGGTTTAATTAAATTGAATGATGAAGATATGAGGGAAGCCAAGAAGTCTCTCAAGGAGAAAGGTATTAAATCTGAAGATGTGAAGAATCTACCTCCTATAGAAGATATATGTGAGATAATTCCCCCTTCATCCATGATTGAGGTAAATTCCCTTCAACGCTTTACTAGGGAAGATATTCCGTATTCAAAACCTCCTCGCGCAATGCTTAGATGAGTTTGATAATTATATTGTTAAGCAAGAAAATTTTAATATGAGAGTAGAGAATCATCTAATGGAAAATTCTCAAGCTATTAGTCAATTGCATGATATTGTGGAGAGAACCTCCAATGATGTTAAGATGCTTGTCAAACATTTTCAAATGATTCAGACTCAAATTGATCAACTCACTAAAGTGCAAAATGACTTGTTAGGGAATAATTCTAAAGAGAAACATGCTTATGAAGTAACAACTAGAGGTGGTGTCTCTACCCAGGATCCTCTATATCCCGAAGGGCATCCCAAAAGAATTGAACAAGATTCTCAACGCATTGAACCTAGTGCTCATTCTAAGAAGAAAAAGAAAAAGAAACATAAAAATGTTGTAGAATCCTCTCGAACCCGTTAATGATCCTAATAGTATTTCTATTTCGATGCTGAAACCGAAAGTGGTAATGAACATGATAATGATAAAGATAATGATAAGAATGATACTCCCGATAAAGAAGAGGTTGAAGAAGAACCCGAAAAGCATGCTAAAAATAAAAAGTATACTAAAGAAGATTTTATTACCGAGAAACATGGTAATGAAAGAGAACCTTGGGTGCAAAAGCCAATGCCTTTTCCCGCTAAGAAACTAAAATCAAAGGAAGAAGAACACTATAATAAATTCTGCGATTGGATGAAACCTTTATTCTTGCAAATCCCTTTAACCGATGCTATTAAATTGCCTCCTTATTCAAAGTATATGAAAGATATTGTTACTAACAAAAGGAAAATCCCCAATGAGGAAATTTCCACTATGCTTGCTAATTACTCTTTCAATGGCAAAATTCCAAAGAAGTTGGGCGACCTGGTATACCTACTATTCCTTGTTCTATTAAGAATAATTATGTTAAAACTGCTCTATGTGACTTGGGAGCCGGTGTTAGTGTTATGCCTTTTTCTCTTTATAAGAGACTTTACTTAGATAAGTTGATACCTACCGATATATCTTTGCAAATGGCTGATAAATCTACCGCTATTCCCGTTGGTATATGTGAGAATGTTCCCTGTTCAAGTTACTACTAACTCGCTTGATATTAACCGATTTTGTTGTATTGGAAATGCCCGAAGATGATAATATGTCTATTATTCTTGGGAGACCTTTTCTTAACACCGCAGGGCTGTTATTGATTGCAACAAAGGAAAGGTTACTTTCAATGTTGATGATAGGGAACATACCGTTTATTTCCCCAAGAGGATTGAGAAAGCGTGTGGAGTTAATACTATTTCTAATGTGAGAACTATCAAAGTGGGAACCATCGATTGTCCTATATATGAGCCTAAAGAAGAATATCAAACTCTTGTTATTGGATCCATATCAATACAATTCAAGGTAACATGATTGATTTGAGGTTTATTTCTTCATATGCTATGTAAAATTTATTTGGTGGCAAGACTTGATCAACCTTGTTAACAAATACTTTTTATATGCATAGAGGAGGTAAACAACATATCTTTCTTCCTCCACTTGCTCTAGTTGCTGTAGCACTTTTAATTTGCAAAGTTCTTTAGTTATTTGAAGATTTCAAAAATTTTCCTGGCCAGTAATAATAAACTTAATACCCATAAAATGTGCGTTTTTCAAAGTTTTCAAAAATTCACAAAAATTATACCGTTGGTCCTATTTTTCGACGAGGCACTCGGGAGCACCGGAGGATGACCCGTGGGGCACCGGAGGGCGCCACACCACCGGCCGGCGCGGCCAAGGAGGTGGCCGCGCCACCATGTGGTGTGGGTCCCCCTCTGCCCCACTTTGTCATCTCTTTCTCCCAAGCACCTTCTCTCTCCCGAAAAAACTCGTACCAAGTTCATCTCTCTCGCGTTTTTGCTCCGCAGCTCCAGCATTTCTCGATCTCTTTGCTCAGCCCAGCATTTCGTCCGAAATTTGGCACATTTGCTCTTCGGTATGTGACTCCTCCACCCATCCAAGTAGAATTTCGTTTGGTTGAGTATATCTTGAATATTTTGCTGCTGTAGGTAACATGTTTAGTGAGCTAGCATGCTTGTTCTAAGTGGTAGAAACTAGTTTTGATGCATGATTAGTACTCTAGCAAGTTCCTATGGTAGTTTCCCTCAATTATATGTCACCAAATCAAATTTTTATGTCATTTGTTGAAAATTTCAGAGAAGCTATGAAGAAGTTTAGCTTTGGAGAGTTGTTCAAGAAGGGGACAACCAGCACCGGGAGGCCTTCTAGGGCCGCCACCCGGATTAGGCAATCATACAATGAAGACATCCTCGCGCCTAGCTTCGCGCCCGAAGAGGACAACGGTCCTCCTAATGCTTCTACTTTTCCATGTTATGATTTTCTAAGGAATGCAGGGATACTGGAGGATTTCTTAACCCTTGTCAACAGGGCAGGGTTAACCACTTATATGGGCGATGAAAGGGAGCAATACTACTTGCTCACCAAGACCTTCGTCGAGAGTTTCCAGTTCAACAACAAACATTATGAGCCAACGGTTGCATTTAGGATCTATGGTAATACTGTGACTATGCCGTTGAAGGATTTTTGTTGTGCCTTGGATATTGCCCCTGTAGGTACAGCAAGTAGGATTGATGACAACCCCCGGGACTTGCTGGAGCTCTACCGAGGGATCACCGATGATGACTGTCGCACCATTCAGCGGGGCAAGATAAGGAACATTCAACTCCCCGCCATTAAGTATTTTGCATACTACATTGCTACTAGCATTCTTGGTAGGGAGAACACTAGTAATATCTCTAGCTACCATCTTGCTTTTCTGAATATTGCACTTACTGGTCAAACCTCCTATCACCTCGGTGCTCTTATTGCTCGCCGCCTGACTACCAGGGGGCCTATTTTTGGAGGAACCATTGCACCGCGTGTTTTAACATTTCTTAATCTTCCTATTGATCCTAATGATGTGCCATTGGCCCCTAGGAGACTCGATATTACTGCTATGAAGAGTCATCATTTTGTTACAACCGACTCTACTTTAGATAATATGGTATATAGAATGTTGTTTTCTCGACGGGGAGGAGAAGGAAATCCCTCTTCCCCAACCAGGTTTGCTCAGCATTGACAGCAATCATGGTCGTGCACTAAGGAGGAGGTGGATGAACATATGAAGATACAAGAGTTCCACCAGCAACATGACTCCGAGGACGTCGGGACCTCCTACGACCACACCGTCACATATCCGGGTGCTTCTTCTAGCACATACCCGGAATACGACCCATCTTCATATTACGGAGATACTACTTCATGGGATCGATGGGATTGAACTCCACTTAGGCCAAAAGCCTAAGCTTGGGGGAGGTATACCGGCATCACTCATTCTTTGCATATTATGGTTGCTGGATACTTGCACATACTTGCTTTGTTCGTTTGAGTGGTTTTCTAATGAGAGGAAGATGATATTTGGGGAAGTGCTGCCTGAAAACAGATTCTGGAACGTTACCGTAAAAATTCTCAAAAATAGCCAGAGCGTCATTTTGAGCTGCAAATTTTTGTGCAGGTTCCCCAGGTTGTTATCTAACTTTCATTAGTTGAACACTTTTTGAACTGAGCAACGTAAGATTTTTGTAAAAATCGATTTCTGTACTGCTGTCAGGTTTTGGCAGATTTCTGCCATCTCGCTTTTCTGTGTTTCTTTTAGTTTGCTATTTCTTGTTTTTGCTTTGTTCCTTTCCAAAACACAAAAAGACCAAAAATATTTCTGTTGTTTCTCTTCACCATTTGTTTGCTTTGGTTTCTTGCATTTGTTTCGCTTTATTTGCTATTGCTAGTTTGCTATAAGAAAACCCAAAAAGATTTTGCTTTGTTTGCTTGTTTCCTCTTGTTCTTATTTGCAATTTGAAAACACCAAAAATATTTGCTGTTCTTCTTTGGTTTGTAAAGTTCTTTATGAGTTCAATGGTCTTCGGTGGCTGGAGCGTGGTTTTCATTTCATATTATCCAAGCTACACAAGTGAAAAGGCAATAATGACGATCTACGACAATCTGATTGTGGTGAGAGGCTGGTATGAACTCTATTTGTTTTCATTTTTGTACATATACTCATCCATGTGAGCATGCTTAGTTGGTTCATGTGAGGTATATGTTATTTGAGAAAGTCTAGTAGTTTATGATCTCTCATGTTTAGCTCCAATCTATTAATATGAGTAGCATGTCATGGATGTTTGCTTGCATTGTTTTATTCATAAGTAAGTATGGCATTGTGGTATCCTCCTCTGAATAATTCATTTATATCGACTTGGCACATGCTCACGCATGCATATGACTGAACAAAAAGTCAATTAAGCCTCGATGATCTATATTGCTTCAGTAGTTCTTGTATCACTTTTATGCCTCTCGTTAATTTATTTTGCCGCAAGCATGATTATGACAAGCATCGCTCTCTTGATTTGTCGCTCCCTAGTCTATTGCTAGCCTACACTTGTACCGAGCGGGAACGCTGCTCGTGCCTCCAAACACATGAAAACCAAGTCATTCCGGAGTGTCCACCATAAATACCTATGCATGGCATTTCAAACCATTCCAAGTAAATTCTCATGCGCTACCTTTAAAATCTTCAAAATGCTTCTTAATTTGTGTTAATGTTTCATAGCTCATGAGGAAGTATGTGGTGTTTAGCTTTCAACCTTGTCATTTACTTTTGACGGACTCTCATATGGAATAGTGGCACATCCGCTTATCCAATAATTTTGCAAAAAGAGCGGGCAATGGGATTCCCAGTCCCGAATTAATTAAACTTAAATAGACACTCCTCCATGGTTTGTGATTGTTGGACGGCACCCGAAGGATTCGGTTAGCCATGGCTTGTGTAAGCAAAGGTTGGGGGGAGTGTCATCATCATAATAAAACTAAAATAAAAAGGCACTCCTTCATGGTATGAGATTGTTGGCAGGCACCCGAGGATTCGGTTAGCCATGGTTTGTGCAAGAAAGGTTGGAAGGAGTGCCAAATAAATATGCAATAATTCATGGGAGCCGCTCTTGAAAGTCCGGTTGGCGAGGTAGTTAGTGTACCCATTACCATTCGTTGACAACAACAAACACCTCTCAAAATAATTTTACTCCTGATTTATAAAAATGAAAAGCTCTAGCGCATGTTAATCCCTCGCTTCCCTCTGCGAAGGGTCAATCTTTTACTTTTATGTTGTGTCTCCATTATTTCTTTGAGTACTATCTTGAGAGCACAACTCGTCATTCTTAGTACAATATGCTTGTCTCAAAATATGATTGATTGTGGTATAACTTTGATGCATTTATCTTTTGACAATCACTACTTCTAGTCTTTCTATGAACTCCAGAGGTGCCCGGGCATTTATGTTTTGCCAATCAAATACATGCAAGCGAGATACCACTTTATCATACTCTCTTATGAACATTGCAATCTTGCTTATGTACATGATTCTTGATGCTTATTATTAATTGTTGGTACCTCTCCATGATTGACATAGCTGTTAGATGATCTTATTTGCATGTGTCTCATTATGAACTCGCTTAAGTATTAGCCATAACATGAGAATATATACATCATATGAGCAAATGTGTTCGTGAAAGTTCTTTTATCGCTCAGCTTGTTAATCTGAATTGCTTGAGGACAAGCAATAAGCTAAGCTTGGGGGGAGTTGATACGTCCAAAACGTATCTACTTTCCCGAACACTTTTGCTATTGTTTGGCCTCTAATTTGTGTATTTTGGATGCAACTAACACGGACTAACGCTGTTTTCAGCAGAATTGCTCTGGTGTCTCGTTTTTGTGCAGAAATCCAACTTTCGGGAAAAACCTCGGAATTTATGCGAAGGCCCTATTTTCCCAGGAAACTAACGGAGCCGGAAGGGCAATTGAAGTGGAGGCCCGAGGGCCCCACACCATAGGGCGGCGCGGCCCGTGGGGGCCCGCGCGGCCCCGTGGTGTGGCCCCTCGGCCGGCCTCCGACGCCCTCCTTCGGACTACTTATTCGCCTCGACCTAAAAACGCCAGAAGAGAAGTCGAAGTCGCCAGAAACCCTCCAGAACGCCGCCACATCGCGAAACTCCGTCGCGGGAGCCAGAAGTCTCCGTTCTGGCACTCCGCCGGGCGGGGAATTGGAGGAGATCATCACCGCCATCACCGCCAACGCCTCTACATCAACCAGCCATGTTTCCCCCATCCATGTGTGAGTAATTCCCCCGCTGTAGGTGAAGGGGATGGTAGGGATTGGATGAGATTGGTCATGTAATAGCATAAGATTGTTAGGGCATAGTGCCTAGTGTCCGTAATTGGTACTTTGATGATATTGTTGCAACTTGTTATGCTTAATGCTTGTCACTAGGGCCCGAGTGCCATGATCTCAGATCTGAACATGTTATTGTTTCATCATGATATTCATTGTTTATGGTCTTACCTATAAGTTGTATACACATGTCGTTGTCCGGAACCGATGGCCCCGAAGTGACGAAATCGGGACAACCGGAGGGAATGGTAGTGATGTGAGGATCACATGTGTTCACGGAGTGTTAATGCTTTGCTCCGGTACTCTATTAAAAGGAGTACCTTAATATCCAAGTAGTTTCCCTTGAGGCCCGGCTGCCACCGGCTGGTAGGACAAAAGATGTTGTGCAAGTTTCTCATTGCGAGCACGTACGACTATAATTGGAACACATGCCTATTGATTGATTAGTACTTGGACACCGTTTTATTATTATCTCGCAAATGCCCTGCTATGATTGTTACATGAGTTTCTCTCATCCATGCAACGCCCGTCATCCGTCCCCGTGCCTACGTATTTTAATCCTGCTGTTTACTAAAATCACTACCGCTGTCTTTGTTACTCGCCGTCGTTATTTCACTACCGCTATCGCTATAAAACTCGTTACTATCGATAAACTCTTGCGAGCAAGTCCGTTTCCAGTGCAACTGAATTGACAACTCCGTTGTTAAGGCTTCCAAGTGTTCTTTGTCTCCCCTTGTGTCGAATCAATAAATTGGGTAATACTTCCCTCGAAGACTGTTGCGATCCCCTATACTTGTGGGTCATCATGGCACCGATTTTTTTGGGACCGTTAGCGGCCGATTCCGATTTCTCGGGTTCATCATCATCATCGATCAAGTCAAGCGACGAGGAGGTTTCCCCACCAAGCTTCATCAAGCCCGCCGTCGGTGGAGAACTTGCCGATCTGTTCGGTGACATGACTTTCTGGTCATTCACAGATTCCGATCTGGGCAGTGACTCGGAAAGCATCGACAACTTTGACTTCATCAATAGATATACTTCTATTCGGGAGGTCTTCGCTGATCTATACGATGGTGTCATCGACCCTGAAGACGATGAAAACACAACTACAATATATCATCAACTCTGCGCAATCGGGGAATCAAGCCGCCAAGAGGATGAAGCGTCGGAAACTTGCAATGATTTGGGCAATCCATACATCGATCCTGCAGATCGCACGCGCGGAACAGGAAACAAATACATCGGGTCCATGCCGCGAGAGAAAATGCAACTGCCGCAAGCAGCTTGGGATAGAGCTCAGAGAGTCATGAATGGCACAGAGCCGATGACTACCACGGCTACATGGGAGGCACTGCAAGCATATCAATATAAACTCGCTCGTGTTGGATGAGAGTTAGAGAAACAAAGAAGGGCACTCGATGAAAGGAGAGCTGCAGCTTCTGCAGCAATTGCGCGCAGGGCCGCCCTGAGTCGACAATCAGTAACTTCGGGAGACAATCACAGAGACGCCCGTGCGAGAGGAAGATCTAGATTGGCAAATGTGCGAGAGAACCTGATTCAAAACCTCGACATGTCCTTCATATTGGCATCCAAACCACCTCCATGAGATCCCAGGGAAGCACTGTATCAGATGGCTATGGCAGGAGTTGGAGTCATGGGGACAGCAATAGCAGGATCGAGTACACCGCAACCCGAAAGTGCTCCAAGAAATAGTCCAAGGAAAAATAGTCCTTGACACACTATGGTGGCCGCAAGAGATCCTCCACGAGAAGGTGACGCGAGAAACACGGTGACTCAAGCACGAGTCGAGAGAGCATGACAGGAGAGGGACCGTGGAAACAGAACACGAGAGCATCGGCACTCACCGGAAGTTAGCGAGGAGGATTTATGTGGGCTCCCTTGCTTCACCCGAAGAGTTCGCAAAACTAAAGTGCCTTCTAGCTTCAAGTTACCTGACAGCTACAAGAAATTCGATGGATTGCAAGATCTTGAGGATTGGATAGTTGATTACTTGGAGACAGTGAAGCTGATGGGCGGAACCAGAGCAATGGCCATGCAGAGCATTCAGGTCCACCTCAGCGGAACCGCAAGATCTTGGATGAAGAAGTTACCGAAATGATCCATCGACAGCTGGGAAACTATCGATGACTTGTTCGTGAGGAATTTTCGTTCCACGTGGAAGAAACCTTCATCAATAGAGCAGCTAAGGACTTGCAGGCAGAAGTAAGATGAATCAATTAGGATGTACATCCAGAGGTGGAGCATCATAAAAAAACTCGGCTGAGAACGTGTCAAATGAAAGGGCAATTGACGCGTTTATCGCATGAATCCGAAGAAGATATCTAATCGAGGAATTGGGAAGATCCAACCCAAGAACAATAGCTGACCTCATGGAGATAGCGAATCGCTGGGCTGACGGAGAAGATGTTGTTCATAACAAACGGCAGAGGTCATCCGAGGAGGACCGTAACAGGAATAACAATCAAAATAGGCGACGTTTTCGACCCTTCACAAATTATGACGGTCCCAGCCAAGTGGTGGCTGGCTTCCGAGGAAATAATGGAGGAAATCATCGGGATGATTACTAGAGGAACAATGACCAGCTCAACGATCATAGAGATGCGCCGAGTTCTAGCAGGAAAAATAATCGGCCTAGGTTTCCAAGGCCATACAACATGTCACCCGAAGATTTGTTGAACGGGCCATGCCAGATGCACTTTTACCTCGACAACGAGGGAAAGATACAGTCGGGTCATCTTTAGAAGGACTGCCGAACTTTTCAAGCTCTGCGAAGATACGCGGAAAGCACCAACACGCAAGTAGCAAACAGGGGGTATGTGCAGGGGCCAAGGAGTGAAATTCTCCTGCCACCCCCACCCGTGATTACCAGCGCAAATCAACATCAGTTGCAACTTGCAGCACCTCCGAGCGATGATGCTGATTTCATAAACACAACGGGAGTAGTGTCGATCATACAAAAAGGCAGGCCTTCAAATAGAGCGCAGAAGTTAATTTCACGGCAGGTGTTTATGGCAGGAAAGTCGCCTCCACCAACCATTGAGTACCTCAATTGGTCGGGACAGGCCATAGGATTCACCCAAGAGGATCACCCACCTCAAGTTCCACGACCAGAACAGTCAGCTATGATATTGCCGGCGGTGATTGCAGGTTTTGAGGTTTCCCGCATATTCATAGATGGAGGAAGCAGTTTAAATCTCATATACGTGGATACGCTACGGAAGATGAATATCTCTCTGGAAAATCTGACACCAACGGATACGCTTTTCCATGGCATCACACCTGAGAAGCCGAATTATCCTCTAGGACAGATCTTACTCGACGTACAGTTTGGAACTCGAGAAAATTTCAGGAAGGAGAAGCTGGAGTTCGAAGTTATCGATTTTCCATCACAATATATATCATGCTCTCTTGGGACGACCCGCATACGCCAGATTCATGGCTGTGCCGCATTATACATACCTATTATGGAGGATCCCCAGACCCAATGGCCCAACCTTCGGGATGCAGGCTGAGTACGAAGCATCCAAACTCACCACCAACTACGACGTGTTACCTGACGAAGGTAGATCCTTGCAGGAGAAAGCTTTCGACACCTCCAAGAACTCTAAGGAAGTGCAGATCCACTCGACATATCCAAAAAAGATGACATATATCGTGTCCAACATGGACAACGCATAGGAAAGCACGCTCGTCGAGTTCCTCCGTGAGCGCTGGGAAATCTTTGCATAGTGTCCAGCTGACATGTCAGAAGTACCCATGTAACTTGCCGAGCACCCTGTCAATCTGGATCCAAGGGCTAGACCAATTCGACAACCTTTGTAGCGATTCTTCGAGCCAAACCGCAAAGCCATGCTATCTGAGATTCGTCGGCTCAAAGAAGCGGGTTTCATCAAGGAGCTGCACACCGAGGCCACGTGGGTCGCTAACCCAGTGTTGGTTCCAAAGAAAAACACTGAAGTCCTTCGCATGTGCGTCGATTTCGCGTGTCTCAACAAACATTGTCCAAAGGATCACTTTCCCCTCCCAATGATCGACCAAATTATCGATTCCACGGCAGGTTGCTGATGACCCACAAGTATAGGGGATCGCAACAGTCTTCGCGGGAAGTAAAACCCAATTTATTGATTCGACACAAGGGGAGACAAAGAATACTTGAAAGCCGTAACAGCGGAGTTGTCAATTCAGCTGCACCTGGAAACAGACTTGCTCGCAAGAGTTTATCAGTAGTAACAGTTTTATAGGAGTGGCAGTAGTGAAATAACAACAGCAGTGTAACAAAGATAGAAGTAGTGATTATAGTAAACAGCAGGATTAAAATACTGTAGGCACATGGATGGATGAACGGGCGTTGCATGGATGAGAGAAACTCATGTAACAATCAAGGCAGGGCATTTGCAGATAATAATAAAACGGTATCCAAGTACTAATCAATCAATAGGCATGTGTTCCATATTTAGTAGTACGTGCTCGCAATGAGAAACTTGCACAACATCTTTTGTCCTACCAGCCGGTGGCAGCCGGGCCTCTAGGGAAACTATCGGAAATTAAGGTACTCCTTTTAATAGAGCACCGGAGCAAAGCATTAACACTCCGTGAACATATGTGATCCTCATATCATCGCCTTCCCCTTCGGTTGTCCCAATTTCGTCACTTTGGGGCCTCGGGTTCCGGACAACAATACGTGTATACAACTTGCAGGTAAGATCATAAAGCAATGAATATCATCATGAATTGATAACATGTTCAGATCTGAGATCATGGCACTCGGGCCCTAGTGCCAAGCATTAAGCATAACAAGTTGCAACAATATCATAAAAGTACCAATTACGGACACTAGGCACTATGCCCTAACAATCTTATGCTATTACATGACCAATCTCATCCAATCCCTACCATCCCCTTCAGCCTACAGCGGGGGAATTACTCACACATGGATGGGGGAAACATGGCTGGTCGATGGAGAGGCGTCGGTGGTGATGATGGCGATGATCTCCTCCAATTCCCCGTCCCGGCGGAGTGCCGTAACGGAGTTTCCGGTCCCGAGACGGAGTTTCGCGACGGTGGCGGCGTATCGGATGGTTTCGGCGACTTCGACTTCCCGTCTCGCGTTTTTAGATCGAAACCCTTAAGTAGTCCGGAGGAGGGCGTCGGAGGATGGCCGAGGGGGCCACACAGCAGGGCGGCGCGCCCCCTCCGGGCCGCGCCGGCCTAGTGTGTGGGGGCCCCGGGCCTCCCCGGTGCCTGCCCTTCCGGCTCCGTGATTCTTCCGGAAAAATAAGCCCTTCGACATAAATTCCGAGGATTTTCCCGAAAGTTGAATTTCTGCACAAAAACGAGACATGAGGGCAATTCTCGCTGAAAACATCGTTAGTCCGTGTTAGTTGTATCCAAAATACACAAATTAGAGGCAAAACAATAGCAAAAGTGTTCGGGAAAGTAGATACGTTTTGGACGTATCAACTCCCCCAAGCTTAGCTTATTGCTTGTCCTCAAGCAATTCAGTTAACAACTGAGTGCGATAAAAGAACTTTCACGAACACATTTGTTCATATGGTGTAAATATTCTCATGATATGGCAAGTACTTAAGCAATTCATAATAAGATACATGCAAATAAAATCATCTAATAGCTATGTAAATCATGGAAAAGGTACCAACAAATTAATAATAAGCATCATGAATCATGTCTATCAGCAGGATTGCAATGTTCATAAAAGGATATGATAAAGTGGTATCTCGCTTGCCCGTATTTGTACAGCAAAACATAAATGCTCGGGCACCTTTGAAGTTCATGGAAAGATTGGAAGTAGAGATTATCAAAGATAAAAGCATCAAAGTTATACCACAGCTTAATCACATTTTGGGACAAGCATATTATACTAAGAATGACAGTTGTGCACTTGTGCTCTCAAGAAGGTGCTCAAAGAAAGGATGGAGACTCAATGTAAAAGTAAAAGATTGACCCTTCGCAGAGGGAAGCAGGGATTAACATGTGCTAGAGCTTTTCATTTGTAAAACAGGAGTGAAATTATTTTGAGAGGTGTTTGTTGTTGTCAATGAATGATAGTGGGTACTCTAACTACCTCGTCAATCAAACTTTCAAGAGCGGCTCCCATGAAGGACGTTATCTCTACCAGCAAGGTAAATCATCACTCTTCTCTTTTGTTTACACACGTACTTTAGTTTTATTATGGATGACACTCCCCCCAACCTTTGCTTACACAAGCCATGGCTAACCGAATCCTCGGGTGCCTTCCAACAATCTCATACCATGGAGGAGTGTCTATTTGCAAATTAAGTTGCTTACTGATGAATCATGGCAAAACATGTGAAGAGAATTATTAATGAAAGTTGATTAATTGGGGCTGGGAACCCCGTTCCCAGCTCTTTTTGCAAAATTATTGGATAAGCGGATGTGCCACTAGTCCATTATGAAAGTCTGTCAGAAGTAAATGACAAGATTGAAAGATAAACACCACATACTTCCTCATGAGCTATAAAACATTTACACAAATTGAGAAGCATTTTGAAGGTTTAAAGGTAGCACATGAGAATTTACTTGGAATGGTTTGAAATGCCATGCATAGGTATTTATGGTGGACACTCTGGAATAACTTGGTTTTCGGGGTTTGGAAGCACGAGCAGCATTCCCGCTCAGTACAAGTGAAGGCTAGCAATAGACTGGGAAGCGACAATCAAGAGAGCAGTAACTGTCATAATCATGCTTGCGACAAAATAAATTAACGGAGGCATAAAAGTGATACAAGAACTCTGAGGTAAAGTAAATCATCGAGGCTTAATTGACTTTTTTTCAGTCATATGCATGCGTGAGCATGTGCCAAGTTGATTCAAGTGAATTATTCAGAGGAGGATACCACAATGTCATATCTATCTATGAATAAAACAATACAAGCAAATATTTATGACATGCTACTCATATTAATAAATTGGAGCTAAACATGAGAGATCATGAACTACTAGACTTTCTTAAATGACATATACCTCACATGAACCAACTAAGCATGCTCACATGGATGAGTATATGTACAAAAATGATAACAAATAGAGTTCATACCAGCCTCTCACCACAATCGAATTGTCGTAGATCGTCATCATTGCTTTTCACTTGTGTAGCTTAAATAATATGAAATGAAAACCAAGCTCCCGCCACCGAAGACCATTGAACTCCATAATGAACTTTACAAAACCAAAAAAGAACAGCAAATATTTTTTGTGTTTTCGAATTGGAAACAAGAACAAAAGGAAACAAGCAAACAAAGCAAAATAAGAGCAAGAAACCAAAATAAACAAGTGGTGAAGAGAAACAACAGAAATAGTTTTGGTCTTTTTGTGTGTTAGGAAAGAAACAAAGCAAAAAACAAAAGAATGAAAACTAAAAGAGTCACATAAACACAAAGCAGCAGAAATTCGTCAAACTTGACAGCAGTACAGTAATCGATTTTTAAGAAATTCTTACGCTGCTCAGCTCGGAAAGTGTTCAACTAATGAAAGTTAGATAACAACCTGGGGAACATGCACAAAAATTGGCTTCGCAAAATAACGTTCTGGCTGTTTTTGAGAATTTTTTTGGTATCAGTCCAGAATCTGTTTTCAATCAGCACTTCCCCAAATATCATCTCCCACTTATTAGAAAACCACTTCAAGAAACTAAACAAGTATATACAAGTATCCAGCAACCATAATATGCAAAGAATGAGTGATGACGGTATACCTCCCCCCCAAGCTTAGGCTTTTGGCCTAAGTGGAGATCAACCCCATGGTGCCCATGATGTAGCACCTCCGTAGTACGACGAAGATGGATCATGTTCCGGGTATGTGCTGGAAGAAGCACCCAGATACGTGACGGTGTAGTCGTAGGAGGGCTCGGCGTCCTCGGAGTCATGCTGCTGGTGGAAGCCCTGTATCTTCAGTTTCTCATCCACCTCCTCCTTAGAGCGCGACCATGGTTTCCTGTCAATACTGAACAAATCTGGCTTCGGCAAAAGGATTTCCCTCTCATCCCCGTCAGCAAACAACATTCTATAGACCATATTATCTAAACTAGAGTCAGATGTAACAAATTGATGACTCTTCATAGCAGCAATATCAAGCCTTATAGGAGTTAATTTCACATCAGTAGGAAGATCTAAATATGCTAAAATGCGCGATGCAATAATTCCTCCAAATATAGGCCCCTTGTTAGACAAGCGGCGAGCAACAAGAGCACCAAGATGATAAGGTGTGTCTCCAGTGAGTGCAGCAATTAAGAAAGCAAGATGATAACTAGAAATATTACTAGTGTTCTCCCTACCAAGAATGCTAGTAGCAAGGTAATAAGCAAAATACTTAATGGCGGGGAGTTGAATGTTTCTTATCTTGCCACGCTGAATGGTGCGGCAATCATCATTGGTGATTTCTCGATAAAGCTCCAGCAAAGCCTTGGGGTTGTCCTCAATCTTCTTTGCTGTACCTACAGGGGCAATATCCAATGCAAGCACAAAAATCCTCCAACTTCATAGTAATAGGATTACCATAGATCTTGAATGCAACTATCGGGTGATAGTGCTTGTTGTTGAACTTAAAGCTCTCCACAAAGATTTTAGTGAGCATGTAGTATTGCTCCCTCTCATCTCCCATGTAGGTGGTTAAGCCTGCCTTACCGACGAGGGTCAAGAAATCATCCAGCAACCCTGCATTACTCAAAAAGTTATAACATGGGAAAGATGAAGCGTTAGGGACTCCATTGTCCTCTTCGAGTTCGAAGCTCGGTGCGATGACGTCCTCATTATAGGATCGCCTGAATCGGGTGGCGGTCCTAGAAGGCCTCCCCGTGCTTGTCGTCTCTCTTTCAAACACTTCTCCAAAGTTACAATTATCCATCTTCCTTTTCTGAAATTTTTCAACAACCATTATAAAATTTGATTTGGTGACATATAATAGAGGGAAACTACTATAGGAACTTGCTAGAGTACTAATCATGCATCAAAACTAGTTTTTACAACTTAGAACAAGCATGCAAGCTCACTAAACATGTTACCTACAGCAGCAAAATATTCAAGATATACTCCACCAAACAAAATTCTACTTGGATAATCGGAGGAGTCACATACCGGAGAGCAAATGTGCCAAATTTCAGACAGAAATCTGGGCTGAGCAAAGAGATCGAGAAATCTTGAGCTCTTGAGCAGAAACGCGAGTGAGAGAAAGTGAGTACGAGTTTTTTCGGGAGAGAGAGTGAGGTGAGAGAAAGAGATGAAGAAGTGGGGCAAGGAGGGGCCCACACAACAGGGTGGCGCGCCCCCCTTGCTGGCCGCGCCGGCCTGTGGGGTGCCACCCTGGGGTGCCCCACTGGTCATCCCCAGGTGCTCCCAGGTGCCTCTTCGAAAAATAAGACCAACGGTATAATTTTTGTGAATTTTTGAAAACTTTGAAAAATGCACATTTCTGGGTATTGAATTTATTATTACTGGGCAGGAAAAGATTTTTGAAATCTCTAATTAACTAAGGAAATTTGCAAAACAAAAATGCTACAGCAAGTGAAACAAGTGGAGGAAGAAATAGATGTTGTTTAGTTCCTCTATGCATATAAAATGAATTTGTTAACAAGGTTGATCAAGTCTTGCCACCAAATAAATTTTACATAGCATAAGAAGAAATAAACCTCAAATCAATCATGTTACCTTGAATTGTATTGATATGGATCCAATCATAATATTTTGATATCCTTGCTTAGGATCATATATAGGACAATCAATAGTTCCCACTTTGATAGTTCTCACATTAGAAATTGTATTAACTCCACATGCTTTCTCAATCCTCTTGGGAAAATAAACGGTATGCTCCTTGTCATCGACATTGAAAGTAACTTTTCCTTTATTGCAATCAATAATAGCCCCTGCGGTGTTAAGAAAAGGTCTCCCAAGAATAATAGACATATTATCATCTTCGAGCATTTCCAACACAACAAAATCAGTTAATATTAAGCAATTATTAGTAACTTGAACAGGAACATCCTCATATATACCAACATGAATAGCAGTAGATTTATCAGCCATTTGCAAAGATATATCAGTCGGTATCAACTTATCTAAATAAAGTCTCTTATAAAGAGAGAAAGGCATAACACTAACACCTGCTCCCAAATCACATAGAGCAGTTCTAACATAATTATTCTTAATAGAACAAGGAATAGTCGGTATACCTGGGTCGCCAAGATTCTTTGGAACTTTGCCATTGAAAGAGTAATTAGCAAGCATAGTAGAAATCTCCTCATTAGGAATTTTCCTTTTGTTAGAGACAATATCTTTCATATACTTTGAATAAGGAGGCAATTTAATAGCATCAGTCAAAGGTATTTGCAAGAATAAAGGTTTCATCCAATCACAAAATTTGTGTTGACTGCCAAAACCCACCGGCGGGCAGCGGCCTTGTCAACACCGTAGAGCCGGGAAGAGCCTAGAGCTGCGGCTGGCTGAGACCCCTCCGAGCGACGGCCCGCAATGCTCTTCCGGTCACACGCGGCGATGCGAAGTGCAAGGGCGTGCCACCTGACCTATACCTGGTCGGGAAGGTGATGGGGATGCCTCGCTTAGTTTCCGCCGGGGCATACATGTAAACATTAAATACGAGCCTCGATCGGCTCTCAGGTTATCTCGTGAATCGGCTCGAAGAGCCGATCCACCCATGATTCGTACGGGGTGCACGAATACTTGGTGGTCCCGCTTGATCAAGATAGAGCTAATGAGATCTACGACGATTTAGGGTTTTCACCGCATAATCGGATCATCCTACTCCAGTGTTGGGCCTCGCGGCCACGCACGGTGCTCGTAAGCCGATCCTAAACAAGGCCTAGAAACCAACATGAAGTTGATCCTCGGAACATCCCGTTTAGGACTTGCGAACGCCACCCTACGTGCCACTCGGATCCTCCCCCCTTTGTAAGGCCTAACTATTGCGGATATTAAACTAATCCTTGTAGAACAAGGAGCAATCGTAACGGATCAGATCTACTAAATAATGATCAAGCGGGGTGCCGCCCCCACACCTGAGATAGGCGTGAGGGCGGCTAGATATGCAAGGGTTGCACTACGTAAGCATGCTTAAACGAAGAACAATGCTAACCCTAACACATCTAATGATAACTACGTTGCTCGCCATCAAAAGCGCTTCAATGACGAGCAACGCATGAACAACGTGGGCTTGTGCTGCCTAGATCGCAAGATGCGATCTAGGCAGCATGTCGCTTACCCGATAGAAACCCTCGAGACGAAGGAGTTGGCGATGCGCCGAGATTGGTTTGTTTTGGGGTTGAACGTGAGTTGTTGTTTATTCCATAAACCCTAGGTACATATTTATAGTCCAGGGACTTTCTAACGTGGGAATATCCCATCGTGCACGATACAAACTCTAACCCTTATCTAAGATAATAAACTACTAAATAAAGATACACGGGCAATTCAGCCCAAAACCCTTCGTGTCAGGCCGCTTCAGAAATCTTCCATATGTAATCTTCTAAGCCCGGCCCACTTCTGGACTTGTCTAAAATCTGGTGATAACACATGCCCCCCTGGTTTTGGAAATAACATTTCCAAAATCATTATGCTTTCCCTTCGAAGGGTCATGTCGTGGCAGAGCAGAGCCGTTACAGCATCCGTCATCATTATGCCCTGTCTTCTCAGCTTCTCTAAAAATTCTGACAGCTTTGGCATCGATCCCTTGGAAGCTGTAATGGCATTAAACCTTCACCAGATTTCTCATTATTTAACCGTGCCGACTGGTTAGCTCTCTTTATCCTCTATTCCATCCCAGCTATCGGCACCAAAAAACCCTCTCCTCCCGTAGCAATGTCTTCCTCTTCCTCTTCCTTCTCAAAACTCTTCCCCCAATCTTCGCCGAAGAAGAAGAACAAGGAAAGCCTCCACCCCGCGAGTGAATCCCTTCTCCTCCGACAAGGAGGAGAAAGAAGGAGAAGCAGCGAAGGCCAAGGCCTCCCCTCCGCCAAGCTCCCGCCGAAGAAGCGCCCCCGCATGTGGGCGGACAGCGAGGACGAAGATGATGACGAAGAGGAAGAGGAGGAGGATGACTCCTCCTCCTCCATCGGGTATCCGCCGACCAAGCGCTTCCGCTCCTGGGCGGACAGCGAGGATGATGATGATGACGAGGAGGAAGAGGCTCCGGCCAAGGGCTGGGGCAGCAGCGACGAGGAGCCCCCTGGGAGCAGCGCCGACGACGTCGACGGCGGCGATGACGAGGACAGCGACGACTAGTAGTATAGGACTAGTAGTAGCGGTGCACTAGGCACCAGATCCCTCTTTTGAGAGCCATCGGCTCTTTCTTGTAAAGCCGCTCCTTGGAATTAATGAAATTGTTCTTTCCAGTCATCCTCTAATCGCTCCAATTTCATTCCTTCCGTTTGTCATGCTAAGACCGATAGTAACGTGTCGGACTTCTTCCCTTTTGAACGCCGAGGAAACCGGATTCTAATTAGCTCGTAGGCTAAGAGCTCCTCTGCGATTAGATATCTGACCAGAATTCTTCGCAATTCCTTAGCCGACAACAACTCATCGGCTATTTTGAGAATCCAGTCCCTTTCCTCTTCTTGCAGCAACAGCACAGTCCAAGCCCTGTACTGGACGACGGCTTTTCCTTCCCAGTTCCTCCCTGAGACGATCATGACGCAGCCGCCGCCGAGGTGACCCTAATCGGCTATTAAACACAGGGAACCTTCCAGGCTTGTTGCCCCCCGAGTCTTAGCCGAGGCAAAACAGAGCTGTATGGACCTGGGCTCGATCATGTTTGAGGGAGCTTCTTATGCCGAACTAGCCGATTTGAACATAAATCGGCTCCCCAAAGCAGAGAACCTTCAAGGCGAGCTGCCCCCCGAGTTTCTTCAATTCCATTGACCCTCTGATCGTAACAGTTACTCCCCTTGAGTCGATGGCCATGCATCGGCTGTTATATCCTTAAGTCGATGCCTGCTGCATCGGCTGTGTTCGAAATTTTTCGAATTTTCACTTTTTTTACAGCCGACCTGTGCATCGGCCCCCATATTCCAATACCCATCACCAGAAGATGAGATGCTTCCATTGCATATCCTCGTATTGTATCTACCTGGGTGCCCCCCGAGCCGATTCTGTTAAGAGAATTGATGGTATCGGCTCTGTTGGATAACATGTTGAACCCAGGCAGAATGGTGAGTGAGGATAATTTTGGCCGATTGCTGGAATCGGCCTCCACGTTGCTTGCTCGTTGAAGGTTTTGTAAGTTCCCTCCATAAATTTTTGGGGCCGATCACAAGGATCAGCCTCTCCTGGTTTGCTCATTGGTTTGGTCTTGCTACTTGGTCAGGCTGGATAAAACCAACCCAACCTCTGACTTGATGCGCTTGCCGTCGTCCACCTTGAGTGCTCCGTAGAGTCGTGGAGCGCTAAGCTCTGTCGGCAAGACGAGTACCATGTTTGTGCCAGCCGATGTCTCATCATCGGCTTTCCTCCGTTTGGGGCGCCACTCCATTTTCCGTGGACTACCCTCTTCATCCAGGGTTCGCTGAACCTTTGCGGCCGGGTCAGGCCGCGCCTTCCTTAGCGTATGCAGGTACAACCTTTCGGCTTCCTCCAGGCCGCGCAATCGCTGAACCCTGCGCTTCTGGGAACGGCTGAGTCCGTCGGGGCACCACCTTGGCCGGTGGTACCTGTCTTCTTCCACTTCTCCCTCGTCTTCCGAATCCTCAAGATCTGCCCAACGAGGTGACTCGGCCGCGTTTGCTTTGTGGCGGGAGAGGCCCTAGGCGCTCGAACACAGACACGTTGGCTGCCTCCTTCTTTTTCTGATTGCATTCTGGGCAATTGCCGATTGTGGGCAATCGGCTCATTCCTGAATCCCAGCAGTGTCTGAAGAAGGGGCAGTCCCAATGTCTGGCGTTGTCATCTTGCTCCCTTGATGCTTCCGTGGCACAGCGCTCGTGCTCCTCCTCATCGCGATTCTGCCGACGATATCTTCTGGCTTCTCTAGCCAGACGATCTCCTCTATCATCGTAATTGGACCGTCGGCGTTGGTCATACTGACTCACATATTTGTTGAGGAGGTGATCGAGAGGGGTCGCCGATATCTTATATTCTTCACCTCTCCCTCGGTGACGTAGCGCTTGCCATCATGACGGAGCCGATCGCGTGGAGCGGCCTCTTCGTATCCTTGCTATGAGAGCAGCTGCCCTCATCTCCATCTTTGCCGCAGTGGTTTCCGGGTCCTACCATGTTGATGCTGAACGAGGGACCCGGCCGGCAACCTTCGGGGTGGGCGATTTCCACCATGTTAACGGCGGGGAAGGGTTGGGTGTCGACCTTCATGGCGCATCGGTTGAAAATTAGCCGCCCCTTCTCTATCGCCGCTTGGATGTGCCGACGCCACACCCGGCGGTCGTTGGTGGCATGGGAAAGCGAGTTGTGGAATTTTCGGCACGGCTTTCCGTTTAGCTCTTTCGCCGTGGGGAACTTGAGACCTTCGGGAATCGTCAACTCGTTTCTCCTTGAGCAGGAGGTCGAAGATTTGTTCAGTCTTGGTCACGTCAAAATCAAATCCCTCGGGCGGCCCCGGTGGCTTTACCCATTTGCAGGCCACGGGGTTCCTCCCCGAGTCCACTCAGCCATCGCTATTTCTTGGTCTCCCGCGAGCACTTCATCTTCCTCTCGTATCGACCATAACTACCGCACGCTTGAACTTGTCTTGGTACAGGTCGGGGTGGCGCTGTTCATATGCCGATAGTTTCCGAACCATGTGCGCCAGCCGAAGGATAATCTGCTTGGGAGGCCATGTCCTTGAGCTGTGTTGCAAGGCCTGCTACTGCCAACGCGACTGCTTCCTTTTCAGTTATACGAACCGAATAACATCGGTTCCTAAGATTCCTGAAGCGCTGGATGTATTCTTTCACCGTTTCCCCGCGCTTCTGACATAGTTGTGCTAGATCGGCAATGCCAGACTCGGAAGCTTCTGAATGGTATTGCATATGGAACTGTTCTTCCAATTGCTTCCAAGACTGGATGGAGTTTGCTGGCAAAGAGGTGTACCATCCAAAAGCCGATCCCGTGAGGGACCGTGAAAAGAGCCTCACGCGTAGCTGATCCGACACCGAAGCCGGTCCTAGTTGAGCCAAATATCGGCCGACGTGCTCGATGGAGCTGGAGCCATCCGACCCACCGAATTTGGAGAAGTCGTGGAGCCGATATTTAGGTGGCAGCGGGATCATCTCGTAATCGTCGGGGTACGGCTTGGAATAGCCGACTGCCCTCCTTTTCGGCATCATGCCGAACTGGTCTCTCAGTATGGTACTGATCTGATCCGCTGTGCTGGCCGTAGGAGTTGCACTCTGAAGATTCGCCGGGGTGGCGTACTTGGCCAGCCATGTTTGCTTCTCCAGTTCTGGGCCAACCGCAGGAGCTGGGCTCGGGAGTTTCGTCGGTGTGGTGTATTTGGTTAGCCACGTCTGCTTCTCAGGCTCTGTCGCCGACGTTCCTCCTGTCTTCGCCGGAGTCCCTGATGTTGTGGCCTGGTTTGTGAGTGCCCAGTCACCACAATCCGGCACATACATACACGCGTATCCGTGAGGGATCTCCTTAGGCGCCTCCATTAAGAACTGGTAGTCACTAGGGTCGCCACCAATCCTGTAGACGAGGAATGCCGGTGTAGTCGGCACTTCAGCAGGTGCTGCCAACGCATATGGCAGCGGTGGACGGGACTGGAGTGGCAACTCTCCTTGATGAGTCCCGAGAGCTGGTCCCGACGGCGAGTACCGGTGGCTCATGATCTCCTCGGATCACGCGCGGAGCGACACGCTCCAACACGTTGACCAAGTTCTCGCAGTGGCGGTGTAGCGAGTGAGCCACCGGGTAATTGATCTCCTGCCGCTGCACCCCGGTGCGTTCCTCCGACGGGGTAGAGAGGTCTATCCCATCGAGCGCACCTTGCGGTGAGAATCCCTTCCATCCGATGCCATGGGTACGGGTTCTCTCGAAAAGAGCCGATGAGGTCGGCTTCGAGGGTGGCCTTGATCTCGTTGTACTGCTTCTTGAGCTCGTCGAGCAGATCCTCGTAGGTGACCAGGCGTGCCGTCCGCCATCTCGGATGTAGATGGCGATGTGGTTGATGTAGACGATGGTCCCACCGGGCGTGCCGGAATATGTTGATCGCCAAAACCCACCGGCGGGCAGCGGCCTTGTCAACACCGTAGAGCCGGGAAGAGCCTAGAGCTGCGGCTGGCGGAGACCCCTCCGAGCGACGGCCCGCAATGCTCTTCTGGTCACACGCGGCGATGCGAAGTGCAAGGGCGTGCCACCTGACCTATACCCGGTCGGGAAGGTGATGGGGATGCCTCGCTTAGTTTCCTGCAGGGCATACATGTAAACATTAAATACGAGCCTCGATCGGCTCTCGAGTTATCCCGTGAATCGGCTCGAAGAGCCGATCCACCCATGATTCGTACGGGGTGCACGAATACTTGGTGGTCCTGCTTGATCAAGATAGAGCTAATGAGATCTACGACGATTTAGGGTTTTCACCGCATAATCGGATCATCCTACTCCGGGTTGGGCCTCGCGGCCACGCACGGTGCTCGTAAGCCGATCCTAAACAAGGCCTAGAAACCAACATGAAGTTGATCCTCGGAACATCCCGTTTAGGACTTGCGAACGCCACCCTACGTGCCACCGGATCCTCCCCCTTTGTAAGGCCTAACTATTGCGTATATTAAACTAATCCTTGTAGAACAAGGAGCAATCGTAACGGACCAGATCTACTAAATAATGATCAAGCGGGTGCCGCCCCCACACCTGAGATAGGCGTGAGGGCGGCTAGATATGCAAGGGTTGCACTACGTAAGCATGCTTAAACGAAGAACAATGCTAACCCTAACACATCTAATGATAACTACGTTGCTCGCCATCAAAAGCGCTTCAATGACGAGCAACGCATGAACAACGTGGGCTTGTGCTGCCTAGATCGCAAGATGCGATCTAGGCAGCATGTCGCTTACCTGATAGAAACCCTCGAGACGAAGGAGTTGGCGATGCGCCGAGATTGGTTTGTTTTTGGGGTTGAACGTGAGTTGTTGTTTATTCCATAAACCCTAGGTACATATTTATAGTCCAGGGGACTTTCTAACGTGGGAATATCCCATCGTGCACGATACAAACTCTAACCCTTATCTAAGATAATAAACTACTAAATAAAGATACACGGGCAATTCAGCCCAAAACCCTTCGTGTCAGGCCGCTTCAGAAATCTTCCATATGTAATCTTCTAAGCCCGGCCCACTTCTGGACTTGTCTAAAATCTGGTGATAACAATTTGTTATAGTGTTCTTCTTCCTTTGATTTTAGTTTCTTAGCAGGAAAAGGCTTTTGCTTTTGAACCCAAGGTTCTCTTTCATTACCATGTTTCTTAGCAATAAAATCTTCTTTAGTATACTTTTTATTTTTAGCATGATTTTCAGGTTCTTCTTCAACCTCTTCTTTATCAGAAGCATCATTCTTATCATTATCTTTATCATGTTCATTACCACTTTCAGTTTCAGCATCAGAAATAGAAATACTATTAGGATCATTAACGAGCTCGGAGGATTCTACAACAGTTTTATGTTTCTTTTTCTTTTTCTTAGATGGAGCACTAGTTTCAGTTCGTTGAGAATCTTGTTCAACTCTTTTGGGATGCCCTTCAGGATATAGAGGATTTTGGGTAGAAACACCGCCTCTAGTTGTTACTTCATAAGCGTGTTTTTCCTTAGAATTTTCTTTTAACAAGTCATTTTGCACTTTAGTGAGTTGATCAATTTGAGTTTGAATCATATGAAAATGTTTAACAAGCATCTTAACATCATTGGAGGTTCTCTCCACAATACCATGCAATTCACTAATAGCTCGAGAATTTTCCATTAAATGATTCTCTACTCTCATATTGAAATTATTTTGCTTAACAATATAATTATCAAACTCATCTAAGCATTGAGCAGGAGGTTTTGAATACGGAATATCTTCCCTAGTAAAGCGTTCAAGAGAGTGTACCTCAATCATGGATGAAGGAGGAGTGATCTTACATAAATCTTCTATGGGAGGTAAATTCTTCACGTCTTCGGATTTAATACCCTTCTCTTTAAGAGATTTCTTGCCTTCCCTCATATCTTCATCATTTAATTTAATCATACCCCTCTTCTTCAATATTGGTGTCGGGGTTGGTTCAGGTGTAGACCAATCATCATGATTCCGGCCTATTCTAGCCAATAATTCTTCGACGTCGTCCTGGAGTTCTTTTCCCGAAAACACAACCAAGCACAACTATCCAGGTATGCCCTAGACTCAATGGTTAGTCCACTATAAAATATATCAAGTAAATCATGCTTTTCCAAATCATGTTCAGAGCCGAGCTCTAATAAGAGAGCAAAATCTCGCCCAAGCCTCGGGCAATTTCTCTCCATCTTCCCGATCAAAATTATAAATTCTCTCGCAAAGCAATATGTTGAGCACTAGCAGGAAAGTATTTCCGGAAGAAAACATCAAGCAATTCTTTTGGACTATTAATAGAATCAGGTGGCAAACTATTATACCAAGTTTTAGCATCATCCTTTAATGAGAAAGGAAAAATTTTAGCAACGAAATAAGTACGCTTCTTAACATCATCGTAAAACAAGCTACTCGTAGTAGACATCTCAATCATGTGTTCTGCAAAGCACTTTCTTTTTCAGTACCACAAAAAGGTGTTTTCTCAACAATAGATATATGAGATAAATCAAGAGAAAAATCATAATCCTTATCCTTAATGTTTATAGGAGATGTGGCAAATTTAGGACCAGGAGACAGTTTATATCTAACAGTATGTTGTGCAAGCAACTTTTTAATTTTTCTTGCATCAGTAGTAGCATTGCATTTATCAATAAAATCATCATCAAGTTCTACATAATCTTCATCAAGATCATCACTAGAGTATTCAACGAGACTCGTGTGAATTAACAGGTGTAGCAGCATTTTCATTAGGAGTTTCAGTACTTTCAATTTGTCTAGACCTAGCACTTGTAGCATCTAGAAAAGATCCCAATGAACCATCATTATCAAGCACAGCAGAAGCATCACCAAAATTATAAGAGGAATTTTCAGATCTAGCAGAAGTACCAGCATGTGAAGCTTGTGGTGGTGAAACAAGTTTATCTATCATAGATGGTGAATCAAGAGCAGCAGAGGTACTCAGAGTTGTACCTTTTCTTGTAGTGGATGGTAATATGGCGACTTTAGTATCGCGAGGCTTACCCATGATGGAGAATTTGCAGCGAACAATATCAATCCAAGTGAACTTGCAAATAAAGCTATGCTCCCCGGCAACGGCGCCGTAAAATAGTCTTGATGACCCACAAGTATAGGGGATCGCAATGAGTCTTCGCGGGAAGTAAAACCCAATTTATTGATTCGACACAAGGGGAGACAAAGAATACTTGAAAGCCTTAACAACGGAGTTGTCAATTCAGCTACACTGGATACAGTACTTGCTCGCAAGAGTTTATCGAGTAGTAACAGTTTTATAGCAAGTGGCGATAGTGAAATAACAGACAAGCAGTGTAACAAAGACAAGCAGTAGTGATTATAGTAAACAACAGGATTAAAATACTGTAGGCACAGGGATGGATGAACGGGCGTTGCATGGATGAGAGAAACTCATGTAACAATCAAGGCAGGGCATTTGCAGAAAATAATAAAACGGTATCCAAGTACTAATGAATCAATAGGCATGTGTTCCATATTTAGTCGTACGTGCTCGCAATGAGAAACTTGCACAACATCTTTTGTCCTACCAGCCGGTGGCAGCCGGGCCTCTAGGGAATCTATCGGAAATTAAGGTACTCCTTTTAATAGAGCACCGGAGCAAAGCATTAACACTCCGTGAACACATGTGATCCTCATATCATCGCCTTCCCCTTCGGTTGTCCCAATTTCTGTCACTTTGGGGCCTCGGGTTTGATACGTCTCCAACGTATCCATAATTTCTGTTGTTCCATGCTTGTTTTATGACAATACTTACATGTTTTGCTTGCACTTTATAATGTTTTTATGCGTTTTCCGGAACTAACCTATTAACAAGATGCCACAGAGTGCCGGCTCTCGTTTTCTGCTGTTTTTGGTTCCGAAAGGCTGTTCGGGCAATATTCTCGGAATTCGACGAAACGAAGACCAAACCTCCTATTTTTCCCGGAAGGCTCCGAACACCGAAGAAGAGTCGGAGAGGGGCCGAGGGCCACCACACCATAGGGCGGCGCGGCCCTGGCCCGGGCCCGCGCCGGCCCGTGGTGGGGAGCCCCTGTGTGCCCCCTGCGCCGCCTCTTCGCCTATAAAATCCCTTTTCGACCTAAAAACACCGTAACTCTTGACGAAACTCCAGTAAAGACTCCGGGGCGCCGCCACCATCGCGAAACTCCAATCCGGGGGACAGAAGTCTCTGTCCCGGCACCCTGCCGGGCGGGGAAGTGCCCCCGAAGCCATCTCCATCAACGCCATCGCCTCCATCATGCTCCGTGAGTAGTTCCCCCATGGACTACGGGTTCTAGCTGTAGCTAGTTGGTATTCTCTCCCCCATGTACTTCAATACAATGATCACATGAGCTGCCTTACATGATTGAGATTCATCTGATGTAATTGGTGTTGTGTTTGTCGGGATCCGATGGATTGTTACGTTATGATTGTCTATCTACAATGTTTATGAAGTTATTGTTGCTGCAATCTTGTTGTGTTTAATGCTTGTCACTAGGGCCCGAGTGGCATGATCTTAGATTTGAGCTCTATACTTATTGCTTAGATTGTATCTACAAGTTGTATGCACATGTCACCGTCCGGAACCAATGGCCCCGAAGTGACGAAATCGGGACAACCGGAGGGGATGGCGGTGATGTGAGGGACACATGTTTTCACGGAGTGTTAATGCTTTGCTCCGGTGCTCTATTAAAAGGAGTACCTTAATATCCAAGTAGTTTCCCTTGAGGCCCGGCTGCCACCGGCCGGTAGGACAAAAGATGTTGTGCAAGTTTCTCATTGCGAGCACGCACGACTATTATTGGAAAACATGCCTACATGATTAATGATCTTGATATTCTGTCTTAATGCTATTTCAATCCTATCAATTGCCCGACCGTAATTTGTTCACCCAACACTTGTTATTGGAGAGTTACCACTAGTGTAGATAGCTGGGAACCCCGGTCCATCTTTCATCATCATATACTCGTTCTACATGTCAACTCGTTTTCGGTGCCATTGCTCTCATATTACTATTACTGCCGCTGTGTTATCGTTACTACTGCTCTCATATCATCGCTATTTTCACATCACCCTCGTTACTAGTGCTTTTCCAGTGTGCAGCTGAATTGACAACTCAGCTTGTTAAGGCTTATAAGTATTCTTTACCTCCCCTTGTGTCGAATCAATAAATTTGGGTTTTACTTCCCTCGAAGACTCGTTGCGATCCCCTATACTTGTGGGTCATCAAGACTATTTTCTCGGCGCCGTTGCCTGGGAGGCATAGCTCTACTCATAAGTTCACTCTGGGAGTACACTCCACCTCTCTCTCTATTTTATTTTATTTTGTTTTGCTTAGTTTACTTTTTTCTAGTTTATTTGTGCTTAGTTTATTTCTGTCTAGTATTATTTTGCTTAGTTTACTTTTGCCTAGTTACTTTTTGTCTTGTTTTATTTTCCTCATATACCCAAAAATCCATAAAAATTTGAAAAATCTAAAAATTAAAAACTGCTGTTATGGGAGAACCAACAACCTACTTGGAGCTTATAGAATGTTATAATAATTATAGAGAATCAAGAACTGGTAAAATAATGAGTGCTATGATAGAAAAATTGAATACAATTGCTAAAATCTTGCTTGAACGCCATAATATAAACTCGTTGCTCTCAACAGGATACTAAACATCTTAAATTTCAATGTGGCTTTAGTGAGGAATTTTTAATTAAGAACTATAATCGGAATTGCTATATTCATTATGGGTTCGAAGAGGTAGAACAATTTTTCTTATATATGGGAGCCTCCGAGATAGAATCCTTCATGGTTGAGAATTATGAAACTTGTGTTGTTTGTAAGGGCCTTAAAGATTATGTCTCTACTATCCTTAATTCTTGCATAGAATGCTAAAGTAGGAATCCTTATATCCTTGATTATAAAGAGAGACACATTAATGCACAAGAATGCACTCACAATTTGCAGGAACCGGTGGAAGAAGAAATTGATGAACCTGAAAGCTCATTGGATGAAAAAGAGGAGGAAATTGATGAACCTGAAAGCTCATTGGATGAAAAAGAAGAGGAGAGCGACGAACAAAAGGAGGAAGAATGGATTAGCTACCCATGTCAACCTTCTAATGAGAGTAACTCTTCATCTCTTACACTATTTGATTGTCCTCCATGCTTACCGAAAGAGGTTGAATGTTATGTTCCTGTGGATTCTCTTGAAATATTCCCTATGAGTAAAACTTGTGAGAATAATTATGCTACTGTTATTTATGATAATCCATGCTACTTTGATAAATCTTATGATAATGCTTTGTTTGTGCCAGATGTCGAAATGCATGGTACTAAAGAATTTTGTTTGGCAAATGTCTATGATAAAGCTCTAGATGATGGTCCTATGTTACTTGATAATATTAATTGTACTACTAATGAAAATGGGATTGGAGAGTTCTTGACTTATTCTATGAGTCCCATATCTATTGAGATTGATCAACTACCTTGTTATATTATTAATAAAAGTAAGTTTGAAAGTTTTAATTCCACTATTCTTGAACTTGATAAAAATTATGTGTTTGGAAATCATGAAAAGTATGCTGCATGTGATAGCTATATTGTTGAGTTTGTTCATGAAGCTACTGAAAATTATTATGAGAGAGTAAAATATGGTTGTAGAATTTTTCATGGTATTAATACACCTCTCTATATGCTGAAATTTTTGAAGTTATTCTTGTTTTATCTTCTTATGCTTGTCACTTTATTCTTCATGAATTTATTCGTGTACAAGATTCCTTTGCATAGGAAGCATGTGAGACTTAAATGTGTTTTGAATTTGCTTTTTGATGCTCTCTTTTGCTTCAAATACTATTTCTTGGGAGTGCATCATTAAAACTGCTGAGCCCATCTTAATGGCTATAAAGAAAGAACTTCTTGGGAGATAACCCATGTGTTATTTTGCTACAGCACTTTGTTTTATATTTGTGTCTTGGAAGTTTTTTACTACTGTAGCAACCTCTCCTTATCTTAGTTTTGTGTTTTGTTGTGCCAAGTGAAGCCTCTAATCGAAGGTTGATGCTAGATTTGGATTTCTGCGCAGAAACAGATTTCTATCTGTCACGAATCTGGGCTGTTTTCTCTGTAGGTAAATCAGAAAAACATGCCAATTTACGTGCGTGTTCCTCAGATATGTACGCAACTTTCATTAGTTTTGAGTTTTCTGATTTGAGCAACGGAAGTATTTATTTAAAATTCGTCTTTACTGGCTGTTCTGTTTTGGCAGATTCTGTCTCTGTTTTTTTGCATTGTCTCTTGTGGACTTTAAGCGAGGTTTTCTAGACGTAGAGGGCTGTAGCTAATGTTTTATTGAGTTCTTTCAATGTGCCACTATAGGACCAAGGTGGATTCAAATTTTTTGAGTACTAACCCCTCTAATGAAGTTTATGAGAAGTTTGGTGTGAAGGAAGTTTTCAAGGGTCAAGAGAGGAGGATGATATATGATCAAGAAGAGTGAAAAGTCTAAGCTTGGGGATGCCCCCGTGGTTCATCCCTGCATATTTCAAGAAGACTCAAGCGTCTAAGCTTGGGGATGCCCAAGGCATCCCCTTCTTCATCAACTTATCAGGTTTCCTCCCCTGAAACTATATTTTTATTCGGTCACATCATATGTTCTTCACTTGGAGCGTCTGTGTGTTTTATTTTTGTCTATGTTTGAATAAGATTGGATCCTAGCAATCCTTGTTTGGGAGAGATACACGCTCCGCTTTTTCATATGAACACTCGTGTTCTTCGTTTTACTTTTAATGTTCGATGATAAAAGTTGGAAGCTATTGCACTTATTTATATTTGGTTGAAAACAGAAAATGCCTCATCATGTCTTGGATAATTTGACACTTGGCAATTGTTTTGAGCTCTCAAGTAGATCATGATTAAGTTTTTTCATGTAGTTTAAACTCATTAGTGGAGAACTACTGTAGAGCTTGTTAAAATTGGTTTGCATAATTGATCTCTCTTAAGGTCTAGATATTTTCTAGTAAAAGTGTTTGAGCAACAAGGAAGACAGTGTAGAGTATTATAATGCTTGCAATATGTTCTTATGTAAGTCTTGCTGTACCAGTTCATACTTGTGTTTGCTTCAAATAACCTTGCTAGCCCTAAGCCTTGTATCGAGAGGGAATACTTCTCATGCATCCAAAATACTTGAGCCAACCACTATGCCATTTGTGTCCACCATACCTACCTACTATGTGGTATTTCCTGCCATTCCAAAGTAAATTGCTTGAGTGCTACCTTTAAACAATTCAAAATTTATTACCTCTGATTTGTGTCAATGTTTAATAGCTCATGAGGAAGTATGTGGTGTTTATCTTTCAATCTTGTTGGGCAACTTTCACCAATGGACTAGTGGCTTCATCCGCTTATCCAATAATTTTGCAAAAAGAGCCGGCAATGGGATTCCCGAGTCCCAAATTAATTAACAAAAATAGACACTCCTCCATGGTATGTGATTGTTGGACGGCACCCGAAGGATTCGGTTAGCCATGGCTTGTGTAAGCAAAGGTTGGGGGGAGTGTCATCATAATAAAACTAAAATAAAAAGGCACTCCTTCATGGTATGAGATTGTTGGCAGGCACCCGAGGATTCGGTTAGCCATGGTTTGTGAAAGAAAGGTTGGAAGGAGTGCCACCCAAAAATAAAAATAATTCATGGGAGCCGCTCTTGAAGGTTTGTCTGGCAAGGGGGTTAGAGTGCCCACTACCATTCGTTGACAACAACAAACACCTCTCAAAACTTTACTTTTATGCTCTCTTTATGTTTTCAAAACCAAAGCTCTAGCACAAATATAGCAATCGATGCTTTCCTCTTTGAAGGGCCATTCTTTAACTTTATGTTGAGTCAGTTTACCTACTTCCTTCCATCTTAGAAGCAAACACTTGTGTCAACTGTGCATTGATTCTTACATACTTGCATATTTGCATTCATCATATTACTTTGTGTTGACAATTATCCATGAGATATGCATGTTGAAAGTTGAAAGCAATCGCTGAAACTTATATCTTCCTTTGTGTTGCTTCGATGCCTTTACTTTGAACTTATTGCTTTATGAGTTAACTGTTGTGCCAGACTTTTGATACTTGTCTTGAAAGTACTCTTCATGAAAAGTTTTGCTATATGTTATCTATTTGTTAGCAACTATAGATCATTGCCTTGAGTCACTTCATTCATTTCATATGCTTTGTAATAGTATGATCAAGGTTATGTAAGTAGCATGTCACTACGTAAATTATTCTTTTTATCGTTTACCTGCTCGGGACGAGCAGGAACTAAGCTTGGGGATGCTGATACGTCTCCAACGTATCCATAATTTCTGTTGTTCCATGCTTGTTTTATGACAATACTTACATGTTTTGCTTGCACTTTATAATGTTTTTATGCGTTTTCCGGAACTAACCTATTAACAAGATGCCACAGTGCCGTTCTCGTTTTCTCGCTATTTTTGGTTCCGAGAAAGGCTGTTCGGGCAATATTCTCGAATTCGACGAAACGAAGACCAAACCTCCTATTTTTCCCGGAAGGCTCCAGAACACCGAAGAAGAGTCGGAGAGGGGCCAGAGGGCCACCACACCATAGGGCGGCGCGGCCTGGCCTGGGCCCGCGCCGGCCTGTGGTGGGGAGCCCCCTTATGCCCCCCTGCGCCGCCTCTTCGCCTATAAAATCCCTTTCGACCTAAAAACACCGTAACTCTTGACGAAACTCCAGAAAGACTCCAGAGGCGCCACCACCATCGCGAAACTCCAATTCGGGGGAAGAAGTCTCTGTCCCGGCACCCTGCCGGGGCGGGGAAGTGCCCCCGGAAGCCATCTCCATCAACGCCATCGCCTCCATCATGCTCCGTGAGTAGTTCCCCCATGGACTACGGGTTCTAGCTGTAGCTAGTTGGTATTCTCTCCCCCATGTACTTCAATACAATGATCTCATGAGCTGCCTTACATGATTGAGATTCATCTCGATGTAATTGGTGTTGTGTTTGTCGGGATCCGATGGATTGTTACGTTATGATTGTCTATCTACAAAGTTTATGAAGTTATTGTTGCTGCAATCTTGTTGTGTTTAATGCTTGTCACTAGGGCCCGAGTGGCATGATCTTAGATTTGAGCTCTATACTTATTGCTTAGATTGTATCTACAAGTTGTATGCACATGTCACTGTCCGGAACCAATGGCCCCGAAGTGACGAAATCGGGACAACCGGAGGGGATGGCGGTGATGTGAGGGACACATGTTTTCACGGAGTGTTAATGCTTTGCTCCGGTGCTCTATTAAAAGGAGTACCTTAATATCCAGATAGTTTCCCTTGAGGCCCGGCTGCCACCGGCTGGTAGGACAAAAGATGTTGTGCAAGTTTCTCATTGCGAGCACGTACGACTATTATTGGAAAACATGCCTACATGATTAATGATCTTGATATTCTGTCTTAATGCTATTTCAATCCTATCAATTGCTCGACCGTAATTTGTTCACCCAACACTTGTTATTGGAGAGTTACCACTAGTGTAGATAGCTGGGAACCCCGGTCCATCTTTCATCATCATATACTCGTTCTACATGTCAACTGTTTTCCGGTGCCATTGCTCTCATATTACTATTACTCGTCGCTGTGTTACTGTTACTACTGCTCTCATATCACCGCTACTTTCACATCACCCCTGTTACTAGTGCTTTTCCAGGTGCAGCTGAATTGACAACTCAGTTGTTAAGGCTTATAAGTATTCTTTACCTCCCCTTGTGTCGAATCAATAAATTTGGGTTTTACTTCCCTCGAAGACTGTTGCGATCCCCTATACTTGTGGGTCATCAGGGTTCTGGACAACAATACGTGTATACAACTTGCAGGTAAGATCATAAAGCAATGAATATCATCATGAATTGATAACTTGTTCAGATCTGAGATCATGGCACTCGGGCCCTAGTGACAAGCATTAAGCATAAAAAGTTGCAACAATATCATAAAAGTACCAATTACGGACACTAGGCACTATGCCCTAACAATCTTATGCTATTACATGACTAATCTCATCCAATCCCTACCATCCCCTTCAGCCTACAGCGGGGGAATTACTCACACATGGATGGTGGAAACATGGTTGGTCGATGGAGAGGCGTCGGTGGTGATGATGGCGATGATCTCCTCCAATTCCCCGTCCCGGCGGAGTGCCAGAACGGAGTTTCTGGTCCCGAGACGGAGTTTCGCGATGGAGGCGGCGTACTGGATGGTTTCTGGCGACTTCGACTTCCCGTCTCGCGTTTTTAGATCGAAACCCTTAAGTAGTCCAGAGGAGGGCGTCAGAGGATGGCCGAGGGGGCCACACAGTAGGGCGGCGCGCCCCCCCTCCAGGCCGCGCCGGCCTAGTGTGTGTGGGCCCTGGGCCTCCCCCAGGCCTGCCCTTCTGGCTCCGTGATTCTTATGGAAAAATAAGCCCTTCGACATAAATTCCGAGGATTTTCCTGAAAGTTGAACATCTGCACAAAAATGAGACACCAGGGCAATTCTGCTGAAAATAGCGTTAGTCCATGTTAGTTGTATCCAATATACACAAATTAGAGGCAAAACAATAGCAAAAGTGTTCGGGAAAGTAGATACGTTTTGGACGTATCAGTTGCGAACTTCTTTCCTTCCTCGACGCGTATTCTGGTTACAATCAGATCCGCTGGAAAGAAGAAGATGAAGTCAAAATAGCTTTCATAACCCCTTATGGTGTGTTCTGTTATAGAACAATGCCCTTCGGGTTGAAAAACGCGGGAGCCACGTATCAGGGCGTGGTGCAGAAGTGCCTGGCCGCGCGGATTGGAAAAGACGTTCAAGTGTACATCGACGACGTCATCATAACAACAAAGCAAGGATCATCCCTGATCGATGATCTCAAGTAAACCTTTGACAACCTCGACAAATTCCACCTCAAGCTGAACCCGACAAAATGTTTCTTTGATGTTCCTGCGGGAGAACTCCTCGGATACTTAGTGTTAGCCAGGGGAATCAAGGCAAACCCTGAGAAAATACAGGCTATCCTGATAATGAGAAAACCAACCAAGCTCAAGGAGATACAGCAGCTGACTGGACGTGTTGCAGCTTTGAGCAGGTTTGTCGCCAGATTGGGAGAAAAAGCGCTTTCTTTTTAGGCACTAATCAAGCAAGGGGAAAAATTCGAGTGGAATGAGGAAGCAGACAAAGCTTTTGAGCATCTGAAGGGAACTATCTCAACACCAGCAGTGCTGGTGGCACCCCAAGAAAAAGAACCACTGCTGTTATATATTGCGGCCACACCTCAGGTGGTCAGCACAGTCCTCGTGGTAGAGCGAGAAGAAGAAGGGAAGATTCATGGGGTTCAACGGCCGATATATTTCCTTAGTGAAGTTTTATCACCATCTAAGCAGCACTACCCGCAATATCAGAAGTTATCTTATGGAGTTTTCATGTCAGCACGGAAGTTAAGACACCATTTTTCGGTACACCCAATAATAGTGGTCAATGAGGCTCCTCTCTCAAACATACTGAACAATCCATAAGCTACATGGCGTGTCTCCCTTTGGGAATCGAGCTTTCCCTTCGGGATATCACATATGAAAGAAGAAAGGCGATCAAGTCACAAATTCTGCCGAACTTTGTCACAGAGTGGATGGAACTGCAAAATACGGGACCCCTAGATTTATCGAGTACCTGGCATATGAACTTCGACGGGTCCAAGAGATTGGAAGGAGCTGGAGAAGGCGTGGTACTTGTCTCACCCCAAGGCGACAAAATGAAGTATATATTGCGGATGACATTCCCCAACGCATCTAATAATGAGGTAGAATATGAAGCCCTGATTCACAGGATGAAGATGGCAAAGGCGTGCAATGCCACTCGCTTAAAAATATTCGGTGACTTCCAGTTGGTGGCTCAATATGTGATGAACAAGTGCGATGCAGTCAATGACAGCATGATAGCATATAAGGAGGTGTACAACGAACTCGAGAAAACCCTCGATGGTTGTGAAGTTAATCACATCAGCAGGCTCAACAACGATGAAGCCGACGTTTTGGCAAACATCGGCTCCCAGTGCCTTCCGATACCACATGGAGTCTTTTGGGAAGAGATAAGTGAGAGATCAACCAAGGCGAAGAAGGTACCGAAGCAGCCAAAGAAAAAGGAGAAATTCAATAAAGACTCGGGGGCTCCAGCTTCTCCAGAGACACATACATGGCGTACATCACAAAGAGGAGGAACCAGTGGAAGTCATGATGATCCAAATTCCCTCGATGCAGGTTTACCTGGCGTACATCACAAAGAAAGAGATACCCGAAGATCCGGTCGAAGCAAGGCAAGTTATTCGACGATCCAAAGCTTTCACCGTGGTCAAAGGAGAATTATACAAACGAAGCATCTCGGGAGTGTTGCCGAGGTGCGTCACACCCGAACAAGGGCGAGTTATATTAAAAGACATACACGAAGGAATATGTGGCCACCATGCAGGCAGTCGAGCAATAGCAGCCAAAGATTTTCACGCATGATTTTATTGGCTGACAGCAATAGAAGATGCAAAATACATAGTCCGCACTTGCAACGTATGCTAGAGATTCGCATCCAAGACCCACTCTCCAGCAGAAGAATTGATGCCGATACCATTGGCATGGCCTTTCGCACAATGGGGGCTTGACATGGTGGGAAAATTACACAAGTCCTGGCCAGGAGGACATGTGTATTTGCTTGTAGCTATCAACAAATTCAACAAGTCGATCGAAGCAGTACCAGTAACTTTGGCAGATGCTACATTGGTGGTGAACTTCATCAAAGGGATAGTTTTTCGGTTCGGCGTCCCTAACAACATAGTTACGGACAATGGCAGTAATTTCACCTCCCGAGAATTTAGGGACCACTGTGAAAGCGTGGGCATCAAGCTGCAGTTAGCATCAGTGGCGCACCCGCGAACCAACAATCAAGTCGAAAAAGCCAACGGGCTTATCTGCGACGGCATCAAGAAGCGTCTGCTAACACCGCTGGACAAAGTGCGACATACCTGGGTCGACGAGCTGCCTTACGTATTGTGGATCTTACGAAGAACGCCGAACATGGCAACCCAAGAAACACCATTCTTCTTGGTCCATGGAGCCAAAGCAGTGTTGCCGATAGAAATAGAACACAACTCCCCCAGAGTCGCAGAATATGAAGAGGAAACTTCACAAAAGGTGTGGGAGGATGATGTCGATGCACTCGTTGAAGCAAGAGATGAGGTATTATCAAGAGTAAGAGCATATCAACAGAACCTCAAAAATTATTACAACCAACGTTTGCGGCCAAGGTCCTTTCAAGTTGGTGATCTAGTCCTTCGAATCACACAAGATGGACACGAGAAATTCGAGTCTCCACGGTTGGGACCATATATGGTCACTGAAGTTATTCCAGGAGGAGCTTATCGGCCGAAGGACAAGAAATCGGGCAAGGACTAACCAAACCCATGTAACGTGGCGCAGCTACGGCATTTCTACTCTTAGAAATCAATATAGTATCAACTATGTAAGCATACATTGTACCTGAAGAGCTCGCAAGTTTTCAGACGCACTCTTTTCCTTTCAGGGCACCGAGTGGGGCAGAAAGGTTTTTAATGAGGCGGGCTTGCAATGCTGCAATATAGCATGGTTGAAATAAAAATAGTGATGGCATATAATTTTCTCGCAAGCAAGGCTCGGGGGCTCGAACCCGACAAATTTACAAAATATACTCGACCTCAAAGAATCTTACAATTTACACGCCTTGGTTCCATGAAAAACCTCGCGAACAATAAAATAGTCACGCCAGCCGAGATACTTGGGGGCTCAAAGGAAAAAAGATAACACAAGAGTTTGCCTTGACTTTACATGAGTCTCGCAATGATAGTTACAATATACACGACTTACAAATATATGCAATTCTGCGGTTCGGTTCAAACCAAATGCGTTTCAAAAAAGAAGAAGAATTCCTACACAAATCTATATATGGTTATGTTTTCTCTTGCAGCACGAACAATCTGTGTCGAATAATCATACTGAAACTCCTTGAAGAAATTGGCGTCCACTCTAAGGAGCTCGTTGATCATTTTTTCGGCTACGGGAGATACAACAACACTATGTTTGTCAACGTTCACCCTCCTCTTCGACGTCTTTCAGTAAAAAGTGTCGATAACATTGCTAAAGTCCAACTTTGAAAAAAGGGATTTCTATTTCAAAAAAAAGTCCAACTTTGAGTGGCAGACCTTCAACCAAATCAGGGTGAACTTAGCGCCATCCACCATTTGAGCCATTGCAAAGTCGTGGATACTCTACGCATCCGTAAATTTACCCATAAGCTCGGTAATATTTTCATGCTGAGGGTTCGGAGGAAACATAGCATTGTACACCATGGCCAGAGTACTGCCAAAGGAGTCACGGAATTCCCGAACTTGGGCAGCTCGATCCTGGAATTGAACGATACGGTGGGTGCGGTCTTCATCTGCCCATATGTCACTATCATTTTGCTTAGCAAGACGAACAAGGATTTCGACTTGCGAGTTTACCCGTTGCTCTTCGGCGACAACATCAAGAAGCGAACCTAAAAGCAACACAAGGCAGAAACAACACAGCATGAGAAGGGATACAAAGAGTATAAAAGTAGCGGCAAGACAAAAGTAACATACCTGCCATATCTTGACTTGCGTCAGTCATCAAGTCAACCATATAACTCTCGCGTTGAGCAGGTCGTAAGGCATTAGAAGTCGCAGAATCCTTCAATTCGAGAACTTCCTGTGCTTGCCGAAGAGAAGCCTGCTCATGATCCGAAGATTTGCGAGATTGGTCCATAACTGTCACAACCTTTTTTTTTCATAGCTTGCAGCTGTTGTCGAAGATCAGCCATTTCTTGGTGTATTGAGTCAGCACACGAGGAATCATCCAAGAAAACATCACCAAGAGCTCTCACAGAATGAGAAGTGGCGGGTGAAGCGTTGGAAGGTTCGGCAACTCCAGTATAGTTATCCAAAATCAACTGGAAGAAGGAAAGATCAACATCAATCATTCGACAAGGAAAATTTTCATTCATATTCGGTACATTTACATAAATTGAGTCCTTAGAAAATACGGCTCCTAGCGAGCCCAAACAAATTGTCGGGAGTAACAAAAGGTGGTGCTAAATACAAAAGAGAAAAGAAAAAAGAGACACGGGTTGGTCTACTTGACCTCCGTTCGAGCAGTGCTAGCAGAAGCAGAAGACATCAGGTCAAGGAAGGCGATGAGCTTCTTCGAGTGAGGCTTGGCATCCTTCACCAGAACCTTCCACTTCTCCTTATTTATGCCCTTGGGAGTGCCAACTTTCACCCAGTCGACATCCTGGCCACTGGCAGCAACCAAGGCGATGGTCCCTTCAACTCCAATCTTCATGCTAGCCTGACGATAGGCCAAAGCAGGATCGACCTTCGCCAGGAAATGTTGGGTGAGCTGGGAGAAGATCTCTGGCTAGGTATCCTTGGGGAAGAAGTGGGGGAAGACGCGCTTCAGGGCGGCCCGTGCGGAAGAAATGTTTGTGCGTGCCAAGTTGCAGTTTAGTTCAAGAATTTCGAGAGCATCATTGAGACGATCGTCAGATTCTTGGTTCAAAGTATATTACTCGCCCATCCACCCTGCTGGAGAAAAGCAGGAGATCGTCAGCACTAAAGACAAACAAACACAGGCAAAAGAAGAAGGCAAGTGAAAGCATGGTTTACTTGTAAATCTTCGGTTCTGCGTTTCGAAGCGCTCCACTATGCCATTTTCGCGCTCGACTTGCTGGGCCTCCTTGTCGCTTAAAGCGTCCTCAGCGGTCTTGAGCCTCTGGCGGAGACTTTCGACATCAGCGGCATCTTTCTCAGCCTTTTTGCGAGCTATCTCGCTAGTTTTAAGCTTGGCCACCAGAGCGTTGGCACATTCTTCGACACGGCGGAGTGTATCTGAAAGGAAAACGTTAGAAGACGAAGAATCAAAATTGGGATATGAAACATATTAAGAGTAGCGCAGCTTTACCCCTTAAAGTGGCGGCCTCATCACGGAACCCAATAAATTGCGAGCCCAGGTTGACCAGCTCTTTCATTAAGGGTTGCACAAAAACCGACAAGATAGAAAAACATCATCAGAGGAGAAAAATTCGACAAGCAAAAGAGATGGCAAGCAGGAAAAAGGGAACTTACATCTTCAAGGAGAGGAGCCGATGTACTCCCAGTGGCAAGCTCTTGCATGCTACCAGCCCCGGTTCTAGCTTTCTTCGCCTTCGGCGCTCGAGGGCTGGGCACGGGATTTGGCGCTTTTGAGTTACGCTGTGGGGGAGGCGAGGTTTCCGCAGCAGCACGGTGTTCTTCGGAGAGAACCAGCGTGTTGGAGGTGCTCGTTGGAGCTGGCCCATGAGCTACGGGTTGCTCCTCTTCTGCTCCTTCATCAGCCCTGTCAATATAGCAGTAAAGTAAAAATATGAGTGTACCGACGGAAAAAGAGATAGACAAAGACAAAAAAAGAGCAACTTACGAGCTAACAGCGCAGGCATCGACGAAGGGGTCGAAGGCACCTTGTTCTTCCGGGGAAGATTATTCGGCAGCTGGTTCGGCAAGCTTGGCCGCGCCGAAATCTTCGTCATTGTCTCTTTTCCTCTTGCGCCCATCCGGAGAAGTGGCAAGAGGAGGAGAGATGGAGTGAGCAGATTTAGAATGTTGTTCTGATTTTGTCTCTTTTTCGGAGGAACCCGCAGATCTTTGAGATTCCATGGCTTCACTCTCAGGAAGAGAGGATTCTTGCGAATCATCGGTAACAGCGACTCGACCATCCACCTCTCCACCTTAGGGTAGGGGGGAGAGAAGAGATAGTTTGGTGGTCCTGCAAGGTACAAAACAAAGAGAAGACAAGAAAATGAGCACACAAGGGAAGTCAACAACAGCCGAAAAATAGGGAACTCAACCCGAAAGAAAACACTTACTTCGGGAAGAGCGTGGCTACCACTATATGGATCCACGCGACAGGATGACGGGACTTCGTGGTTCTTGTTCAAGGAGGTAAAGCGGCAGACGAGCCTTTCCAAGTCCTTCACAGAAAGGTCCTTGGAAAAACGGTCGACATCCTTAGCACCTGAGTACATCCAAAGAGGATTTTTGCGAGCATGCAAAGGCTGCACTCAAATCCAAAGGAAGTAGGCAATTATTTGTGCACCCGAAAGTTCTTCCTCATCCATGTTTTGAAGCTCATGGATGCGGGTCATCAGGGCATCAGTGGCCGCCTTTTGGCAGTAGCCTCTGTGTCCCAAGATCTGCGCCTCTGGATTTCTTCGGTAGGATCAAAGGGTGCGAGACCATACTCCTCGGAGAGTGCGGACTCGTCCTGGATGTACAGCCATTTCTTGTGCCAACCTTGGACGGAGTCGGGGAACTTCATGTCAAAATAATGGACATCGGGACGGACACAGATACAAACGCCACCTACATTGTAGATGACGTTCCTTGAGTTGTTGCGCCGGAGGTAGAAGATGTGTTTCCAAAGACCCCAATGAGGATGGATGCCCGGGAAACACTCGCAAAGAGTGATAAAAATAGAAATGTGGAGGAGAGAATTTGGGGTCAGCTGATGCAGCTGGATCCCATAGATGAATAGCAAGCCACGAAGAAATTCGTGAACAGGAACGGCAAGGCCGCGAACGAGGAAGTCGACAAAAGTTACCCGGAATCCAATGGGAGGACGAGGAGAGCTCTCATCTCCGGGCACCTTCAGGGCCTCTTTCTTCAGCACACCCATCTTCTTCAGCAGCTTCTGGTCTTGGGCGGAGATCTTTGACCGCTCCCATCCTAAGACCCTGACCTTCTCCGCGGGCAAGTCGGTGCCCGGAGCGCGGTTCTTGCACTGCTTCGTGCGTGGAGCCATGGTGGAAAACTTGGTGGAGAAACAAGGGGAAAGAGAGCGTGGGCGTGAGGAGCTCGAGGAGCAGCAATGGCGGAGAGAGAGAGAGAGAGAGAGAGAGAGAGAGAGAGAGAGAGAGCAGATGCGTGGCGCAGCGAAGGGGGTGAATGAGGAGTACAAGGTGAATTTATAGAGAGAAGGCGATGTGTCCAGCCGTTGGATGAAAAGGGGAAGTATTCTGAGCCCTACGCATGGGTCTTACCACTCCGAATTTAATGAACGGAAGTTACTTCACGCGTGCCGGAAATTACGGAGGACGTGTCTCCCCCACTCGCGTGACGTGTCGACGGCCTAGAGTTTTGGACCCATGACCTAGTGAGGTGATAGGAGTCGTGGCTTTCCAAGGTAGGCATCGGGGTTATCGTTAGCAGCGATGTCATTCAAGAAAGCTTCAAGTGGTTTAACAAAATATAGCAACAACAAAACTTCGAGTTCTAAAAAAGAGAAACTTTCGGAGCCTATGATCAAATGCAAGCATCTGTTCATATGCTCGGGGGCTACTCTTATCGGAAGTATTGTCTATACTTCTGATAAGAGGATGAGGCGAAAGAAAAAATACAAAGTTCGTTAAAATAGAAAAAGTTGAGCCTACAGCCAAGTGCAAACACTCGGTTGTAGCCTCGGGGGCTACTCCCATCGGGAGCGCTGGTCGCGCACCCGATGAAATATGAGGAAGAAAAAAAACAAGAGAACGACAAGACAATATAGAGGTGCAGACGAAGAATTATCATCGTACATCTTCGAGTTACACATAACTCGTCATGTACTCCCATCGGGAGATCAAGATATTTTCATTAGACAACTCGAAGAAATTCGCAATTCCAACAACCAACAAAGGCACCCGACAATATATTCTCAGAGCGCGTCCGCCGCGGTAAAAACTCTGAATGCCGTAACATTTTACGAAGGTAAATCCCCAGGATCCGTCCTGTGCGGCGTGGTATCACACCCGAATGCGCTCTTCCACTTTATCCATATCAACAGATGCGAAGAAAAATCCTAGCGGACGCGTTAGGTACTCGATAAAACATAACTGGGATTCGATTCACGATAAGGCCTTAAGCGGCGCGTGTCGAATTACACCAGTATCTCGAGTTCAAGTCCAGGGACGTGAGCTTGAAGTAGGTTTTTGCGGGTTTGCCACAAGAGCAGTTAATTGGTACCTGATCCGTTAGATGAACCAGCCCCATCTACAAATATCAATGTACAAAATAAACGTTAAGCAAAAATATTCGGCTTGTTGATATGTAAAGATACGATTCAATTCTATGATGGAGATTTTGCTTGATTCTACGATTCAAACAAAATCTCGGGGGCTACTGACATAGGCATCCCAAATGGGCATGCCGAATAAAGTACTCGAGGTTATATGGAGGCCCACGACTCGAAGCTATCAAGGCCCAGAAGCCCGGCGAACGTCGATATGGAATGTAGAGTTATATTAGGAATCACGAATCATGTAATCATGGGGAAATACTCGGATAGCTTCCCAGATTGTAACTTGTACGACACAAAATCCCTCAGTTTTTCCTCCTATATAAAGGGGAGCCGAGGGGAGGAGAATCCATCAAATATATTGTCAACATGACCCTAATTTTCTTAGTCGAGCACCTTTTCGGCTGAACCTTCGAGATCTACTTGGCCTCTACTTTCTACAAAACCCTAAGTCTACAATACGTAGGCATTGACAAGTTAATCCCTTGTTAGGGGTTGCATTGGTCCTATGAACCGTATGGAGAGCCAAGGCTGGATTCCAACAGAAATAGTGAGCTGAACCTAGTGATGCAATCTACAACATATGGTTTGTGTTTTATTTGTGGATTAAATTGCAGGTGAAGGATGTGGCATGAGAGGAACTACCATAGTGTGCAAGACGTGGGACAGGTCACAACTGTGGAGTCCATGACGAGGAAGAGTTAAGCCCAACAAATTACATATTCCTTATGCTTAGTTAGACACTAATGACATAATGTTGGAATTATAGACCCAGACCTTCTATTTTTAGTTCACAATTCATGAAAATCTTAAAGGCCTGATTAGCCCATTCATGCATGGCAAGGGGTGGGACAAAAGTTTAGTCCCACCTTGCTAGTTTAGAGAGAGTTGGACCTCCTTCTAAGGGGCTTCTCCACTTGTTGTACAAGCATGAGAAGAGGACTCCGACATACGCGCTCCTCCTCCGCTGCTCGCTCGCCTCGGTTTGCGGGAATGCCTCGAGCCGAGAGCTCCTCTTCTCTTCCCTTTTTGTCACGCATGATGGACAAATGATGTATACACACGCTTCTATTCTTGTAGATAGTGTTGGGTCTCCAAGTGCAGAGGTTTGTGGAACAGCAACAAGTTTCCCTTAAGTGGATCACCCAAGGTTTATCGAACTCAGGGAGGTAGAGGTCAAAGATATCCCTCTCAAGCAACCCTGCAATATAATTACGATACAAGAAGTCTATTGTGTCCCCAACACACGCAATACAGTTTTCAGGTGTATAGGTGCACTAGTTCGGCGAAGAGATAGTGAAATACAAGTAATATGGATGATTATGAGTGGTAATTTCAATCTGAAATAAAAATGGCAGCAAGCAAACATGTAGTAGAACTAGTTGTAAATGGTGTTTCCATGCTTGGAAACAAGGCCTAGGGATCATACTTTCACTAGTGGACACTCTCAACAATGATACCATAATTGAATACATAGATATTATCACTTCACTATGCTACTCTGAACCACTCTCTGGTTTGATAATAAACACAAATTCACTGCATAGGGATGCATAAGCACTCCTTAAAGTTCGCATTCCCAATGTATGGACGCCCCACACTATCACCTTGAGCATACAAAGATGGTACTAACTAGTCACCATAATTCATAAGTATTTCTGTAAATTAAGCTTAAGAAACGAACATGGTGTGCACACCGTTGGACAAGGTGTCCCCAGAGATCACACAATAAAACCACTTGAGTAGCACAATAGTTGAAGAACAACATCTACTTATTTAACTAGATTACAAAGCTCATGATCATATAAAGATCATACATGCATGGAGAGATAGATAGACCACATAGCTACAGGTAAAGCCCTCAGCCTCGGAGGAGAACTACTCGCCCCTCATCATGGGAGTCAGCAACGGTGATGGAGATGGCGGTGGAGTCGATGGAGATGGCTCCGGGGGCAATTCCACATCTCGACAGGGTGCCGGAACAGAGACTTCTGTCCCCCGAATCTTGTATGCGACGGCGGTGGAGCTATGGAACTTTTCGTGGACGGGGGCATATTTATGTAGGGTTTTTTGCGTCGGGAGGTATTTATAGGCGGAAGGGCGAGGTCGGTGGCCGCCAGGGGGCCCTAGACCACCCCTAGGCGTGGCCCGAGCCTGGGCCGCGCCTACGCCTGGTCTAGCCGCCCTGTGGAGCCTCCTCGTCTCTCCTCTAGACTTCGTCTTTGTTACAGAAAAATAAGATCTTCGGGTTTTGTTTCTTCCTGTTCCGAGAATATTTCCTATACAACTTTTCTAAAATACAAAACAGCAGAAAACAGGGAACTAGCACTGTGGCATCTTGTCAATAGGTTAGTACCGGAAATTGTATAAAAGTGCAACGAAGTGTAAACAAAACATATAGAAATTGGTGTAAAACAAGCATGGAGCATCAAAAATTATAGATACGTTTGCAATGTATCAACAATGAATTCAGTCCATCTTATGTCCCTTCGTTTCTCTACTCTTCCCTTTTTTCACTCATGATGGACGATGAATTTAGTTCGTCTTCTGCCTGTTTGCCTTCTCCTCTGTGCCTATAAAAGAGAGGTCGCTCCACACTACAAAAACATACGAAACGATATATCCTTCGAGTTCCAGATCTTTGCGCCGATCAAGGTCTTCCCCATCCCATCTTGCGACGTGCACCGCGAGCCAGAACAGTAGGCCTCCGAAGCCCCGACGCTTGTGATCCTTTATGGGAAGAGAGGAGACAAGGTTTTTGGGGAGCGCTTCTGCACTACCACTGACCTCATCACGGACGTGGACGAGTTCTTACCCTACGACGACTTCTTCCCCAACATCAACAGCCACTACGACGACATGGGCGAGAACAACGGCAACGCAAACTGGTCTTCTACAATTTTCCTCATTCTTCTAGTCGAGATCTTGATGCAATTTCTGTTAGAGATATGCCCAAGTGGCAATAATAAAATGGTTATTACTATATCTTTTTTGTTTATGATAAATGTTTGCATCCCATGCTATGATTGTATCAACCGGAAACATTAATACTTGTGTGTTTTGTAAACATAAAAGAGCCCCGAGTAAGCCTCTTGTTAAACTAGCTTGTTCATTAATAGATGATCATAGTTCCATGATCATGAACATTGGATGTTATTAATAACAAGACCATATCATTAGGTGAATGATGTGATGGACATACACCCATAGTAAGCGTAGCATATGATCAAGTCATTAAGTTCGTTTTGCTTCAAGCCTTAAGATATATAGTAACCTAATACTTCGACCATTAGATCATGTGAATCACCTACACCAGATGGATGCTTTGATGACATCAAACACTACTTCGTAAAGGGGTAGTTATAAAGGTGGCATTAAGTGTTCGGAAAGTATAGGTTGAAGCACGTGGATCAATAGTGGGATTTGTCCATCCAAATGACAAATAGATATACTTTGTGCCCTCTTGGTGGAATGTCATCCAATTAGCTTGCAAGCATGTGACTGGCTCACAAAGGATGGCATATCACTGTACGAGTAAAGAGTACTTATCGGTAACGAGGTTGAACTAGGTATAGAAATACCGGTGATCGAACCTCGGGTAAGTAAAGTATCGCGCAACAAAGGGAATCGATATCGTATGTTAATGGTTCTTTCGATCATGAAGTCATCATTGAATATGTGGGATCCATTATGGATCTCTAGGTCCCACTATTGGTTATTGATAAGAGAAGTGTCTCGATCATGTCTGCATAGTTCACGAACCGTAGGGTGACACACTTAAGGTTCGATGTTGTTTCAAATAGATATGGAATATGGAATGGAGACCGAATATTATTCGGAGTCTCGGATGGGATCCATGACATCACGAGGAGTTTCGGAATGGTCCGGAGAATAAGATTCATATATAGGAAGTCATTTTCCGGGTTTCGGAAAAAGTTTGGTGTTTTGACTGGAGTTTCTAGAAGGTTCTAGAAAGATCAGAAGGGTTCGGAATATTCTGGAAGGTTCCGGAAGTGTCTGGGATGACCCAGGCTATCTAAGGAAGTCCGGAGGGTTGCATAATAGGTGTATGCATGTTTTCCTTAAGGGTTAAGGACTTTCCCCTAAAGCAAATTCGAATTTGGCAAAAGAGTCCTAGTTCTAGTACGTTTCGGCTGACAGAAACCTACCCCCAAACTTTGGGGGAAGGTCTTGAACGATCTGATACGTCTCCAACGTATCTATAATTTCTTATGTTCCATGCTAGTTTTATGACAATACCTACATGTTTTATTCACACTTTATAATGTTTTTATGCATTTTCTGGGACTAACCTATTAACAAGATACCACAGTGCTAGTTCCCGTTTTCTGCTGTTTTTGATTTCAGAAAAGTTAGTTTACAAATATTCTCGGAATTGGACGAAACAAAAGCCCACGGCCTTATTTTCCACGGAGTGTTCCAGAAGACCAAAGAAGAGTCGAGGAAGGCCAGCAGGGGGGCCACACCATAGGGCGGCGCGGTAGTGGGGCCCCCCGCGCCGACTTGTGGGGAGGGAGCCCCCTGGCTCCCCCGACGCTGCACCTTCGCCTATTTATTCCTTCGTCCCCAAAAAACCTAGCACCGAGAGCCAAAATACGAGAAAAGTTCCAGAGACGCCGCCGCTGTCAACCCCATCTTGGGGGGTGGGGTTCAGAAGATCTCCTCCGGCACCCTGTCGGAGAGGGGAATCATCACCGGAGGGCTCTACATCACCATGCCCGCCTCCGGACTGATGCGTGAGTAGTTCATCCTTGGACTATGGGTCCATAGCAGTAGCTAGATGGTTGTCTTCCCCTACTATGCCATCATGTTTAGATCTTGTGAGCTGCCTATCATGATCAAGATCATCTATTTGTAATGCTACATGTTGTGTCTGTTGGGATCCGATGAATATGGAATACTATGTCAAGTTGATTATTGATCTATCATATATGTTATTTATGATCTTGCATGCTCTCCGTTGCTAGTAGAGGCTCTGGCCAAGTTGATACTTGTAACTCCAAGAGGGGGTATTTATGCTAGATAGTGGGTTCATGCCTCCATTGAATGCGGGATAGTGAAAGAAAGTTCTAAGGTTGTGGATGTGTTGTTGCCACTAGGGATAAAACATCAATGCTTTGTCTAAGGATATTTGTATTGTTTACATTACGCACGAGTACTTAATGCAATTGTCCGTTGTTTGCAACTTAATATCTGGAAGGGGTGCGGATGCTAACCCGAAGGTGGACTTTTAGGCATAGATGCATGCTTGGATGGCGGTCTATGTTCTTTGTCGTAATGCCCTAAGTAAATCTCATAGTAGTCATCATGATATGTATGTGCATTGTTATGCCCTCTCTATTTGTCAATTGCCCAACTGTAATTTGTTTACCCAACATGTTATTTATCTTATTCGAGAGACACCACTAGTGAACTGTGGACCCCGGTCCATTCTTTTACATCTGAAATACAACCTACTACAATCATTGTTCTCTTTTGTTTTCTGCAAGCAAACATCATTTTCCACACCATACGTTTAATCCTTTGTTTTCAGCAAGCCGGTGAGATTGAAAACATCACTGTTAAGTTGAGGCAAAGTAGTTTGATTGTGTTGTGCAGGTTCCACGTTTGTCGTGGTATCGTCACGGCATATGCCATAGGGTGGCTAAACAAGGTGGTTCCTAGATGATCTCACGGCGGTATCCGGATGCGGGTATGGGCACGAGCGACACGGCGACGTACCCAGGTTCGAGGCCCTTCTGTGGAGGTAACACCTCTACTCCTGCTATGAGTGTATATGATGTATCACAGTACAATGGTGCTCCTAGAGCTGTATCCGGCTGCTCCTGGGAGGCTAAAAGAGACGATGGTCTCTCTCATAGGACAGCGCTAAGACTAGAATGAGTAAGAAGTGATCGATCATCCCCCGCACGAGGGGGGTAGTGCAGCTTATATAGACGATGGCACTTTACATAAGAGTCCCTAAGACCTAGTGGCCGGCTGGCCGGCTTCGGCTTCTGCTCCTTCCCGAGGCGTTGACGTCAGGAGCCGTTGAGGCCTCATGGCCTGTCCCATCCGCCTGCCGGAGTCAGCGGTATGGAGAGGAAGAGTCCCTGTCGCCATCATGACCTGTAGCCGTACGGCGCCATGATGCCCTGTCCGGCGGAGGCACTGTTGCTCTACAGTGCCCCGCCCTTTACGGAAAGTGAGATCATCGTGGACTTTAGGAGCCGGACTACCTTTCCAGTTCCTTCTCCTGCAAGCCTTACCAACCCGGACCATGTTAGGGAGAAACAAACCAAGCCGGATATGGCAAGTTGAAGCCGGCCCAGCCACAGCGCAGTCGGCTGCGGCCAGGCCAGCGTGAACTTTGAACCAGCCGGCTCCCAAGGCAGTCGGCCACGGCTCCAGCCGGCTGCTCCTCAGCCGGCCTTTGCCGCGGTCCGAAAAGCCTTGAGCCGGTTGTTCTTAGTCCTTTGCCCTACCCGGGGTCTTCCCCCCGACAACGTTGCCGCCGGAATTCCTGGTGTTGCGCCGCACTACACTCCTTCACCAACAACCTTCACGTGACCTTCATCTCCTACTGGTTCGATAACCTTGGTTTCTTACTGAGGGAAAACTCCCTGATGTACTGATCATACCTTCCTCTTGGGGTTCCCAACGGACGTGTGCTTTACCGTCACAAGCAGCTACTTTTCTGGCGCCGTTGCCGGGGAGATCAAGACACGCTGCAAGGGGAGTCTCTCGCACCCAATCTCTTTACTTTGTTTATTGCCTTTCTTTATTTTATTTTCTGTCTTGTTTACTTTCTTTATATCAAAAACACAAAAAAATTAGTTACCTGCATTTAATTTATTTTGTTATCATGGCTAGTCCTGTACTTTTTACTCTGTCACCTGAGGAATTGATCTTTACTTTTAAACAAGGGGATGAGGAGAGTTTTAAAGAAGCTTGGTCTAGAATTTTTGATTCTTATGGTAAAACTGAACCTAAAATGACTCTAAGTCTGCTTCTTAGTAACTTTTATTTTGGGCTTATTCTTCGCTATAGATATGCCTTGGATGCTGTAGTGGGAGGTGATTTCCTTCACTATGATGGGGATCAAGCTTTTAATGCCATAAAAAAATTGGTTGCATCATCTAGCTCAGCTAATAAGTTTGATTCATCTCTTGCTAGCATTCATGATAGATTAAACACTCTCGAGACAAATATATCTTGTTTAAAAGAAGGGTATAATCAGATTCGTGAATATTATGATTATGTTCCAGTAAACTTTGAACCTTCAATGTGGGTCCCTACTATTAAGGTTGCTATTTGTGGTGAAACTTTTTATGCCCGTTGTGATATTATGTCTGAGTTTTGCCTTATGCCTAAAAGTATTTATGAATCTTTGAAACTTTGGGGACTTACTCGAAGGTGGAGAAGGAATAACTCTTGCTGATAATTCTGTTATAATTCCTAAGGGGATAGTCTGAAGGTGTGTTCATAACCTTTCTTGGAAGAATGGTATCCACTGATTATCTCGTTATTGAATGTGTATGGACGGGACAAATCACACTTGGAAGATCCTCGCTGAAACTCTTGGGAGCAACCATAGATGTGCGAAAAGGCACTCTCAATTTTACCTCTACACCCGGATGCGGTCATGTATTCCCTAGACCAAAGAGTAAGAATAAGAGTAAGAGGGGTAGGCCTAAATCCCTTGTTAATAATATTAATGCTTCTTCTCTTGATGTTACTTGATTTTCACTTTCTGCGCCTAGCTGAAAGGCGTTAAAGAAAAGCGCTTATGGGAGACAACCCATTATTTTATTTCTGCAATTTTTGTTTTATATTTGAGTCAAGGTGCTTGTTACTACTGTAGCAATACCTTTGTATCTTTATTTTCTTGCATTGTTGTGCCAAGTAAAGTCTTTGATAGAAAGTTGATACTAGATTTGGATTTCTGCGCAGAAACAGATTTTTAGTTGTCACGGTTTTGAGTTTTTCTCTCTGTAGAAAAATCTAAAAATCTTGAAAAAAATCATGAGTAATCCTCAGATATGTACGCAACTTTCATTCAACTGGAGCTTTTCCATCTAAGCATGTTAAGTGCCTCGAAAAAATCGTCTTTACGGACTGTTCTGTTTTGACAGATTCTGCCTTTTATTCCGCATTGCCTCTTTTACTGTGTTTGAGTGGGTTTCTTTGCTCCATTAAATTTCAGTAACCTTGGGTAATGTACAGAAGTGTTGGGAATGATTGTGTCCTTGCTGAACATGTGAATTTTTGATTATGCACTAACCCTCTAATGAGATTGCTTTGAGTTTGGTGTGAAGGAAGTTTTCAAGGATCAAGAGAGGAGGATGATATAATATGATCAAGAAGAGTGAAAAGTCTAAGCTTGGGGATGCCCCCGTGGTTCATCCCTGCATATTTAGAGAAGACTCAAGCGTGCATCCCCTTCTTCATCAACAACTTATCAGGTCACCTCTGGTGAAACTATATTTTAATTCCATCACATCTTATGTGCTTTATTTGGAGTGTCTATGTGCTTTTATTTTCATTTTGTTATTTTCATTCTCTGAATAAATCGGATCCTAGCATGCTTGTGCGGGAGAGAGACACGCTCCGCTTTTTCATTTGAACACTGGTGTTCTTCGTTTTACTTTAATGTTCATGGCAAAAGCTGAAAGCCGCTGCATTTATTGCTATTTGGTTGGAAACATAAAATGCTTCATGTGGTAGTTGGTATATTGTCTTGAATAATTTGATACTTGGCAATTGTTTTGAGCTCTCAAGTAGATCATGTTTAAGCTCTTGCATCATGTAGTTTAAACCTATTAATGGAGAACTACCGTAGAGCTTGTTGAAATTTGGTTTGCATGATTGGTCTCTCTAAGGTATAGATATTTTCTCGGTAAAAGTGTTTGAGCAACAAGGAAGACAAGTGTAGACTCTTATAATGCTTGCAATATGTTCTTATGTAAGTTTTGCTGTACCGGTTTATACTTGTGTTTGCTTCAAACAACCTTGCTAGCCAAAGCCTTGTACTGAGAGGGAATGCTTCTCGTGCATCCAAAACCTTGATCCAAAACCTATGCCATTTGTGTCCACCATAACTACCTACTATGTGGTATTTTTTTGCCATTCCAAGTAAATACTTCATGTGCTACCTTTAAACAATTCAAAACTTTATTACTCCTTATTTGTGTCAATGTTTTATAGCTCATGAGGAAGTATGTGGTGTTTTATCTTTCAATCTTGTTGGGCGGACTTTCACCAATGGACTAGTGGCTACATCCGCTTATCCAATAATTTTACAAAAAGAGCCGGCAACGGGGTGCCCAGCCCCAATTAATTAACTTTCATTAAGAATTCTCTTCACATGTTTTGCCCTGATTTATCGGTAAGCAACTTAATTTTGCAATAGACACTCCTCCATGGTATGTGAAATGTTGGAAGGCACCCGAGGATTCGGTTAGCCATGGCTTGTGAAAGCAAAAGGTTGGGAGGAGTGTCATCTATAAATAAAACTAAAATACATGTGTAAACAAAAGAGAAGAGGGATGATCTACCTTGCTGGTAGAGATAACGTCCTTCATGGGAGCCGCTCTTTGAAAGTCTGTTTGACAAGGGGGTTAGAGTGCCCACTACCATTTGTTGACAACAACAAACACCTCTCAAAACTTTATTTTTATGCTCTCTTTATGATTTCAAAACTTGAAAAGCTCTAGCACATGATTTAATCCCTGCTTCCCTCTGTGAAGGGCCTTTCTTTTACTTTATGTTGAGTCAATTTACCTACTTCCTTCTATCTTAGAAGCAAACACTTGTGTCAACTGTGTGCATTGATTCTTACATGCTTGCTTATTGCACTCATCATATTACTTTGTGTTGACAATTATCCATGAGATATACATGTTGAAAGTTGAAGGCAATTGCTGAAACTTAAATCTTCCTTTGTGTTGCTTCAAAACCTTTTATTAAGAATCTATTGCTTTATGAGTTAACTCTTATGCAAGACTTTTTGATGCTTGTCTTGAAAGTACTATTCATGAAAAGTTTTTGCTATATGATTCAGTTGTTTAGTCATTATCTTGTTGTTAGCAAACTATAGACCATTGCTTTGAGTCACTTCATTCATCTCATATGCTTTACAATAGTATTGATCAAGATTATGTTGGTAGCATGTCACTTCAGAAATTATTCTTTTTATCGTTTACCTACTCGAGGGCGAGTAGGAACTAAGCTTGGGGATGCTTGATACGTCTCCAACGTATCTATAATTTCTTATGTTCCATGCTAGTTTTATGACAATACCTACATGTTTTATTCACACTTTATAATGTTTTTATGCATTTTCTGGGACTAACCTATTAACAAGAAGCCACAGTGCTAGTTCCTGTTTTCTGCTGTTTTTGATTTCAGAAAAGTTAGTTTACAAATATTCTCGGAATTGGACGAAACAAAAGCCCACGGCCCTATTTTCCACGGAGTGTTCCAGAAGACCGAAGAAGAGTCGAGGAAGGCCAGCAGGGGGCCCACACCATAGGGCGGCGCGGCAATGGGGCCCCCCGCGCTGTCATGTGGGGAGGGAGCCCACTGGCTCCCCCGACGCTGCCCCTTCGCCTATTTATTCCTTCGTCCCCGAAAACCCTAGTACCGAGAGCCAAAATACGAGAAAAGTTCCAGAGACGCCGCCGCCGTCAACTCGGGGGTGGGGGTTCAGAAGATCTCCTCCGGCACCCTGCCGGAGAGGGGAATCATCACCGGAGGGCTCTACATCACCATGCCCGCCTTCGGACTAATGCGTGAGTAGTTCATCCTTGGACTATGGGTCCATAGCAGTAGCTAGATGGTTGTGTTCTCCTATTATGCCATCATGTTTAGATCTTGTGAGCTGCCTATCATGATCAAGATCATCTATTGGTAATGCTACATGTTGTGTTTGTTGGGATCCGATGAATATGGAATACTATGTCAAGTTGATTATTGATCTATCATATATGTTATTTATGATCTTGCATGCTCTCCGTTGCTAGTAGAGGCTCTGGCCAAGTTGATACTTGTAACTCCAAGAGGGGGTATTTATGCTAGATAGTGGGTTCATGCCTCCATTGAATCTGGGACAGTGACAAAAAGTTCTAAGGTTGTGGATGTGCTGTTGCCACTAGGGATAAAACATCAATGCTTTGTCTAAGGATATTTGTATTGTTTACATTACGCTACGTACTTAATGCAATTGTCTGTTGTTTGCAAGTTAATACTGGAAGGGGTGCGGATGCTAACCCGAAGGTGGACTTTTTAGGCATATATGCATGCTGGATGGCGGTCTATGTTCTTTGTCGTAATGCCCTAAGTAAATCTCATAGTAGTCATCATGATATGTATGTGCATTGTTACGCCCTCTCTATTTGTCAATTGCCCAACTGTAATTTGTTTACCCAACATGTTATTTATCTTATTGGAGAGACACCACTAGTGAACTGTGGACCCCGGTCCATTCTTTTACATCTGAAATACAACCTACTGCAATCATTGTTCTGCAAGCAAACATCATTTTCCACACCATACGTTTAATCCTTTGTTTTCAGCAAGCCGGTGAGATTGACAACCTCACTGTTAAGTTGGGGCAAAGTAGTTTGATTGTGTTGTGCAGGTTCCACGTTGCCGCCGGAATCCCTGGTGTTGCGCCGCACTACACTCCTTCACCAACAACCTTCACGTGACCTTCATCTCCTACTGGTTCGATAACCTTGGTTTCTTACTGAGGGAAAACTCGTTGTTGTACTCATCATACCTTCCTCTTGGGGTTCCCAACGTACGTGTGCATTACCGTCACAAGCACGACCCAAGGACCTTTTCCACCTATAAAAGGAGGACAAGGGGAGCCCCAAGAGGTGCACATGTTGCAGCCCCTGCCCCCTCTCCCCAAAGCCTAGCCGCCCCTTCCTCCTCCTCCCTCTTGCACGGCTACGACGAAGCCTTTCAGGTTTTCTCCACCACTACCGCCACCACAGCGTCGTGTTGCCGGGATTCCGAGGAGGATCTACTACTTCCGCTGCCCGCTGGAACAGGGAGAAGGGGGTCTTCATCGACACCGTACGTGTGACCGAGTGCGAAGGTGCTGCCCGATTGCGGCACCGTCAAGATCTTCTACGTGCTCTTAAGAGCGGCAAGTGATCGACTATAGCATCCACGAGATTTATCTCGTTAACTCTAAGTTATCTTCGAGGGTATGTTGATCTTATATCATTGCTACCATCAACTAGATTATACCTTGGCTTGTTATTTGTTCTTGTGGTAGGAATGTTTTGTTTTCCATGCTACGAATCCCTACAGTGGTATCAGAACACAATGGTTATTTGTCGTTTGCTTATCGTGTACTTTGCATCTTGCGGCATGGTGGGATAAAGCGGCCGGGCTAACCTTACATGACCGCGTTCATGATACTTGCTTCACGCTTGACATGCAACTTGTATTGCATAAGTGGCTTTGCGGGTGTGTCTATCTCTCTCACCATAGTTAAGATCCAATTTACAATCTGCACTTGACAACACTTGTGTCAGCGTTGTGGTTCTTGTTCGTAGGTAGATCGGATCTTACTCTAAAACCCCAAGCCACGTAAAATATGCAAACAAAATTAGAGGCATCTAACTTTTTTTTGCAGGGACTGGTGATGTGATATGGCCATGATGTGATTGTGATTATATTTTATGTATGAGATGATCCTTATTGTATTGTTGCAACCGGCAGGAGCCTTATGGTTGTCTTTAATTTCATATCGATTCATCATGTAGTAGTTATTTCAAAGTAGTTGTAATAGTTGCTACAAGTGGTGGACAACCATGAAGACGGCCATTGACCTTGACGCCCCACCGACGATGATGGAGATCATGCTCGTGCTTTGGAGATGAAGATCAAAGGCGCAAGATAAAAGGGCCATATCATATCACATTATGAATTGCATGTGATGTCAATCCTTTTTATGCATCTTGTATTGCTTAGATCGCGACGGTAGCATTATAAGATGATCCCTCACACTAAAACTCAAGATAATAAAGTGTTCATCCTTAGTTAGCACCGTTGCTAAGACTCGTTGTTTCGAAGCATCACGTGATGATCGGGTGTGATAGATTCAACGTGTGCTACAATAGGTGCAACCAAATTTGCACATGCAGGAACTAAGGTTTAACTTGACGAGCCTAGCATGTACAAACATGGCCTTAGAACACGAAAAACTGAAAGGTAAAGCATGAATCATATAAATGATATGATGAACATGTCGATGTTCGCCATTGAAGCTACATCATCTCTCGTGATGATCGGACTTGGTGTAGTGGATTTGGTTCGTGTAATCACTAAGGCAAGATGAGGGATGTTTTTTTTGAGTGGGAGTTCACCTAGTTAATTTAAGAATTAATAGTAAACTCAATTTATCATAAACTTAGTCTAGATTTTTTGAATTAATTTTTATAGAATTGGCATCCGTTTTTTACTTTGCGCTAGGCTTGTAATTGAGATAGAAACACTCTTAAATCTGACAAGTAACTTTATGGACTGGTGTCGTATTGTTAAAGAATCAAGAAATGATTAAGTCCTATTGCAAACTCTTGGTAATCCTCAAATTGTTGATTCGAAGAGCAATGGTTTCAATTAGTATCTAGAATTATCTTGTCTCCGTGAAACTTGATGTTCAAATCCATTTGAAAAGTAAGGAGCTGAAAAGTTTGTTTTCAGAAATAAGCAAGATGTGAGATATATTTGATATCTAAGACCTTATTACAAGGTGATAGGATATAATTTAGTGATACTACATAAACTCATAAGTTTTATGGGAATGTACGAAGGTGGAAGACGCTGGGCATCTCGATCCTCCAACTAGTTGGGCACTAACATTATTCATGTATCCACATATAAACTATAGTGGCTTCATCATGAAGTTGTCATGATTTGATGGATAAAATTGTGAGTAAAATTGTTCATCACCTCAAAAGATTACTAATAGTGAAATCTGAAACACTTGTCATGTGATGATCAACTTAAAAGTATGAACCTCAAGGTTATTGGTATTTGACCAACAAGCCTAGAAATTATTTATGTTGAGTGTTTTCTGAAATATGAGGAAAGCCGAAAGAGAAATTACAAAAGATTTTGGTAAAAAGAAAGAAAAGACTAGAAAGCATAGCTCAGGTGTATATATATGATATGTATTCTTTGATTGATCGCAAAATGGTTTTGTTGGGTATTTGTACCATATTGGTTGGTATGAGATGCCATACAGTACAACACAATACAAGAATACAATGGCCTAAGTGACTGACACGGAATGTGGTAACAATGCTCGTCTGGAACAAAATAAATTGTTATTATGTTCGTCATTGGCATTCTACCTATCCCTTGAGATTTTTTATAAAGAACATAATAATTTTTATTTTGCTCTGGTCAAATGAAAGCAATGAGTTGTTCAAATTATGACCATACAACATGTACGTGTTATCACCAGGATTTAACCGCGATCAGGAGGTGGGCCGCGATCAAGATGGGCTTGGAAGATTATATATGGAAGATCGATGAAGCGGCCTTGCACGGAGAATTTGGGCTAGTTAAGCCCGTGTATCTTAGCATAATAGATTGTGTATCGATTTAGAAGTTAGAGTTTATCTCGTGCACGAGGTTAGTGCACGCCCACATTAGAAAGTCCCCCGGACTATAAATATGTACCTAGGGTTTATGGAATAAACAACAACTCACGTTCAACCCCAAAAACAAACCAATCTCGGCGCATCGCCAACTCCTTCGTCTCGAGGGTTTCTATCGGGTAAGCGACATGCTGCCTAGATCGCATCTTGCGATCTAGGCAGCACAAGCCCCACGTTGTTCATGCGTTGCTCGTACTGAAGCGTTTTTGATGGCGAGCAACGTAGTTATCATTAGATGTGTTAGGGTTAGCATTGTTCTTCGTTTAAGCATGCTTACGTAGTGCAACCCTTGCATATCTAGCCGCCCTCACGCCTATCTCGGGTGTGGGGGCGGCACCCCGCTTGATCATTATTTAGTAGATCTGATCCGTTACGATTGCTCCTTGTTCTACAAGGATTAGTTTAATATCCGCAATAGTTAGGCCTTACAAAGGGGGAGGATCCAGTGGCACGTAGGGTGGCGTTCGCAAGTCCTAAACGGGATGTTCCTAGGATCAACTTCATGTTGGTTTTTTGGCCTTGTTTAGGATCGGCTTACGAGCACCGTGCGTGGCCGCAAGGCCCAACCTGGAGTAGGATGATCCGATTATGCGGTGAAAACCCTAAATCGTCGTAGATCTCATTAGCTTCATCTTGATCAAGCAGGACCACCAAGTATTCGTGCACCCCGTACGGATCATGGGTGGATCGGCTCTTTGAGCCGATTCACAGGACAACCTGAGAGCCGATCGAGGCTCGTATTTAACGTTTACATGTATGCCCTGCAGGAAACTAAGCGAGGCATCTTCATCACCTTCCTGACCAGGTATAGGTCAGGTGGCACGCCCTTGCACTTCGCAACGCCGCGTGTGACCGAAGAGCATTGCGGGCCGTTGCTCGGAGGGGTCTCAGCCAGCCGCAGCTCTAGGCTCTTCCCGGCTCTACAGTGTTGACAAGGCCGCTGCCCGCCGGTGGGTTTTGGCAGTCAACACATTCTGGCACGCCCGGTGGGACAATCGTCTGCATCAACCACATCGCCATCTACATCTGAGATGGCGGACGGCACGCCAGTCACCTACGAGGATCTGCCTGATGACCTAAAAAAGCAATACAACGAGATCAAGGCTACCCTCGAAGCCGACCTCATCGGCTCTTTCCAGAGAACCCGTTCCGGTGGCATCAGATGGAAGGGGTTCTCACCAGAAGGTGCACTCGATGGGATAGACCTCTCCGCCCCGTCGGAGGAACGCACCCGAGGGTCCGCGGCGAGGAGATCAACTACCCGGTGGCTCACTCGCTACACCGCCACTCGAGAACTTGGTCAACGTGCTGGAGCGTGTCGCTCGCGCGTGATCCAGGAGATCATGAGCCACCGGCACTCGCCGTCGTGGCCAGCTCTCGGGACTCATCAAGGAGAGTTGCCATTCCGGTCCCGTCCACCGCTGCCATTTGCGTTGGCAGCACCGGCTGAAGTGCCGACTACACCGGCATTCCTCGTCTACAGAATTGGTGGCGACCCCAGTGACTACCAGTTCTTAATGGAGGCGCCTAAGGAGATCCCTCATGGATACGCGTGCATGTATGTGCCGGATTGTGGTGACTGGGCACTCACAAACCAGGCCACAGCATCGGGGACTCCGGCGAAGACTGGAGGAACGTCGGCGACAGAGCAGACGTGGCTAACTAAATACGCCACACCGACGAAACTCCCGAGCCCAGCTCCTGCAGCTGGCTCATAGCTGGAAAAGCAAACATGGCAGGCCAAGTACGCCACCCCGGCGAATCTTCAGAGTGCAACTCCTACGGCCGGCACAGCGGATCAGATCAGTACCATACCGAGAGACCAGTTCGGCATGATGCCGAAAAGAAGGGCAGTCGGCTATTCCAAGCCGTACCCTGACGATTACGAGATGATCCCGCTGCCACCTAAATATCGGCTCCCCGACTTCTCCAAATTCAGTGGATCAGATGGCTCCAGCTCCATCGAGCACGTCAGCCGATATTTGGCTCAACTAGGACCGGCTTCAGTGTCGGATCAGCTACGCGTGAGGCTCTTTTCACAGTCCCTCACGGGATCGGCTTTTGGATGGTACACCTCTCCGCAGCCGAACTCCATCCAGTCTTGGAAGCAATTGGAAGAACAGTTCCATATGCAATACCATTCGAAGCTTCCGAGTCTGGCATTGCCGATCTAGCACAACTACGTCAGAAGCGCGGGGAAACGGTGACAGAATACATCCAGCGCTTCAGGAATCTTAGGAACCGATGTTATTCGGTTCGTATAACCGAAAAGGAAGCAGTCGAGTTGGCAGTAGCAGTCCTTGCAACACAGCTCAAGGACATGGCCTCCCAAGCAGATTATCCCTCGCTGGCGCACATGGTTCAGAAACTATCAGCATATGAACAGCGCCACCCCGACCTGTACCAAGACAAGTTCAAGCGTGCGTAGTTATGGTCGATACGGAGGAGGATGAAGTGCTCGCAGGAGGCCAAGAGATAGCAGATGGCTGAGTGGACTCGGGGGGAACCCCGTGGCCCGCAAATGGGTAAAGCCACCAGGGCCGCCCGGGGATTTGATTTTGACGTGACCAAGACTCGAACAAATCTTCGACCTCCCGCTCAAGGAGAAACATTTGACGATTCTCGAAGGTCTCAAGTTCCCCACGGCGAAGGAGCTAAACGGAAAGCCGTATCGCAAATTCCACAACTCGCTTTCCCATGCCACCAACGACTGCCGGGTGTGGCGTCAGCACATCCAAGCGGCGATAGAGAAGGGCGGCTAATTTTCAACCAGTACGCCATGAAGGTCGACACCCAACCCTTCCCCGCCGTTAACATGGTAGAAATCGTCTACCCTGAAGGTTGCCAGCCAGGTCCCTCGTTCAGCATCAACATGGTAGGACCCGGAAACCACTCGGCAAAGATGGAGATGAGGGCAGCTGCTCTCATAGCAAGGACACAGAGGAGGCCGCTCCACGCGATCGGCTCCGTCATGATGGCAAGCGCTATGTCACAGAGGGAGAGGTGAAGAATATAAGATATCAGCGACCCCTCTCTGATCGCCTCCTCAACAAATATGTTAGCCAGTATGACCAACGCCGACGGTCCAAATACGATGATAGAGAAGATCGTTTGGCTAGAGAAGCCAGAAGACATCGTCGGCAGAATCGCGATGAGGAGGAGCACGAGCGCTATGCCACGGAAGCATCAAGGGAGCAAGAGAACAACGCCGAGCATTGGGACTGCCCCTTCTTCGGACACCTGCTGGGATTCGGGAATGAGCCGATTACCCACAATCGGCAATTGCCCGGAATGCAATCGAAAAAGAAGGAGGCAGCCAACGTGTCCGTGTTCGAGCGCCTAGGGCCTCTCCCGCCACAAAGCGAACGCGCCGAGTCACCTCGTTGGGCAGATCTTGAGGATTCGGAGGACGAGGGAGAAGTGGAAGAAGACAGGTACCACCGGCCAAGGTGGTGCCCTGACGGACTCAGCCGTTCCCAAAAGCGCAGGGTTCAGCGATTGCGCGGCCCGGAGGAAGCCGAAAGGTTGTACCTGCATACGCTAAGAAAGGCACGGCCTGATCTGGCTGCAAAGGTTCAGCGAACCCTGGATGAAGAGGGTCGTCCACGGAAAATGGAGTGGCGCCCCAAACAGAGGAAAGCCGATGATGAGACATCGGCCGGCACAAACATGGTACTCGTCTTGCCGACGAGCTTAGCCCTCCGCGACTCTACGGAGCACTCAAGGTGGACGACAGCAAGCGCATCAAGTCAGAGGTTGGGTTGGTTTCATCCAGCTTGACCAAGTAGCAAGATCAAACCAATGAGCAAACCAGGAGAGGCTGATCCTTGTGATCGGCCCCAAAAAATTTACGAAGGGAACTTACAAAACCTTCAACAAGCAAGCAACGTGGAGGCCGATTCCAGCAATCGGCCAAAATTATCCTCACCTACCTTTCTGCCTGGGTTCAACATGTTATCCAACAGAGCCGATACCATCAATTTTCTTGACAGAATCGGCTCGGGGGGGCACCCAGGTATATGAAAATACGAGGATATGCAACAGAAGCATCTCATCTTTTGTTGATGGGTATTGGAATATGGGGGCCGATGCACAGGTCGGCCGTAATAAAAATGAAAATTCGAAAATTTTCGAGCACAGCCGATGCAGCAGACATCGACTTCAGAATCAAGAAACAGCCGATGCGTAGCCATCGACTCTAGTTGTGCGAGGATTATTAAGCCTTCACCAAATCCAGGACTTCCAATCTGTGGGGCTAGTGCAGCTGAAACGAAAGATTATCGGCCGTCGGAGGAAGAAAGAGGATCGGCTGTGGCACATTCTCTCCGGCATTCTCGCCTCGAGTAAGAGCTCGGGGGGCAGCTCACCTTGAAGGCTTTCCGCTCAGAGAAGCCGATTTGTGTTCAAATCGGCTGACGCTGCATAAGGAACTTCCCCACACGCGATCAGGCCCAGGTCTACACAGTTCATGCGCGTATCCTCGTCTCTGTTTTGCATTGGCTGAGACTCGGGGGGCAACAGGCCTGGTAGATTGCTCTGTTGAAGGACCGATGCGTTGTTATCGGTTCATTGCGCATTGGCAAAGGGGACGAATCGGCAAGGTCAGTAGAAGAGAGAATCGGCTCAATTAAAACTCAGAAGAAATCGGCAAAATCAAAGTGGGGAACAGTTCTTCATTGATAGGCGGGATTTCTTACGTAAAGAGCTGAATTGCTCTCAAAAGGAAATACGAGGGGATACATTGCCCCATCTACTACTACTGACCCTATGACAGAGGTCCTATCTACGGGCCGTCATTGCCCTCATCGTCATCCTCCGAGCTCTCATCGGCACTGCTGCCGATGGGCTCCTCGTCGCTACTCCCGTAGCCCCCCACGGGGGCCTCATCCCCGTCTTCGTCGTCGCTGCTGTCGTCGTCCCACCACATGCGAAGGCGCTTCGCTGGTGGGTAGCCCTCGAGGGAGTCGTCGTCGTCGTCGTCCTCCTCCTCCTCTTCTTCCTCCATCACCCCCTCGGAGGAGGTGAAGTCGTCCCGGGAGAAGCGATCGTCATCGCTCTCCTCCTCCGGTTCCCCGTCGGCGAGGAAACGGAGGTCGCTCTCCCCGTCCGTCGAGGACTGGTCGTCCTCGGACCAGATGGAGAAGTCATGGTCTGACTCCTCCCCGGCCGCAATGGCGCGGCGGGTATTGACCGCATGGACCGCCGCTGGGTTGTGCTCCGGCGTCGGCTCGCGGGACATGGAGGACTGGCTGGAGGGGTCCGATGGGGCTGAAGAGGAAGAAGACATGATGGTGCAGGAGGGCTTTTGGACTGCTAATGCGAGGATGCAGAGCAGAACTGTTCATAGCGGTTAAATAGAAGGGAGATGGTGAAAATTCAATGCCACAGCAGTTTCCGAGGAAGTGGTGTTTGAAAGAAAGAGAAAAGACTGCCAAATCACGCGGAGAAGTTGAGAAGGCAAGTCATCATGGTGACGGATACTGGCGACGGTTCCGCCACGACATGACCCGACGGGAGCGTAATGATTTTGGAAATACCATTTCCAAAACCAGGGGGGCATGTGTTATCACCAGGATTTAACCGCGATCAGGAGGTGGGCCGCGATTAAGATGGGCTTGGAAGATTATATATGGAAGATCGATGAAGCGGCCTTGCACGGAGAATTTGGGCTAGTTAAGCCCGTGTATCTTAGCATAATAGATTGTGTATCGATTTAGAAGTTAGAGTTTATCTCGTGCACAGGTTAGTGCACGCCCACATTAGAAAGTCCCCTGGACTATAAATATGTACCTAGGGTTTATGGAATAAACAACAACTCACGTTCAACCCCAAAAACAAACCAATCTCGGCGCATCGCCAACTCCTTCGTCTCGAGGGTTTCTATCGGGTAAGCGACATGCTGCCTAGATCGCATCTTGCGATCTAGGCAGCACAAGCCCCACGTTGTTCATGCGTTGCTCGTACTCGAAGCGTTTTTGATGGCGAGCAACGTAGTTATCATTAGATGTGTTAGGGTTAGCATTGTTCTTCGTTTAAGCATGCTTACGTAGTGCAACCCTTGCATATCTAGCCGCCCTCACGCCTATCTCAGGTGTGGGGGCGGCACCCCGCTTGATCATTATTTAGTAGATCTGATCCGTTACGATTGCTCCTTGTTCTACAAGGATTAGTTTAATATCTGCAATAGTTAGGCCTTACAAAGGGGGGGAGGATCCAGGGGCACGTAGGGTGGCGTTCGCAAGTCCTAAACGGGATGTTCCTAGGATCAACTTCATGTTGGTTTTTTGGCCTTGTTTAGGATCGGCTTACGAGCACCGTGCGTGGCCGCAAGGCCCAACCTCGGAGTAGGATGATCCGATTATGCGGTGAAAACCCTAAATCGTCGTAGATCTCATTAGCTTCATCTTGATCAAGCAGGACCACCAAGTATTCGTGCACCCCGTACGGATCATGGGTGGATCGGCTCTTTGAGCCGATTCACGGGACAACCTCGAGAGCCGATCGAGGCTCGTATTTAACGTTTACATGTATGCCCTGCGAGAAACTAAGCGAGGCATCTTCATCACCTTCCCGACCAGGTATAGGTCAGGTGGCACGCCCTTGCACTTCGCAACGCCGCGTGTGACCCAGAAGAGCATTGCGGGCCGTTGCTCGGAGGGGTCTCAGCCAGCCGCAGCTCTAGGCTCTTCCCGGCTCTACGGTGTTGACAAGGCCGCTGCCCGCCGGTGGGGTTTGGCAGTCAACAGTACGATGGATATGTTATTATAAATCTTAATGGTGAAACACACATGCATAACACTGACGCTAAAATGCCATAAGGCAAATGATCAGAATTCCACTTATTTGTGGAACCGCCATTTAGGTCATGTTAGAAAGGAACGCATGAAGAAACTCCATGCAAATGGATTTTTGGAGTCATTGGACTTTGAATTGTTTGGCACTTGCAAATCTTTTCTAAAGAAAATGACTGAAATACCGTTCATAGGCCAAGAGTTGAATGGGCAACTAGCTTAGTGGAAACATACATGATGATGTACATGGTTCATTCGGCATAGTTGTGTGCGGAATATTCTTCTACTTCATGAAAACTTCCAGCAATGAATTGAGTGTATATATATGGATATCTTTATTCGATGAGGAAGAGGTCTGAAACATTTGAATAGATTCAAATAAGTTTCAGCATGAATTGGAAATCATCGTAATGGAAAATTCAAATATCTATGATTGGATCATGGTGGAAATATTTGAATTACGAGTTTTAGCGAACATCTATTAGTGTTGCGAAATTGTTCCACAACTCACGTTTCCCGGAACACCATAGCTATGATGGAGTATTCGAGCGACGTATCCAAACCTTGTTGAATTAATGGTGAGATAAAATAAAATGATGCCATTATATTTTGTTGGATTATGCTTTAGAGACTACCTCTTTTACACTAAATAGAGCATCATCATAATCCGTTGAAATCACACCATACGAGTTATGGCATGGGTATAAACCCTAATAGCCTTTCTTAAATTTTGGTATGCATAGCATAAGTAAATGAGTTTACAACAAAAATCAAATGAATATCTTTGTTGGTTATCCAGAGAACAAATTGGGAATTCTTTCCAATATGAAGTCAAAGACAAAAGTGTTTGTCGATGTTTCTTGCTTATTTCCAAGAAATTGTTTCTCGCGAAATATTTGAGTGGGAGGACAATGGAACTCGATAAGCTTGATGAATCTGAGCATGATGAGCAGAGTAGCACAGCATCGGAAATGGTTCTGGATGCAGCCACGACACTCATGGATCCCATGTCCACATAGTGTTATAGCCATGGCGATCGAAGTACCTATTGAACCTTGTAGGTATGGTTTACTTTGTGATCAAATAAAATATTTGAGGGCAAATGATTGATTTTGAACAATGATAAACCAGGTGCATACAAAGAATCTATGATGGGCCCTAACTCTGTTAAAATAGCTAAGTGCCATGAAATCCAAGATAGTATCTATAATCAAGGTTGGAGCTTGGTAAACCTTCTGAAGGAATAAATACTTTTTAAAAGTAAATGGATCTATACAATTAGTAGACTTGGATATAATATCCTTGAAAAAGCTCGACTTATAAAAAGATTGTTTATGACAAAGTTCAAGTTGACTACGACAAGATTAGATCTTCCGTAGCGATGCTTAGAGTCTATACAGATTATTCTAGTAATCATTACATATTTCTTTTATGAGATATGTTAGTAGGATGGCAGAAACACATTCCTTTGCAGAAGTGTGTATTAAAGGTGTATACAAGATACAACTGAGAGTTTTGCTAGTCCATAGAATACTAGATAGGTATACAAACTTCACTTGATGAAGTGAGTATCACGGAGTTGGAGTCTTCACCGGATGAAATAATCAAAGAGTTTTGATTTCATTGGAAACAATGAAGATTCTTGCCAAATTAAGTGGGAGCGCTAAGACATATTTATAATACTTTATGTAGATGACATAATGATGTAATTATGAACTTGATGTGATTAAAAAATTCATTGAAAATTAACTTCAATGAAAGGATATGGACTAAAAATATATTTAGCATCAGGATCTACGAAGATAGATTAAAGCGCATAATAAGTTTAGTCAAAGTACATAGAATAAATATTGAAATAATTCAATATGAAAACGTCAAGGTGTTCTTTTCCATGTGGAGTTTTAACAAGACTTGAGTGTATTTGACACTCAATGAGTAAAAACACATGAGTGATTGTAGATCACGAATAACTAGATGATACCCCGTGCGTTGCTGCGGAACATTTATGTGGATTGAGGTTTACACAATTTAGGAGAAAAAGGGGAATCTATAACATCTAAATCATATTAAGTCTAATTTTATTTTCATTCAAAATTAAATAATAGGTAATGATTGGTAGTTTTGTACTAAAGCAATTAAGTAACCATAGAATCATACAAAATAAAAGTTTTGTAGCTCGACATACATACATATGTCCCTATAAGACCACTTCCAGTGCGACATGCCGGAGTTGTTCATGTTATGAGTCATTTACCATCAACCCTCATTTACAACTATCGTGTTGTTTTCAGCGGATACAATCTCCTTGCAACAATTATCTTCGCTTCTGCAAAATAAAATGTGCAATTATATGAAATTATGATAGCTTACTTGTGTATTATGATTGTCCAGATTTTATTTTTCTTTCACTGTAGGAAAGCACATAGATAAATAGTTACAACCTGCCATACAAAATCTACTGTTAGATTATACAAAGCAACTAATAGTGACAATGCCAGAACACTTAATCAAGAGGTTTAAATAAATGTGTAAATGAAATCTACTAAGAAATCATAAAGCTTTCATAATTTGCAATTCTATTAGATATAAACAAAGCTAAAACCTTGGTTAGACACCTTTAACCATAGTGCAGCCATGAGGTACAGTTTGAGAAGAAAGTAAGAGTCTAGGGTTGACGAACCTGACATGTAGATAAATGAGAAGAAACCCGTCCTTCTTCTTTTTACAGATGAATAGTGCAATCTGGCTAAACTCAATTTGTCAGCTTTACACCACAGAGAACGAATATGTGTGAATCTGTTAGGTATATACTGCGCATGTGCATTTTTTTATCAACCATCCATGAGAGATAAGGAGGTGCTCGTGAGACTCTTTAGATCAGAGCTGAATGACTTTTGTACATGAAGGAAAAAATATACCCACGTATATATTAGGGGATAAAAATACCTGGATATGTATTCATTAGAGCTAGCACTGTCGAATGAAAGACACGCCCAATTGGCTTTAAAAGAGACATGCATCAGACATAATGGAGAAAGGACACCATAAGGTTACACCAATAAGAAAATAGTAGAGAATGGCAGCACATACCGCAAACCACAGAGCCGAAGCCTCACATTATTCATAGATGATTTGATTCGCCTAGCAAAAGTATGCTTGATAATTATGCCACACCCAAATATTATTTGAGAGGCAAAGCACACCTGAAACACGCTAAGGCACTCGTCAGCTCTTACAGTTGAAAGACAACAGTGCTACAGAGTACTAATTGTAGTCAAAATTGTATTCTGTCAGCGTAAGCTCGGAATATGATAACTGTATACTGTGTGCAAGGCAGTTAACCTGAAGATAGAAGCCATAGAGGCTGATGCCAGACCGTAACAATTGATGCAACCTGCAATACAAAATAGGAAACACATCAAAGCAGTTTTTAAAGGACAGATTGAGTTTGTACATTCATGGGGTGATTGGTCGTTGATAGATCAGTAGGGGGAGAAATAGAAATGGGTCTGCCCAGCAAGGAATCGAATCAAAAGAGCAGCTAGCACTGAAGATGATGTTTAGATGCCTATGGTGGCCGTAGAAGGGGTGTGCGGGAAGGAGCAAGGAGAAAACTGGGGATTGGCAAGGACCATGGAGTGATCGACAACAGGCGGTGGAAGGCTAAAAGGGGGATGGCTTGGAGTTTAAATAGGAAAAACTATCCAGGAGCTTCTTGTATGCCCATATCGGTTTCATCTTCTGTTATTTCTCGCGGGGATTGTGTGGTAGAGGAATCAACTTTCCATCTTTCTCCTGAATCATAACGTGGAGCACAATTTGAGACTTACAAACCATGTCCCTGCACAGAAGATAACAGCAAGGAAATACATAATCCCACCATGTTGCAGAGATGCACAGCCATGGAAACCGGTGCTAAGCGAATTGGATGACTATTTCATACAGGCTGAGATAGCCACACAACCACGATCCATGCGGTGCCAATATACGAAGCAATAGCCACCATATGTACTATTCCATACATCTCCAAACGCAACTCAGGCGATGGGCAAGAAGGAGACCAGGATTGAAGAATAAATCATCACATGGCAAACAACAATACAAAGAAAGACCGAACTTAAATAGAGAACATGATCTGGGTTCGAGGAGAGCTGGAGAGGAATAGTGATATCGACAAGGGAGGGGGAATATATAGTACTACTAAGCCGAGAATGCAAGTAATTGGGAGGAGAAGCGTCTCAGACGGCAACGCTTGATCTGGAGGAGGTGGAGCGGTTGGGACTTCAGACAAGAAGAAGCGGCTCGGATGACGACCCTCGGTCTGGACGATGTCATGTTTTTTTTTCCTTTTTTGCTCCGGGTTGCAGCCTGAGAAGACGAAATAAACAATTCTGGGCTGGCCTAAGGTGAAGGCAGTATTTTTGGACTGGGCCAGTCAAGGCTTCAAGGGTTTCATCCAGCCATTCTTAGAGACAATATGACGAATGGATCGCTGAAAACATGACGGCAAACAGACTTGAAACAGAGTCAGGAGGATTACCAAACTAATAAGATGACGTGGACAGTGTGCATGTGCAGCTTGAGTGGGGATCAACTTTATAGATATGTACGCAATTAGATGTCCTGTGCTCTAAGATGTTACGAGCATATATCAGAATGATTCATATGATGATCATTGGACAAAAGTAAGAATATCTCTAAATGCTTTGTCAGAGCCGAGGATATAAATATATAGTTTTATATGGGGTAGTGACAAACAAATCGTTGTAAGGTGTTGCATCGATATTAGTTTGGTCACATATAAAAATAAATTTCAATCTCAATTAGGCTGAGTGTTCATTAAAAGGTAGCACAATGGGCTAGAAGAAGTGTATGCTAGATTTAGATTAGTTCTAAATATTTTGACGGATTCTACAAATGAAGGCAGAGTATATTGTTGTTTTGACAATAATCGAGGGTGTTTGTGTCAAGGAGTTATTTTAGAACTTGGTGTAGTTCCGGTAGTGTCAGAACTATGGAGCTATATTGTGTGTGACAATATTGGTAACATATTTCAGATCACGGAATTAAGGTTCCACCAGAAGACCAAACATATACGATTAATACCGACTCATTTGAAAAAATGAGTGATGCGTGGAGACGCAAATAAATTGCAAAGTACACACAGATCTGAATGTGGCTGATCCGTTGACTAAACATCTCCCTATAACAAAACATGACCTACACCAGAATGCCATGGGTGTTAGGTACATTACCATGTAATCTAGATTGTTGACTCTAGTACAAGTGAGAAATTGTTGGAGATATGCTCAAGAGGCAATAATAAAATGGTTATTATATTATATCATTATGTTTACGATAAATGTTTGCGTCCCATGCTATAATTGTATTAACCGGAAACATTAATACTTGTGCGTTTTGTAAACATAAAAGAGTCCCTAATAAGCCTCTTATTAAACTTGCTTGTTGATTAATAGATGATCATAGTTCCATGATCATGAACATTGGATGTTATTAATAATAAGATCATATCATTAGGTGAATGATGTGATGAACATACACCCATAGTAAGCGTAGCATATGATCAAGTCATTAACTTCGTTTTGCTTCAAGCCTTAAGATATATAGTAACCTAATCCTTCGACCATGAGATCATGTGAATCACCTACACCGGATGGATGCTTTGATTACATCAAACACTACTTCATAAATGGGTAGTTATAAAGGTGGCATTAAGTGTTCGAAAAGTATAGGTTGAAGCATGTGGATCAATAGTGGGATTTGTCCATTCAAATGATGGATAGATATACTCTTGGCCCTCTCGGTGGAATGTCATCCAATTAGCTTGCAAGCATGTGACTGGCTCACAAGGGATGCCATATCACGGTACGAGTAAAGAGTACTTATTGGTAATGAGGTTGAACTAGGTATAGAGATACCGATGATCGAACCTCAGATAATTAAAGTATCGCGCGACAAAGGGAATATGTATCGTATGTTAATGGTTCTTTCGAACACGAAGTCATCGTTGAATATGTGGGAGCCATTATGGATCTCTAGGTCCCGCTATTGGTTATTGATTACAGAAGTGTCTCGATCATGTCTGCATAGTTCACGAACCGTAGGGTGACACACTTAAGGTATGATGTTGTTTTAAGTAGATATGGAATATGGAATGGAGACCGAATATTGTTCGGAGTCTCGGATGGGATCCAGGACATCACGAGGAGTTCCGAAATGGTCCGGAGAATAAGATTCATATATAGGAAGTCATTTTCTAGGGTTCGGAGAAAGTTCGGTGTTTTGACTGGAGCTTCTAGAAGGTTATAGAAAGATCGGAAGGGTGATAACCCACAAGTATAGGGGATCGCAACAGTCTTCGAGGGAAGTAAAACCCAAATTTATTGATTCGACACAAGGGGAGGTAAAGAATACTTATAAGCCTTAACAACTAAGTTGTCAATTCAGTTGCACCTGGAAAAGCACTAGTAACAGGGGTGATGTGAAAGCAGCAGTAATATGAGAGCAATAGTAACAGTAACACAGCAGCAGTAACAGTAACACAGGAGCAATGGCACCAGAAAATAGTTGATACTACTTCCAATAACATATAGAACGAGTATATGATGATGAGAGATGGACCGGGGTTCCCAGCTATCTTCACTAGTAGTAACTCTCCAATAACAAGTGTTGGGTGAACAAATTACAGTTGGGCAATTGATAGGATTGAAAGCATTAAGACAGAACATCAAGATTATTAATCATGTAGGCATGTTTTCCATATATAGTTATACGTGCTCGCAATGAGAAACTTGCATAACATCTTTTGTCCTACCAGCCGGTGGCAGCCGGGCCTCAAGGGAATCTACTCGCAATTAAGGTACTCCTTTTAATAGAGCACCGGAGCAAAGCATTAACACTTGGTGAAAACATGTGATCCTCATACCTAAGCCTTCCCCTCCAGTTATCCCAGTTGTTGTCACTCTGGGGCCTCGGGTTTCGGACATAGACATGTGCAAATAACTTGTAGATACAATCTAAGCAATAAGTATAGAGCTTAAATCTAAGATCATGCCACTCGTGCACTAGTGACAAGCATTAAACACAACAATATTGCAGCAACAATAACTTCACAAACTTATATAGATAGACTGACCATAATGTAACAATTCATCGGATCCCAACAAACACAACACCGATTACATCAGATGAATCTCAATCATGTAAGGCAGCTCATGAGATCATTGTATTGAAGTACATGGGAGAGAGAGTACCAACTAGCTACAGCTAGAACCCGTAGTCCATGGGGGAACTACTCACGGAGCATGATGGAGGCGGTGGCGTTGATGGAGATGGCTTCCGGGGGCACTTCCCCGTCCCGGCGGTGTGCCGGAACAGAGACTTCTGTCCCCCGAAACGGAGTTTCGCGATGGCGGCGGCGCCCCTGGAGTCTTTCTGGAGTTTCGTCAATTGGTGTCGAGTTTTTAGGTCGCGAGGGAATTTATAGGCGAAGAGGCGGAGTCGGAGGGGCCACGGGGCTCCCTCCCCATAGGCTGGCGCGGCCAGGGGGCCACCCGCGCCGCCATATGGTGTGGGCCCCCTACTGCCCGCCTCCGACTCTCCTTCGGTGTTCTGGAACCTCCCGGGGAAAATAAGATATTTGGTCTTTGTTTCGTCGAATTCCGAGAATATTGCCCGAACAGCCTTTCTGGAACCAAAAACAACAGAAAACAGGAATTGGCACTTCGGCATCTTGTTAATAGGTTAGTTCCGGAAAATGCATGAAATCATTATAAAGTGCAAGCAAAACATGTAGGTATTGTCATAAAACTAGCATGGAACATCAGAAATTATAGATACGTTGGAGATGTATCAAGCATCCCCAAGCTTAGTTCCTACTCGCCCTCGAGTAGGTAAACGATAAAAAGAATAATTTCTGTAGTGACATGCTACTTACATAATCTTGATCATACTATTGTAAAGCATATGAGATGAATGCAGTGACTCAAGGCAACGATCTATAGTTTGCTAACAAATAGATAACATATAGCAAAACTTTTCATGAATAGTACTTTCAAGACAAGCATCAAAAAGTCTTGCATAAGAGTTAACTCATAAAGCAATAAATTCAAAGTAAAGGCATTGAAGCAACACGAGAGGAAGATTTAAGTTTCAGCAGTTGCTTTCAACTTTCAACATGCATATCTCATGGATAATTGTCAACACAAAGTAATATGATGAATGCAAATAAGCAAGTATGTAAGAATCAATGCACAATTGACACAAGTGTTTGCTTCTAAGATGGAAGGAAGTAGGTAAACTGACTCAACATAAAGTAAAAGAAAGGCCCTTCGCAGAGGGAAGCAGGGATTAAATCATGTGCTAGAGCTTTTTAAGTTTTGAAATCATATAGAGAGCATAAAAGTAAAGTTTTGAGAGGTGTTTGTTGTTGTCAACGAATGGTAGTGGGCACTCTAACCCCCTTGCCAAACAGACTTTCAAAGAGCGGCTCCCATGAAGGACGTTCTCTCTACCAGCAAGGTAGATCATCCCTCTTCTCTTTTGTTTACACATGTACTTTAGTTTTCTTTATGGATGACACTCCTCCCAACCTTTTGCTTACACAAGCCATGGCTAACCGAATCCTCGGGTGCCTTCCAACATTCACATACCATGAAGGGGTGTCTATTTGCAAAATTAAGTTGCTTACTGATGAATCAGGGCAAAACATGTGAAGAGAATTATTAATGAAAGTTAATTAATTGGGGCTGGGAACCCCGTTGCTAGCTCTTTTTGCAAAATTATTGGATAAGCGGATGAAGCCACTAGTCCATTGGTGAAAGCTGCCCAACAAGATTGAAAGATAAAAAACCACATATTTCCTCATGAGCTATAAAACATTGACACAAATAAGGGATAATAAAGTTTTGAATTGTTTAAAGGTAGCACATGAAGTATTTACTTGGAATGGTAGAAAATACCACATAGTAGGTAGTTATGGTGGACACAAATGGCATAGGTTTTGGCTCAAGGTTTTGGATGCACGAGAAGCATTCCCTCTCAGTACAAGGCTTTGGCTAGCAAGGTTGTTTGAAGCAAACACAAATATGAACCGGTACAGCAAAACTCACATAAGAACATATTGCAAGCATTATAAGACTCTACACTGTCTTCCTTGTTGCTCAAACACTTTTACCAGCAAATATCTAGACCTTAGAGAGACCAATCATGCAAATTAATTTCAACAAGCTCTACGGTAGTTCTCCACTAATAGGTTCAAACTACATGGTGCAAGAGCTTAATCATGATCTACTTGAGAGCTCAAAACAATTGTCAAGTATCAAATTATTCAAGACAATATGAAGCATTTTTTGTTTCCAACCAAATAACAATAAGTGCAATAGCTTCCAACTTTTGTCATGATCCTTAAAAGTAAAATGAAGAACACCAGTGTTCATATGAAAAAGCGGAGCGTTTCTCTCTCCCACACAAGGATTGCTAGGATCCGATCTTATTCAAACAAAAACAAAAATAAAAACACACAGACGCTCCAAGTAAAGAACATAAGATGTGACCGAATAAAAATATAGTTTCACTAGAGGTGACCTGATAAGTTGTTGATGAAGAAGGGGATGCCTTGGGCATCCCCAAGCTTAGACGCTTGAGTCTTCTTGAAATATGCAGGGATGAACCACGGGGGCATCCCCAAGCTTAGACTTTTCACTCTTCTTGATCATATATCATCCTCCTCTCTTAACCCTTGAAAACTTCCTTCACACAAACTTCTCATAAACTTCATTAGAGGGGTTAGTACTCAAAAAACTTTAATCCACTTTGGTCCTGTAGTGACACATTGCAAGAACTCAATAAAACATTATCTACAACTCTCCACGTCTAGAAAGCCTTACTTAAAGTCCACAAGAGACAATGCAAAAAAACAGAGACAGAATCTGTCAAAACAGAACATCCAGTAAAGACAAATTTTTAAGAGGTACTTCCGTTGCTCAAATCAGAAAACTCAAAACTAATGAAAGTTGCGTACATATCGGAGGAACACGCATGAAAATTGGCAGATTTTTCTGAGTTTCCTACAGAGAGACCTACTCAAATTCGTGACAGATAGAGATCTGTTTCTGCGCAGAAATCCAAATCTAGCATCAACTTCCTATAAGAGACTTTACTTGGCACAACATTGCAATAAAATAAAGATAAGGAGAGGTTGCTACAGTAGTAACAACTTCCAAGACACAACAAAACAGTAGCAAAATAAAAACATGGGTTATCTCCCAAGAAGTGCTTTCTTTATAGCCATTAAGATGGGCTCGGTAATTTTAATGATGCTCACATAAGAAATAAGAGTTGAAGCAAAAGAGAGCATCAACAAACAAATTCAAAACACATTTAAGTCTAACCCACTTCCTATGCATAGGAATCTTGTACACAAATAAATTCATGAAGAACGAAGTGACAAGCATTGGAAGATAAAACATGAGTAACTTCAAAATTTTCAGCATGTAGAGAGGTGTTTTAGTGCCATGCAAATTTCTACAACCATATTTTACTCTCTCATAATAATTTTCAGTAGCTTCATGAACAAACTCAAAAATATAACTATCACATACAGCATGCTTTTCATGATCCACAAACACATAATTTTTATCAAGCTCAGGAATAATAGGATTAAAACTTTCAAACCCACTTTTATCAATAATATAACAAGATGATTGATCAATCTCAAAAGATATGGGACTCCTAGATAATGTCAAGATCTCACCAATCCCATTTTCATTAGTAGTACAATTAATATTATCAAGTAACATAGGACCATCATCTAGAGCTTTATCATAAACATTTGCCAAGCAAAACTCTTTAGTACCATGCATTTCGACATCAGGCACAAACAAAGCATTATCATAAGATCTATCAAAATAGATGGATTATCATGAATAACAGTAGCATAATTATTCTCACAAGTTTTACTCATAGGGAATATTTCAAGAGAATCCACAGGAACATAACATTCATCCTCCTTTGGCAAGCATGGAGGACAATCAAATAGTGTAAGAGATAAAGAGTTACTCTCATTAGAAGGTTGGCATGGGTAGCTAATCCATTCTTCCTCCTTTTGTTCATCACTCTCCTCTTCTTTTTCATCCAATGAGCTTTCAGGTTCATCAATTTCCTCCTCTTTTTCATCCAATGAGCTTTCAGGTTCATCAATTTCTTCTTCCACAGGTTCCTGCAAATTGTGAGTGCATTCTTGTGCATTAACGAGTCTCTCTTTATAATCAATGATATAAGGATTATCACTGTAACTTTCTATGCAAAAATTAAGGATAGAAGAGACATAGTCTTTAAGGTCCTTACAAACAACACAAGTTTCATAATTTTTAGACATGAAGGATTCTATCTCGGAGGCTCCCATAAACAAAACAAATTGTTCTACTTCTTTGAACCCAAAATGAATATAGCTATTCCAATTATAGTTCTTAATTAAAACTTCCTCACTAAAGTCACATTGAAATTTAAGATGTTTAGTATCCTGTTTAGAGCAACAGTTTATATCATGGCGTTTAAGCAAGATTTTAGCAATTGTATTCAATTTTTCTATCACAGCACTCATGACTTTACCCGTTATTGATTCTCTATAATTATTATATAATTCTATAAGCTCCAAATAGGTTGTGGGTTCTCCCATAACAACAGTTTTTAATTTTTCGGTTTTTCAAATTTTTATGGATTTTCGGGTATATAGGAAAAATAAAACAAGACAAAAACAAACTAGACAAAAGTAAACTAAGCAAAATAATACTAGACAGAAATAAACTAAGCACAAATAAACTAGACAAAAGTAAACTAAGCAAAACAAAAGAAAATAAAACAAAAACAGAGAGAGAGGTAGAGTGTACTCCCCAGGTGAACTTATGAGTAGAGCTATGCCTCCCCGGCAACGGCGCCAGAAAATAGTCTTGATAACCCACAAGTATAGGGGATCGCAACAGTCTTCGAGGGAAGTAAAACCCAAATTTATTGATTCGACACAAGGGGAGGTAAAGAATACTTATAAGTCTTAACAACTGAGTTGTCAATTCAGCTGCACCTGGAAAAGCACTAGTAACATGGGTGATGTGAAAGCAGCAGTAATATGAGAGCAATAGTAACAGTAACACAGCAGCAGTAACAGTAACACATGCGCAATGGCACCAGAAAATAGTTGATACTACTTCCAATGACATATAGAACGAGTATATGATGATGAGAGATGGACCGGGGTTCCCAGCTATCTTCACTAGTGGTAACTCTCCAATAACAAGTGTTGGGTGAACAAATTACAGTTGGGCAATTGATAGGATTGAAAGCATTAAGACAGAACATCAAGATTATTAATCATGTAGGCATGTTTTCCTTATATAGTTATACGTGCTCGCAATGAGAAACTTGCATAACATCTTCTGTCCTACCAGCCGGTGGCAGCCGGGCCTCAAGGGAATCTACTGGCAATTAAGGTACTCCTTTTAATAGAGCACCGGAGCAAAGCATTAACACTTAGTGAAAACATGTGATCCTCATACCTAAGCCTTCCACTCCAGTTATCTCAGTTGTTGTCACTCTGGGGCCTCGGGTTCCGGACATAGACATGTGCAAACAACTCGTAGATACAATCTAAGCAATAAGTATAGAGCTTAAATCTAAGATCATGCCACTCGTGCACTAGTGACAAGCATTAAACACAACAAGATTGCAGCAACAATAACTTCACAAACTTATATAGATAGACTGATCATAATGTAACAATTCATCGGATCCCAACAAACACAACACCGATTACATCAGATGAATCTCAATCATGTAAGGCAGCTCATGAGATCATTATATTGAAGTACATGGGAGAGAGAGTACCAACTAGCTACAGCTAGAACCCGTAGTCCATGGGGGAACTACTCACGGAGCATGATGGAGGCGGTGGCGTTGATGGAGATGGCTTCGGGGGCACTTCCCCGTCCCGGCGGTGTGCCGGAACAGAGACTTTTGTCCCCCGAAACGGAGTTTCGCGATGGCGGCGGCGCCCCTGGAGTCTTTCTGGAGTTTCGTCAATTGGTGTCGAGTTTTTAGGTCGCGAGGGACTTTATAGGCGAAGAGGCGGAGTCGGAGGGGCCACGGGGCTCCCTCCCCATAGGCTGGCACGGCCAGGGGGCCACCCGCGCCGCCATATGGTGTGGGCCCCCTGCTACCCGCCTCCGACTCTCCTTCGGTGTTCTGGAACCTCCCGGGGAAAATAAGATATTTGGTCTTTGTTTCGTCGAATTCCGAGAATATTGCCCGAACAGCCTTTCTGGAACCAAAAACAACAGAAAACAGGAACTCGCACTTCGGCATCTTGTTAATAGGTTAGTTCCGGAAAATGCATTAAATCATTATAAAGTGCGAGAAAAACATGTAGGTATTGTCATAAAACTAGCATGGAACATCAGAAATTATAGATACGTTGGAGATGTATCAAAGGGTTCGGAGTGTGATGGAAGGTTCTGGAAGTGTCAGGGACGACCCGGACTGTCTAAGGAAGTCCGGAGGGTTCCATAATATGTGTATCCACGTTTTCCTTAAAGGTTAAAGAGTTTCCCCTAAATCAAATTCGAATTTGGCAAAAGAGTCCTAGTTCTAGTAGGTTTCGGCCGACAGAAACCTACCGAAACTCTCCCAAACTTTGGGGGCAGGTCTTGGACGACCCAAGGACTTTTTCCACCTATAAAAGGAGGGCAAGGGGAGCCCCAAGAGGTGCGCAAGTCGCAGCCCCAGCCCCCTCTCCACAAACCCTAGCCGCCCCTTCCTCCTCCTCCCTCTTGCACGGCTACGGTGAAGCCCTGCAGGTTTTCTCCACCACCACCACCACCACACCGTCGTGCTGCCGGGATTTCGTGGAGGATCTACTACTTCCGCTGCCCGCTGGAATAGGGAGAAGGACGTATTCATCGACACCGTACGTGTGACCGAGTGCGGAGGTGCTTCCCAATTGCGGCACCATCAAGAGCTTTTACGCGCTCTTGAGAGCGGCAAGTGATCGACTACATCATCCACGAGATTTATCTCATTAGTTCTTAGTGATCTTCGAGGGTATGTTGATCTCATCTCGTTGCTACCATCTACTAGATTAGATCTTGTCTTGTTATTCATTCTTGCAGTAGAATTTTTTTTGTTTTCTATGCTACGAATCCCTACAATTTCTAGCTCTAGTATCTTGTCTAGAATTGTCCTTATAATACTCTCTATTAGATGTCGTGAATAGTTTGATTATCCTACTTCTAGTCGTGGTTTATCTATTTTCTATCTTAGCTTTATCATGCGGAAAGTGCTAATATGTCCAATGATGGTGTGTGCTTGATGGATGCGGTTGGGAAGCGGCAAGTTTTCCCTCAGTAGGAAACCAAGGTTTAATCGACCAGTAGGAAAAAGTGTGACTTCTGAAGGTGTTACTGGCAGACTATTGGCAGGGCGCATGTAACACCCCGAACGCGCACCCGGGAACTACTTCCCGGTCGGTCACCCATCCTCAAATTACTCCGGGCCAAGCACGCTTAACATCGGAGTCATTTGCTGATGAGCTTCCGGAAAAGAAGTTGCAACTTGTTGGTATGAGCATCCTATCAATCTTATTAAGCCCTGGGCCAGGATATCACAACGCACAAAGGATTAGACGTATCGAGTCAGCAACAACGTGGAACCTGCACACAACACAACCAAAATACTTTGCTCCAACTTAAAGTGAGATTGTCAATCTCACCGGTTTGCTAAACACAAAGGATTAGATGTATCAAGTGGAAAGAGATGTTTGCAGTAATAAAAGAGAACAGAGCTTACAGTAAGTAAACAGAGCAAGATTGCAGTGGTTGAATTTATCAGTGTAAAGAATATCGACCATACATTACAAGATGATTACTATGAGATCCTTTTGGGCATTACAACATAATACATAGACTGTAATCCAACTGCGTCTATGATTAATAATCCACCTTCCGGTTATCATCCGAACCCCTTCCAGTATTAAGTTGCAAGCAACAGATTATCACATTAAGCAATGTGTGTAAAGTAAACAATAGAATTACCCTTGATAAAATATTGTTGTTTTCCCCCTAGTAGCAACACATCTATAATCTTAAAAATTTATTGTCACTCTTCCAGAAAACTGGAGGCATGAACCTACTATCGAGGATAAATACCCCCTCTTGTAGCCACAAGCATCTACTTGGCCAGAGTATCTACTAGCAACGGACAGCATGCAAGATCACAAATAACATATGACAAGAATATATAGTATACAATATTTATCGAATCCCAGCAAACACAACATGTAGAATTACATAAGGATGATCTTGATCATGTAGGGAAGCTCACAAGATCTAAACATGAGGAACAAATTGGAGAAGACAATCATCTAGCTACTGCTATGGACCCATAGTCCAGAGATGAACTACTCACGCATCACTTCGGAGGCGGGCATGGCGATGTAGATGCCTCCAGCGATGATTTCTCCCTCCGGCAGGGTGCCGGGAAGAGCTTCAGAACCCTCCCGAGATGGGTTCTGCAATGGCGGCCGCGATGGAACTTTTCGTGGATGGAGGCTCCGGTATTCAGGGTTTTCCCGAGATCGTGAATAAATAGGCAGAGGGGCGATGTCGGTGGAGGCCAGGGTGGGCCACACCATGCCTTTGTGTGTGCAGGCCCAGGCCTGGCCGCGCCAAGGGGTGGTTTGGCCCCACTGTGGCTCCTCTTCATCTCCCCTTCGGACTTCGTCTTCGTTACGGTAAAATATTGACTTCGGCTTTTGTTTCGTCCAATTCTGAGAATATTTCCTGTACAACTTTTCTAAAATACACAACAACAGAAAATAGGGAACTGACACTGTGGCATCTTGTTAATAGGTTAGTGCTAGAAAATGTATAAAAGTGCAACTAAGTATGAACAAAACATATATAAATTGGTGTAAAACAAGCATGGAGCACCAAAAATTATAGATACGTTTGAGACGTATCAAACATCCCAAGCTTAACTCCTGCTCGTCTTCGAGTAGGTATGTGATAACAAAATAATTTTTTGAGGTGACATGCAGCCAACACAATCTTGATCAAGCATTGTAAAGCATTGTGAGCTAAAATCTGTCAGGAAAATGATAAACTCTGGAGTTATTGCATTGGATTATATCCATACATCTAGAAATTTGGCAGACCCCTTCACAAAGGGTCTGTCACGTAACGTGGTAGATAATGTATCGAAGGAGATGGTTATGAGACCCATCGTATAAGTTGTCCACAGTGGTAACCCACTCTATGTGATCAGAGATCTCGTGAATTAGAGTTGGGAGACAAGTTGTATGTCAACTAAGAGGAAAGTATCCTTACTCTTTGTATGATACCACTCCGTGAAGATGCAATACTTTCCTAATCTGCACGGTAGGTTGATTTTATCTTAATGTGTTCTAAGTGGCTTATTTAAGCACATATGTTGTTCTGCAGAGCAACTCTTGAAGAACACACCCATATAAGTTTTGGTTGTTAAACGTAGCAGCCTATGAGAGTTGGGTGATCTCCAATAAACTCATGAAAGGACATGGAGTATGACGCATAAGCTCCACCCGCGGGGAAGCCCTGCAACGGCCCAGTCAAGGCTTTGTGTGAAGCTAGATTCGCAGAAAACTTGGAGTTCAAAGCTTAGTCCACTGTTCAAGTAGCAGTCTAGTGTAGCATAGAGTGCTAATGAAAGTTCAACTTAACAGTCTTCGTTATAGTACCGGTATATAAAATAATGGTTTGGAACCAAAGGAAAAACATGTATGTGCCTCTGGGATCTGGTGGGAGATTGTTGGAATTATAGGCCCAACCCTTTTATTTTTAGTCCACAATTCCTGAAAATCCCAAAGGCCCAATTGGCTCATTCATGCATGGCAAGGGGTGGGATAAAAGTTTAGTCCCACCTTGCTAGATTATAGAGAGTTGGACCTCCTTATAAGGGGGGCTGCTCCATTTGTTGTACAAGCATGAGAAGAGGGCTCCCACACGCGTGCTCCTCCTCCGCCGCCCGCTCACAAACCGCGGCACACCAAGCCGATAGCTTCTCTTCTCTTCCCTTTTTGTCATGCATGAATGTAATTTAAATGACAGTAGAAGGTGAAAGGTTTTATCTGTAGTGAACAATGAATACTGCTGCCTCTTCAGTTCGTCTTCTGTATCTTCATTTCCTTTTCCAACACAGCATATTTGCCTTCTCCTGTGTGGAGTTCCAGAGCTTTACGCCGATCAAGGTCTTCCCCATCCCGCCTTGCGGCGTGCACCGCGAGCCGGGATAGTAGGCCTCCGAAGCCTCGACGCTTGTGATCCTGTACAGGAGAGCGGCGATAAGGTTTTTTGGGAGTGCTTCTGCGCGACTACTGACCTTATCATGGAAGCGGATGAGTTCTTCCCCAACGACGACTTCTTCCCCGACATCAGCAACCTCTACGACGACATGGGCGACAATACCGGCAAAGCAAATGGGTCTTCTTCCGCTGTCCCGTATGTTCTCCTCATTCTTCTAGACGAGATCATGATTCAATTTCTAGCTCTCGTATCTTGTCTAGAATTGTTCTTATCATACTCTCTGTTAGATGTCGTGACTAGTTTGATTATCCTCTTTCTAGTCGTGGTTTATCTATTTTCTATCTTAGTTATATCATGCGGAGAAGTGCTAATACGTCCAACAATACATGACATATTTTGAACAAATAATAATGAAAATATTCAGATATGCTAGCTTCTCTGATATAACTACATATAAATTGTCTTATATATCATCTGATGCCCACTGTTAGGTATATCCAAGCTAAACCGATATAAGCGTGAATCTAGTATTCCATACCTTAAGAGCGGAGATCCTCAATAGCGACGACATCTCGTCGTTGTTATCTGTGGCTTCGGGAGCGACTCTACGCTTGGGTGTCATTGCCCCATGCTTTTCTGCATCCTCGCATGTGTGTTGATCGGGAGTGTCTTCGGGTGTCCTGTCGTGGCGAGCATCGTCAGCCTATCTCCAAGTGGCCCCGTCCTCGAAAATGGTTCTGATGGCCGCGGTATCGAGCACAGCAATGGCTTCGGTGGTGGAGGACTGCTTTTTTCATATCCTTTTGAGGTTTTGTTTATAAATTGTAAGGAGTTGGGTCTATTCTTTCTTTCTTTCTTCTAGAGTCCTTCATGTAATCTTTGTACCAACCGTTTAATGACAGCTCTAACCCTTCCGGGTCCTTCTTTGTTCAAAATGAAAATGGAAAGCACTTTCGTTGTTCAAATATCATCCTATTTCATGAAAAGATCATCAAAGTCTGATAGGGCTACACTCAAGGATCAATCACTGCGCACGACAATTTCAACTTGCGGAACATGGATGGTTATATTTTATTTGGCCATATATTAGATCCCAGTATCTGTAGCATGACAAAATGCTCACAATGCTTAAGGTCGATTTGGGCCATAAGCTAGGTTCCACTCTATCAAAATATTTTAATGCAACAGCACTTCCCAATCAGTATGGCAACGCATCTGCATGCAAATGAGCTCGCGAGGTTGATGCAGAACAGACAGAAACTATTTAGGCTCCGTTTGTTTGAGTTTCTGCTTCTGCTTTTGAGATCTAAAAGTGGAAGCCCAAACAAACATCCAACTATTGAAAAGCGTGGCACAGAAACTGCGCAAGATCCCCGAGCCGGAAAGCACCCGAGAGGTGCTTCCCACGATTCTGGCTGCTTCCCGAGTTGTGGGTGACCAAACTATCCTCAAAAGTTGGAAATATTTACAGAGAACTTGCACTAGTAGAAAAAGGGGCTTTAGTCCCGGTTGGTAACGGGCTTTAGTTTCGGTTGCGCAACCGAGACTAGTTATGCTTACCAACCGCGACTAAAGGTCTCCGCAGGTTTAGGGTTTACACCCCCCTAAATCTGGTTTTATTTATTTAGTTATGTTTTCATTTCTTTTATATTTTATTTTAATTTCAAAGAAGTTTTAGTACACATATTTTACGCTACTATATACACATTACATGTTGATGCATACGAATATACAATTTCAAACAAGTTTGAAATTTCAAATAAGAACAATTCAAGAAGAATATATAATATTCAACCTCGGGTGACCATATACAACTTCAACAAGTTTCCATATACAATTTATCGCAGTAGAAGTTCTTCGTCCTCGTAATAGTGTTCTCCATTAGGATGGAGGACTTCCCTCATCAATAATCCTGTCAATTCCTCTTGAATTGGTCGGAAGCGAGCTTCTGGATTAAGCTTCTGTTGACGTCAGAAACCCACCGGCGGGTAGAGACGGGCAACACCGTAGAGCCGGGAACAACTAGGGCTGCGGCTGGCCCTAGTCCCTCTGAGCGACGGCCCGCAAAGCCTCCTGGTCGCACGCACCGATGTTTATCACAAGGGCGTGCCACCTGACCTATACCTGGTCAGGAAGGTGTGGATGATGCCTCGCTTGGTTTCCTGCAGGGCACACACGTAAACGTTAAATACGAGCCTCGATCGGCTCTCAGGTTATCCTGTGAATCGGCTCAAGGAGCCGATCCACCCATGATTCAGACGGGGTGTCCGAATATATGGTGGTCCTGCTTGATCAATGTAAAGCTGATTAGATCTACGACGATCTGGGGTTTTCACCGCATAATCGGATCATCCTACTCAGGTTCGGGCCTCGCGCTCGCGCACGGTGACCGTAAGCCGATCCTAGACAGGGCCTAAACACCAACACGAGGTTGATCCCCGGAACATCCGTTCTAGGACTAGCAAACGTCACCCTACACGCCGCTGGATCCTCCGCCCCCTTGTAAGGCCTAACTATTGCAGATATTAAACTAATCCTTGTAGAACAAGGAGCAATCGTAACGGACCAGATCTACTAAACTATGATCAAGCGGGGTGCCGCCCCTACGCCTAAGATAGGCGTAAGGGCGGCTAGACATGGAAGGGTTGCACTACGAAAGCATGCAGCATGAAGAACAATGCTAACCCTAACATGTCTAAGATAACTACGTTGCTCGCCATCAAAAAGGCTTCAGCACGAGCAACGCATGAACAACGTAGGCAGGCTTGTGCTGCCTAGATCGCAAGATGCGATCTAGGCAGCATGATGCTACCGGTAGAAACCCTCGAGACGAAGGAGTTGGCGATGCGCCGAGATTTGTTTGTGGTTGAACGTTGGTTGTTGTTTATTCCATAAACCCTAGGTACACATTTATAGTCCAGCGGACTTTCTAATGTGGGCGTGCACTAAACCGTGCACGAGTAAGATTCTATCTCTAAACTAAGATGCGATCTAATATGTTACAGATACACGGGCAATTAAGCCCAACTTGGTATAAAAGGCCGATCCACGTATTCCTTCTATATATATTCTTCAAGTCCATCTTGATCGCGGCCCACCTCTGACTTGGTCAAATTCTGGTGATAACACATGCCCCCTGGTTTTGGAAATGACATTTCCAAAATCATTACGCTTTCTTTCGTCGGGTCATGTCATGGCAGAGCAGAACTGCCGCAGAATCTTCCATCATTACGCCTCGCCTCCCGGGCTTCTCTGTATGAACTGTCAATCCCGGCCTCACGTCCTCGAGAACCGTCATGGCATTAAATCTCCACTACACTCTCTTTATTTATCTGTGCCAAACAGTCCACCACTCCATCGCCTTGCTCTGCTCCGTTCACCAAACCAAAAAACCCTTCTCTCCTGCGACCATGTCTTCCTCTTCCTCCTCTGCTTCAGGCACCTCCCTTCAATCGTTGCCGAAGAACAAAGAAGAGGACGATCTCCGCTCCGGGGCGCACCCCATCTCCTCTGACAAGGAGAAGAAGGGAGAAGAAACGGAGAAGACCAAGGCCTCCCCCTCCACCAAGCTCCCGCCGAAGAAGCGCTCACGCATGTGGGCGGACAGCGAGGACGACGGTGATGACGAGGAAGAAGAAGATGAGGAGGAGGAAGATGATTCCTCCGCCTCCATTGGGTATCCTCCAACGAAGCGCTTCCGTGGCTGGGCGGACAGCGAGGACGATGATGATGACGAGGAGGAGGAAAAGGCTCCAGCCGACGGCTGGGGCAGCAGCGGCGAGGAGCTCCCCGGGAGCAGCGCCGACGACCTCGACGACGGCGACGATGAGGACAGCGACGGCTAGTAGAATAGGACTAGCAGCAGCAGTGCACTAGGCACTAGATCCCTCTTTTGAGAGCCATCGGCTCTTTTTGTAAAGCTGCTCCTTTGAATTAACGAGAATTGTTCTTCTAATTTCTCCTTTCATTAATCCAATTTTCATCCTTTCGCCTGCCACACCAAGACCGATAGTGACGAATCGGGTTATCATTGTTTTTCTCGACCGTGGCGTTTTGCAGTCCCGCAGCCGATGACCATTCATCGGCTAATTTGAGGAATCAATCTCTTCTTTTCTTGCAGCACCAGTACGGTCCAAACCCCGTACTAGACGACGGTTTTTCCTTCCCAGTTCCTCCCTGAGGCGATCATGACGCAATAACAACCGAGGTAACTCCAATCGGCTCTTAAACACAGGGCACCTATAGGCCTGTTGCCCCCCGAGTCTCAGCCAAAATAAAACAGAGGCGAGGATACGCGAATTGGCTGTATGGACCTGGGTTTGGTCATGTCTGAGGGAGCTTCTTATGCAGAGCCCGCCGATTTGAATATAAATCGGCTTCTTAAAGCAGTGAGCCTTCAAGGCGAGCTGCCCCCCGAGCCTTCTTCAGTTTCTTGCCGGCCAGGTCGGCTCCTTTCCTTGACCCGATCCGCACGTCCAGGCTGTTCCTGGCATTGTTCTTGAAGAGAGGAGCTCTTCCATTAGTGCTCCATTGATCCTCTGATCGTAACAATTACTCCTCTTAAGTCGATGTCTGCTGCATCGGCTATGCTCGAAAATTTTCGAATTTTTAGATTTTCATTTTTTACGGCCGACTAGTGCATCGGCCCCCATATTCCAATACCCATCACCAAAAGATGAGATGCTTCCGTTGCATATCCTCGTATTTTATCCCCCTGGGTGCCCCCCCGAGCCGATTCTGTCAAGAGAATTGATGGTATCGGCTCTGTTGGATAACATGTTGAACCCAGGCAGAACGGTGGGTGAGGATAATTTTGGCCGATTGCTGGAATCGGCCTCCACGTTGATTGCTCGGTGAAGGTTTTGTAAGTTCCCTTCATAAATTTTTGGGGCCGATCACAAGGATCAGCCTCGCCATGTTTGCTTATTGACGTGTTCTTGTTACTCGTTCAGGCCGGTAGATAAGACCAGCCCAATCTCTGACTTCATCGTGTTGGCACGCTTGCTGTCGCCCACCTTGAATGCATCGTGTGATCGTGGAGCGCTAAGCTCGCCGGAAGAACGAGCACCATGTTTGTGCCAGCCGATGCTTCATCATCGGCTTTCCTTTGCTTGGGGCGCCACTCCATTTTCCGTGGACGACCCTCTTCATCCAGGGTTCGCTGAACCTTCGCAGCCAGATCAGGCCTTGCCTTCCTCAAGGTATGCAAGTATAACCTCTCGGCTTCTTCCAGGCCGCGCAATCGTTGAACCCTGCGTTTCTGGGAACGGCTGAGTCCGTCAGGGCACCACCTTGGACGGTGGTACCTGTCTTCTTCTTCTCCCTCGTCTTCTGAATCTTCGAGATCTTCCAACCGAGGGGACTCAGCTCGTTTGCTCTGTGGCGGGAGAGGTCCTAAGCGCTCGAACACGGACACGTTAGCTGCCTCCTTCTTCTTCCGGTTGCATTCTGGGCAATTGCCGATTGTTGGCAATCGGCTCATTCCTGAATCCCAGCAGTGCCTGAAGAAAGGACAATCCCAGTGCCTGTCTTCGTCGTCTTGCTCCCTTGCCTTTCCCTTGGCACAACGCTCGTGCTCCTCCTCATCGCGATTCTGCCGACGATGTCTTCTGGCCTCTCTGGCCAGACGAATTCTTTCATCATCATCGCTGGACCGTCGGCGTTGGTCGTACTGACTCACGTATTTGTTGAGGAGGTGATCAGAGAGAGGTCGCTGATATCTTATGTTCCTCACTTCTCCCTCTGTTACGTAACGCTTGCCGTCTTGGCGGAGCCGATCGCGTGGAGCGGCTTCCTCTGTATCTTTGCTATGAGAGCAGCTGCCCTCATCTCCATCCTTGCCAGCGTGGTGTCCAAGATCTACCATGTTGATATTGCACAGGAAACCCGGCTGGCACCCTGCATGGCAAGCATACTCCACCATGTTTACGGCGGGGAAGGGCTGGGTATCGACCTTCATGGCGTACTGGTTGAAAATTAGACGCCCGTTCTCTATCGCCGCTTGGATGTGCTGACGCCACACCCTGCAGTCGTTGGTGGCATGGGAGAGCGAGTTATGCCATTTGCAGTATGGCTTTCCATTCAGCTCTTGCGCCGTGGGGAATTTGAGACCTTCAGGTATCTTCAACTGCTTTTCCTTGAGTAGGAGGTCGAAGATTTGCTCAGTCTTGGTCGCGTCAAAATCAAATCCCCTGGGCGGGCCTGGTGACTTTACCCACTTGCAGGACACGGGGGTTCCTCCCCGAGACCACTCAGCCACTGCTACTTCTTGGTCTCCCGCAGGAACTTCGTCTTCCTCTGCATCGACCAGGGCCACTGCACGCTTGAACTTGTCTTGGTACAGGTCCGGGTGGCGCTGTTCATATGCTGAAAGTTTCGAACCATGTGCGCCAGCGAGGGATAATCTGCTTGGGAGGCCGTGTCCTTGAGCTGTGTTGCAAGGCCTGCTACTGCCAACTCGACTGCTTCCTTCTCATTTATACGAACCGAAAAGCATCGGTTCCTAAGATTCCTGAAGCGCTGGATGTATTCTGTCACAGTTTCTCCGCGCTTCTGACGTAGTTGTGCTAGATCGGCAATGCTAGACTCGGAAGCTTCTGAATGGTATTGCTCATGGAACTGCTCTTCCAACTGCTTCCAGGTCTGGATGGAGTTCGGTGGTAGCGATGTGTACCACCCGAAAGCCGATCCTGTGAGGGACTGCGAGAAGAACCTCACGCGCAACTCATCCGACGCTGAGATCGTGCCCGAGCTGTGCCAAATATCGGCTCACATGCTCGATGGAGCTGGACCCGTCCGATCCACCGAACTTTGTGAAGTCCGGGAGCCGATATTTAGGTGGCAGCGGGATCAGTTCGTAGCTGTTGGGGTACGTCTTGGTGTAGCCGAACGCCTTCCTTTTCGGCATCATGCCGAACTGATCTTTCAGAATTGTACAAATCTGATCCGCTGAGATGGCTGAAGGTGTCGAACCCTGAAGATTCGCTGGGGTGGCATACTTAACCAGCCATGCTTGTTTTTCTGGTTCTAAGCCAACTGCAGGAGCTGGGCTTTGGAGGTTTGTCGGGGCGGCGTACTTAGCCAGCCACGGCCGCTTCTCGGGATTGGCTCCGACGTTCCTCCTGCCGTTCCGGAGGCCGCTGTTGTTGCAGCCTGGTTCGAGAGTGCCAAGGCGTTGCTGTCCGGCACGTATGCGCACGCGTATCCGTGCGGGACCTCCTTAGGTGGCTCGGGCAGGAATTGGTAGTCACTAGGATCACCACCAATCTTGTAGACGACGTATGCCGATGAGTTCGGCAGTTCCGGTGCTACCCATGCGAACGGCTGGGGCTGGAGCGGCATCTCTCCTTTGAAAGTCCCCAGAGCCGGTCCCGACGCGCAGAGCGACTCATGATTTCCTGAACGACGCGCAGAGCGACACGCTCCAAGGTGTTCACCAGGCTCTCGGAGTGGCGGTGCAGCGAATGAGCCACCATGCAGCTGATCTCCTGCCGCAGCGACCTGGTGCGTTCTTCTGACGGGGCGGACAGGTCCACTCCATCGAGCGCGCCTTCAGGCGTGAAACCCTTCCACCTGACACCATGGGAGCGGGTTCGGTGGAAGGAGCCGATGAGTTCGGCTTCGAGGGTTGCCTTGATCTCGTCATGCTTCTTCTTGAGCTCATCAGGCAGATCCGCGTATGTGACCGGAGTGTCTTCCGCCATCTTGGATGTAGATGGCGATGTCGTGGATGTCGTCGACGGTCCCACTGGGCGTGCCAGAATGTGTTGACGTCAGAAACCCACCGGCGGGTAGAGACGGGCAACACCGTAGAGCCGGGAACAACTAGGGCTGCGGCTGGCCCTAGTCCCTCTGAGCGACGGCCCGCAAAGCCTCCTGGTCGCACGCACCGATGTTTATCACAAGGGCGTGCCACCTGACCTATACCTGGTCAGGAAGGTGTGGATGATGCCTCGCTTGGTTTCCTGCAGGGCACACACGTAAACGTTAAATACGAGCCTCGATCGGCTCTCGGGTTATCCCGTGAATCGGCTCAAGGAGCCGATCCACCCATGATTCAGACGGGGTGTCCGAATATATGGTGGTCCTGCTTGATCAATGTAAAGCTGATTAGATCTACGACGATCTGGGGTTTTCACCGCATAATCGGATCATCCTACTCAGGTTCGGGCCTCGCGCTCGCGCACGGTGACCGTAAGCCGATCCTAGACAGGGCCTAAACACCAACACGAGGTTGATCCCCGGAACATCCGTTCTAGGACTAGCAAACGTCACCCTACACGCCGCTGGATCCTCCGCCCCCTTGTAAGGCCTAACTATTGCGAGATATTAAACTAATCCTTGTAGAACAAGGAGCAATCGTAACGGACCAGATCTACTAAACTATGATCAAGCGGGGTGCCGCCCCTACGCCTAAGATAGGCGTAAGGGCGGCTAGACATGGAAGGGTTGCACTACGAAAGCATGCAGCATGAAGAACAATGCTAACCCTAACATGTCTAAGATAACTACGTTGCTCGCCATCAAAAAGGCTTCAGCACGAGCAACGCATGAACAACGTAGGCAGGCTTGTGCTGCCTAGATCGCAAGATGCGATCTAGGCGGCATGATGCTTACCGGTAGAAACCCTCGAGACGAAGGAGTTGGCGATGCGCCGAGATTTGTTTGTGGTTGAACGTTGGTTGTTGTTTATTCCATAAACCCTAGGTACACATTTATAGTCCAGCGGACTTTCTAATGTGGGCGTGCACTAAACCGTGCACGAGTAAGATTCTATCTCTAAACTAAGATGCGATCTAATATGTTACAGATACACGGGCAATTAAGCCCAACTTGGTATAAAAGGCCGATCCACGTATTCCTTCTATATATATTCTTCAAGTCCATCTTGATCGCGGCCCACCTCTGACTTGGTCAAATTCTGGTGATAACAGCTTCTTCCGCAAGTCATTCCTCCGCAAGTTGATATCCTGAGCCCTCCGCTCAGAGGTGTGTCCCCGGATGAACTCACAAACATAGTATCCATATAGATTGGTCCCCGGTGGCTGAGTATCCACATTAGCCAACCTCCTAAATGTTAGCTCATCTTTGAATTCACCGGTTATGTCTTCTTTGAACCGTTTCCAAACCCTACAGGGCAAAGAAATTAAATGAAAAAGGGAGTTATTAGTCACTTGATATCAGGAAATGAACGAAAGAGGCCGATATAGTGCGCAAATGATTGAAAATAATTACTTTTGCAACGTTAATCTTATGCCGATCCAATGCTTTGGTTCCTTATTTAGAGAGTCCATGACGAGAACTCTGGAGTTGTCAAATTCAATTATTAGCAGAATCCAGTGAAACCTGCAGACACGTTACATGCCACTGGATATAACTAAACTGGCACATGTGCAAACCCGAAGGAAGCCTCGCTCCAGAATTCACCTGCCCCCATTTTCTCGATAGTTAGGGTTAGGAACCGTGCCCGCCCCCGCCACCAGCGCCCGCTCCCGCCGCCGACCGGGCTGTTCCCGGCCGCCGGCGCGCAGGCCCTCCTCCCGCGCTCCGTTCCCGTCGTCACCCACCTCCTCCGGCCCCCGCCAGCCCTGCTTCCGCACCGCCAGCGCCCGCCCCCGCCGCCGACCGAGATGTTCCTAGCCGCCGATGCACAAGCCCTCCTCCCGAGTGCTGTCCACAACTGGCTTCTATTCCTGTAGACAGTGTTGGGCCTCCAAGAGCAGAGGTTTGTAGAACAACAGCAAGTTTCCCTTAAGTGAATCACCCAAGGTTTATCGAACTCAGGGAGGAAGAGGTCAAAGATATCCCTCTCAAGCAACCCTGCAATCACGATACAAGAAGTCTCTTGTGTCCCCAACACACCTAATACACTTGTCATATGTATAGGTGCACTAGTTCGGCGAAGAGATAGTGAAATACAAGTGATATGGATGAATATGAGTGGTAATAACAATCTGAATAAAATATGGCAGCGAGTAAACATGCAACAGAACAGTAAATAAACGGTGATTCGATGCTTAGAAACAAGGCCTAGGGATCATACTTTCACTAGTGGACACTCTCAACATTGAATATAAATGTAAGCACTTCACTATGCTATTCTGAATTACTCTCTGGCAAGATAACGAACACTAATTCATCATGTAGGCAAACCTTAAAGATGTATTCCCAAGTACTAATAAACACCCCACGCTGTCACCGTGAGCATTCATAGGAGGTACTAACACACCACAATTTCATAGAGACATCCAACTCAAATCATAACTCAGTGAATAAGTATTCTGTGAAATATAGCCTAAGAGACCCACACGGTGCACACACTCGTCACCTTTACACACGTGGGACAAAGAGTCTCCGGAGATCACATAAGTAAAATCCACTTGAATAGCATAATGACATCTAGATTACAAAGCTCATCATATGGATCTCAATCATGTAAGGCAGCTCATGAGATCATTGTATTGAAGTACATGGGAGAGAGATTAACCACATAGCTACCGGTAAAGCCATTAGCCTCGGGGGAGACCTACTCCCTCCTCATCATAGGAGACAGCAGCGTTGATGAAGATGGCGATGGTGTCGATGGAGATGCCTTCCGGGGGCACTTCCCCGTCCCGGCGGCGTGCCGGAACAGAGACTTCTGTCCCCCAGATCTTGGCTTCGCGATGGCGGCGGCTCTGGAACTTTTTTCGTATTGTGGCTTATCGGTATCGAAGATTTAGGTCAATGACATGCTATCATAATCTTGATCAATACTATTGTAAAGCATATGAGATGAATGCAGCGATTCGAAGCAATGGTAAATACAATGAGTAAACAACTGAACCATATAGCAAAGACTTTTCATGAATAATACTTTCAAGACAAGCATCAATAAGACTTGCATAAGAGTTAACTCATAAAGCAATAAATTCTTAGTAGAAAGCTTTTGAAGCAACACAAAGGAAGATATAAGTTTCAGCAGTTGCTTTCAACTTCAACATTTTTATTTCATGGATAATTGTCAACACAAAGTAATATAACAAGTGCAATAGGTAAACATGTAAGAATCAATGCACACAGTTGATACACGTGTTTGCTTCTAAGATAGAAAGAATAGGTAAACTGACTCAACAATAAAGTAGAAGAATGGCCCTTCGCGAGAGGAAGCATGGATTACTATTTTTGTGCTAGAGCTTTTCATTTTGAAAACATAGAAACAATTTTGTCAACGGTAGTAATAAATCATATGTGTTATGTATAAGATATCCTATAAGTTGCAAGCCTCATGCATAGTATACCAATAGTGCTCGCACCTTGTCCTAATTAGCTTGGATTTACATGGATTATCATTGCATAACATATGTTTCAACCAAGTGTCACAAAGGGGTACCTCTATGCCGCTTGTACAAAGGTCTAAGGAGAAAGATCGCATTTGATTTCTCGTTTTTGATTATTCTCAACTTAGACATCCATACCGGGACAACATAGACAATAGATAATGGACTCCTCTTTAATGCATAAGCATTCAACAACAGATAATATTCTCATAAGAGATTGAGGATTGTTGTCCAAACTGAAACTTCCACCATGGATCACGGCTTTAGTTAGCGGCCCAATGTTCTTCTCTAACAATATGCATACTCAAACCATTTGATCATGATAAATCACCCTTACTTCAGACAAGACGAACATGCATAGCAACTCACATGATATTCAACAAAAGTGTAATAGTTGATGGCGTCCCAAGAAACATGTTACCGCTCAACAAGCAACTTATTAAGAAATAAGATACATAGCTACATATTCTTCACCACAATAGTTTTTAAGGCTATTTTCCCATGAGCTATATATTGCAAAGACAAAGGATAGAATTTTAAAGGTAGCACTCAAGTAATTTACTTTGGAATGACAGAGAAATACCATGTAGTAGGTAGGTATGGTGGACACAAATGGCATAGTTTTTGGCTCAAGGATTTGGATGCACGAGAAGAATTCCTCTCAATACAAGGCTAGACTAGGAAGGTGATACGTCTCCGACGTATCGATAATTTCTTATGTTCTATGCCATATTATTGATGATACCTACATGTTTTATGCACACTTTATGTCATATTCGTGCATTTTACGGAACTAACCTATTAACAAGATGCCGAAGTGCCGGTTCCTGTTTTACGCTGTTTTTGGTTTCAGAAATCCTAGTAACGAAATATTCTCGGAATTGGACGAAACAAAGACCCGGGGGCCTATTTTTCCACGGAGCTTCCGAAGACCGAAGAACATACGAAGTGGGGCCACGAGGTGGCGACACCACAAGGCGGCGCGGCACGGGGGGGGCCCGCGCCGCCTATGGTGTGGCCCCCTCGTCGGGCCCCCGACTCGCCCTTCCGCCTACTTAAAGCCTCCGTCGCGAAAACCACGATGCGAAAAACCACGATACGGAAAACCTTACTGAGACGCCGCCGCCGCCGATCCCATCTCGGGGGATTACGGAGATCTCCTCCGGCACCCTGCCGGAGAGGGGATTCATCTCCCGGAGGACTCTACACCGCCATGGTCGCCTCCGGAGTGATGAGTGAGTAGTTCACCCCTGGACTATGGGTCCATAGCGGTAGCTAGATGGTTGTCTTCTCCTCATTGTGCTTCATTGTTGGATCTTGTGAGCTGCCTAACATGATCAAGATCATCTATCCGTAATTCTATATGTTGTGTTTGTCGGGATCCGATGGATAGAGAATACCATGTCATGTTAATTATCAAGTTATTACATATGTGTTGTTTATGATCTTGCATGCTCTCCGTTACTAGTAGAGGCTCGGCCAAGTTTTTACTTTTAACTCCAAGAGGGAGTATTTATGCTCGATAGTGGGTTCATGCTGCATTGACACCTGGGACGGTGACAGAAAGTTCTAAGGTTGTGTTGTGCTATTGCCACTAGGGATAAAACATTGGCGCTATGTCCGAGGATGTAGTTGTTGATTACATTACGCACCATACTTAATGCAATTGTCTGTTGCTTTGCAACTTAATACTTGGAGGGGTTCGGATGATAACTCTGAAGGTGGACTTTTTAGGCATAGATGCGGTTGGATGGCGGTCTATGTACTTTGTCGTAATGCCCAATTAAATCTCACTATACTTATCATGTCATGTATGTGCATTGTTATGCCCTCTCTATTTGTCAATTGCCCGACTGTAATTTGTTCACCCAACATGCTTTTATCTTATGGGAGAGACACCTCTAGTGAGCTGTGGACCCCGGTCCATTCTTTAATACTTGAAATACAAATCTGCTGCAATACTTGTTTTTACTATTTTCTCTGCAAACAATCATCTTCCACACAATACGGTTAATCCTTTGTTACAGCAAGCCGGTGAGATTGACAACCTCATCTGTTTCGTTGGGGCAAAGTACTTTGGTTGTGTTGTGCGGGTTCCACGTTGGCGCCGGAATCTCCGGTGTTGCGCCGCACTACATCCCGCCGCCATCAACCTTCAACGTGCTTCTTGGCTCCTCCTGGTTCGATAAACCTTGGTTTCTTTCCGAGGGAAAACTTGCTGCTGTGCGCATCATACCTTCCTCTTGGGGTTGCCCAACGAACGTGTGAAATACACGCCATCAAGCATATTTTACGGCGCCGTTGCCGGGAGATCAAGACACGCTGCAAGGGAGTCTCCACTTCTCAATCTCTTTACTTTGTTTTTGTCTTGCTTTATTTTATTTACTACTTTGTTTGCTGCATTATATCAAAACACAAAAAAATTAGTTGCTAGCTTTACCTTATTTGCTTGTCTTGTTTGCTATATCAAAAACACAAAAAAATTAGTTTACTTGCATTTACTTTATCTAGTTTGCTTTATTTACTATTGCTAAAAATGGCCAACCCTGAAAATACTAAGTTGTGTGACTTCACTAGCACAAATAATAATGATTTCTTATGCACACCTATTGCTCCACCTGCTACTACGGCGGAATTCTTTGAAATTAAACCTACTTTACTAAATCTTGTTATGCGAGAGCAATTTTACAGTGTTAGTTACGATGATGCTGCTGCCCATCTCAATAATTTTGTTGAACTATGTGAAATGCAAAAGTATAAAGATGTAGATGGTGACATTATAAAATTAAAATTGTTTCCTTTCTCATTAAGAGGAAGAGCTAAAGATTGGTTGCTATCTCCGCCTAAGAATAGTATTGATTCCTGGACTAAATGCAAGGATGCTTTTATTGGTAGATATTATCCCCCTGCTAAAATTATATCTTTGAGGAGTAGCATAATGAATTTTAAACAATTGGATAATGAACATGTTGCTCAAGCTTGGGAAAGAATGAAATCTCTAGTTAAAAATTGCCCAACCCATGGAGTGACTACTTGGATGATCATCCAAACCTTCTATGCAGGACTAAATTTTTCTTCGCGGAATTTATTGGATTCAGCTGCTGGAGGTACCTTTATGTCCATCACTCTTGGTGAAGCAACAAAGTTTCTTGATAATATGATGGTTAATTACTCCGAATGGCACACGGAAAGAGCTCCACAAGGTAAGAAGGTAAATTCTGTTGAAGAAACCTCTTCCTTGAATGATAAGGTTGATGCTATTATGTCTATGCTTGCGAATGATAGGACTAATGTTGATCCTAATAATGTTCCATTAGCTTCATTGGTTGCCCAAGAAGAACATGTTGATGTAAACTTCATTAAAAATAATAATTTCAACAACAATGCTTATCGGAACAATTCTAGTAATAACTATAGGCCATATCCTTATAATAATGGTAACGGTTATGCTAATTCTTATGGGAATTCTTACAACAATAATAGGAATACACCCCCTGGACTTGAAGCCATGCTTAAAGAATTTATTAGTACACAAGCTGCCTTCAACAAATATGTTGAGGAAAAGCTCAATAAAATTGATATTCTTGTTTCTAGAGTTGATAGTCTTGCCTCTGATGTTGATCTTTTGAAATCGAAAGTTATGCCTAATAGGGATATTGAAAATAAAATTGTTACTACATCAAATGCCATCCAAGTTAGAATTAATGAGAATATAAGATTAATGGCTGAAGCTGCGTGCTAGGTGGGATAGAGAAGAAAATGAAAAACTAGCTAAAAAGGAAAATGTAGCTAAAGTTTGGACTATTACCACCACTAGCAATGCTAATGATTCATATGTTGCTGCACCTCCTACTATCAATGGTAAAATAATTGGTGTTGGCAATGCTTCTACTCCTAGTGCAAAGCGCGCAAAATTACTCGAAGCTGCTGAAACGCTCCTGTGATAAAACTGCTAAATTTTTTTCCAACCTTGGGGATGATAATCCCATTGCTGTAGCTCATAATGATTTAGATTTTGATGATTGCCACATCTCTGAAGTTATAAAGTTCTTACAAAAACTTGCTAAGAGTCCCAATGCTAGTGCTATAAATTTGGCTTTCACAAAACATATTACAAATGCTCTCATAAAAGCTAGAGAAGAGAAACTAAAACTTGAAACTTCTATTCCTAAAAAGCTAGAGGATGGTTGGGAGCCCATCATTAAAATGAGAGTCAAAGATTTTGATTGTAATGCCTTATGTGATCTTGGTGCAAGTATTTCTGTTATGCCTAAAAAAGTCTATGATATGCTTGACTTGCCACCATTGAAGAATTGTTATTTGGATGTTAATCTCGCTGATAATGCTAAAAAGAAACCTTTGGGGAAAGTTGATAATGTTCATATTATGGTTAACAATAACCTTGTCCCCGTTGATTTTGTTGTCTTGGATATTGAATGCAATGCATCTTGCCCCATTATATTGGGAAGACCTTTTCTTCGAACCGTTGGTGCTACTATTGATATGAAGGAAGGTAATATTAAATATCAATTTCCTCTCAAGAAAGGTATGGAACACTTCCCTAGAAAGAGAATGAAGTTACCTTATGATTCTATTATTAGAACAAATTATGATGTTGATGCTTCGTCTCTTGATGTTACTTGATATACACTTTACGCGCCTAGGCTGAAAGGCGTTAAAGAAAAGCGCTTATGGGAGACAACCCATGTTTTTACTACAGTATTTTTGTTTTATATTTGTGTCTTGGAAGTTGTTTACTACTGTAGCAACCTCTCCTTATCTTAGTTTTATGTTTTGTTGTGCCAAGTAAAGTCTTTGATAGAAAAGTAAGTACTAGATTTGGATTACTGCGCGGTTCCAGATTTCTTTGTCTGTAACGAATCTGGGTCTATCTCCCTGTAGGTAGCTCAGAAAATTAAGCCAATTTACGAGCATGATCCTCAGATATGTATGCAACTTTCATTCAATTTGAGCATTTTCGTTTGAGCAAGTCTGGTGGCCTAATAAAATCCATCTTTACGGATCTGTTCTGTTTTGACAGATTACTGTCTTTTATTTCGCATTGCCTCTTTTGCTATGTTGGATGAATTTCTTTGATCCACTAATGTCCAGTAGCTTTATGCAATGTCCAGAAGTGTTAAGAATGATTGTGTCACCTCTGAACATGTGAATTTTTATTATGCACTAACCCTCTAATGAGTTGTTTCGAGTTTGGTGTGGAGGAAGTTTTCAAGGATCAAGAGAGGAGTATGATGCAATATGATCAAGGAGAGTGAAAGCTCTAAGCTTGGGGATGCCCGATGGTTCACCCCTGCATATTCTAAGAAGACTCAAGCGTCTAAGCTTGGGGATGCCCAAGGCATCCCCTTCTTCATCGACAACATTATCGGGTTCCTCCCACGAAACTATATTTTTATTCGGCCACATCTCATGTACTTTGCTTGGAGCGTCGGTTTGTTTTTGTTTTTTGTTTTGTTTGAATAAAATGGATCCTAGCATTCACTTTGTGGGAGAGAGACACGCTCCGCTGTTGCATATGGACAAATATGTCCTTAGGCTCTACTCATAGTATTCATGGCGAAGTTCTTCTTCGTTAAATTGTTATATGGTTGGAATTGGAAAATGCTACATGTAGTAACTCTAAAATGTCTTGGATAATTTGATACTTGGCAATTGTTGTGCTCATGTTTAAGCTCTTGCATCATATACTTTGCACCCATTAATGAAGAAATACTTAGAGCTTGTTAATTTGGTTTGCATATTTGGTTTCTCTAGAGTCTAGATAACATCTAGTATTGAGTTTTGAACAACAAGGAAGATGGTATGGAGTCTTATAATGTTTACCATATGTCTTTTATGTGAGTTTTGCTGTACCGTTCATCCTTGTGTTTGTTCCAAATAACCTTGCTAGCCTAAACCTTGTATCGAGAGGGAATACTTCTCATGCATCCAAAATCCTTGAGCCAACCACTATGCCATTTGTGTCCACCATACCTACCTACTACATGGTATTTATCCGCCATTCCAAAGTAAATTGCTTGAGTGCTACCTTTAAAATTCCATCATTCACCTTTGCAATATATAGCTCATGGGACAAATAGCTTAAAAACTATTGTGGTATTGAATATGTACTTATGCACTTTATCTCTTATTAAGTTGCTTGTTGAGAGATAACCATGTTTACGGGGACGCCATCAACTATTCTTTGTTGGATATCATGTGAGTTGCTATGCATGTCCGTCTTGTCCGAAGCAAGAGAGATCTACCACCTTCATGGTTGGAGCATGCATATTGTTAGAGAAGAACTTTGGGCCGCTAACTAAAGCCATGATTCATGGTGGAAGTTTCGGTTTGGACATATATCCTCAATCTCATATGAGAATAATAATTGTTGCCACATGCTTATGCATTAAAGAGGAGTCCATTATCTGTTGTCCATGTTGTCCCGGTATGGATGTCTAAGTTGAGAATAATCAAAAGCGAGAAATCCAAAATGCGAGCTTTCTCCTTAGACCTTTGTACAGGCGACATGGAGGTACCCCATTGTGACACTTGGTCAAAACATATGCATTGCAAAGATCCGGTAGTCCAAGTTAATTAGGACAAGGTGCGGGCACTATTAGTATACTATGCATGAGACTTGCAACTTGTAAGATATAATGTACATAACTCATATGCTTTATTACTACCGTTGACAAAATTGTTTCATGTTTTCAAAATAAAAGCTCTAGCACAAATATAGCAATCGATGCTTTCCTCTTTGAAGGACGATTCTCTTTACTTTTATGTTGAGTCAGTTCACCTATTTCTCGCCACCTCAAGAAGCAAACACTTGTGTGAACTGTGCATTGATTCCTACATACTTGCATATTGTACTTGTTATATTACTCTATGTTGACAATTATCCATGAGATATACATGTTACAAGTTGAAAGCAACCGCTGAAACTTAATCTTCCTTTGTGTTGCTTCAATACCTTTACTTTGATTTATTGCTTTATGAGTTAACTCTTATGCAAGACTTATTAATACTTGTCTTGAAGTACTATTCATGAAAAGTCTTTGCTTTATGATTCACTTGTTTACTCATGTCATCACCATTGTTTTGATCGCTGCATCCACTACATATGTTTACAAATAGTATGATCAAGGTTATGATGGCATATCACTTCGAAATTATCTTTGTTATCGTTTTACCTTCTCGGGACGAGCGAGAACTAAGCTTGGGGATGCTTGATACGTCTCAGACGTATCGATAATTTCTTATGTTCTATGCCATATTATTGATGATACCTACATGTTTTATGCACACTTTATGTCATATTCGTGCATATTACGGAACTAACCTATTAACAAGATGCCGAAGTGTCGGTTCTCGTTTTCTAGCTGTTTTTGGTTTCAGAAATCCTAGTAACGAAATATTCTCGGAATTGGACGAAACAAAGACCCGGGGGCCTATTTTTCCACGGAGCTTCCGGAAGACCGAAGAACATACGAAGTGGGGCCACGAGGTGGCGACACCACAAGGCGGCGCGGCGTGGGGGGCCCGCGCCGCCTATGGTGTGGCCCCCTCGTCGGGCCCCGACTCGCCCTTCCGCCTACTTAAAGCCTCCGTCGCGAAACCCACGATGCGAAAAACCACGATACGGAAAACCTTGCGAGACGCCGCCGCCGCCGATCCCATCTCGGGGGATTACGGAGATCTCCTCCGGCACCTGCCGGAGAGGGGATTCATCTCCCGGAGGACTCTACACCGCCATGGTCGCCTCCGGAGTGATGAGTGAGTAGTTCACCCCTGGACTATGGGTCCATAGCAGTAGCTAGATGGTTGTCTTCTCCTCATTGTGCTTCATTGTTGGATCTTGTGAGCTGCCTAACATGATCAAGATCATCTATCCGTAATTCTATATGTTGTGTTTGTCGGGATCCGATGGATAGAGAATACCATGTCATGTTAATTATCAAGTTATTACATATGTGTTGTTTATGATCTTGCATGCTCTCCGCTACTAGTAGAGGCTCGGCCAAGTTTTTTCTTTTAACTCCAAGAGGGAGTATTTATGCTCGATAGTGGGTTCATGCCGCATTGACACCGGGACGAGTGACGGAAAGTTCTAAGGTTGTGTTGTCTTGTTGCCACTAGGGATAAAACATTGGCGCTATGTCCGAGGATGTAGTTGTTGATTACATTACGCACCATACTTAATGCAATTGTACTGTTGCTTTGCAACTTAATACTTGGAGGGGTTCGGATGATAACTCTGAAGGTGGACTTTTTAGGCATAGATGCGGTTGGATGGCGGTCTATGTACTTTGTCGTAATGCCCAATTAAATCTCACTATACTTATCATGTCATGTATGTGCATTGTTATGCCCTCTCTATTTGTCAATTGCCCGACTGTAATTTGTTCACCCAACATGCTTTTATCTTATGGGAGAGACACCTCTAGTGAGCTGTGGACCCCGGTCCATTCTTTAATACTGAAATACAAATCTGCTTGCAATACTTGTTTTTACTATTTTCTCTGCAAACAATCATCTTCCACACAATACGGTTAATCCTTTGTTACAGACAAGCCGGTGAGATTGACAACCTCACTTGTTTCGTTGGGGCAAAGTACTTTGGTTGTGTTGTGCGGGTTCCACGTTGGCGCCGGAATCTCCGGTGTTGCGCCGCACTACATCCCGCCGCCATCAACCTTCAACGTGCTTCTTGGCTCCTCCTGGTTCGATAAACCTTGGTTTCTTTCTGAGGGAAAACTTGCTGCTGTGCGCATCATACCTTCCTCTTGGGGTTGCCCAACGAACGTGTGAAATACACGCCATCAGAAGGTTGTTTGAAGCAAACTCAAGTATAAAACGGTGCAGCAAAGCTTACATATGAACATATTGCAAGCATTATAAGACTTTACATCGTCTCCTTGTTGTTCAAACACCTTAACCAGAAAATATCTAGACTCTAGAGAAACCAATCATGCAAACCAAATTTTAACAAGCTCTATGTAGTTCTTCATTAATGGGTACAAAGTACATGATGCAAGAGCTTAAACATGATCTATATGAGCACAACAATTGCCAAATATCAAATTATTCAAGACATTATGCCATTTACCACATGCAGCATTTTCTGTTTCCAACCATATAACAATGAACGAAGTAGTTTCAACCTTCGCCATGAACATTAAAAGTAAACTAAGAACACAAGTGTTCAAATGAAAAAGCGGAGCGTGTCTCTCTCCCACACAAGCATGAATTTATTCAGAGAATGAAAATAACAAAACGAAAATAAAAGCATAGACGCTCCAAGTAAAGCACATAAGATGTGACGGAATAAAAATATAGTTTCACTAGAGGTGACCTGATAAGTTGTCGATGAAGAAGGGGATGCCTTGGGCATCCCCAAGTTTAGATGCTTGAGTCTTCTTGAAATATGCAGGGATGAACCACGGGGGCATCCCCAAGCTTAGACTTTTCACTCTTCTTGATCATATTGTATCATCCTCCTCTCTTGATCCTTGAAAACTTCCTCCACACCAAACTCAAAACAAACTCATTAGAGGGTTAGTGCATAATCAAAAATTCACATATTTAGAGGTGACATAATCATTCTTAACACTTCTGGACATTGCACAAAGCTACTGAAAGTTAATGGAACAAAGAAATCCATCAAACATAGCAAAACAGGCAATGCGAAATAAAAGGCAGAATCTGTTAAAACAGAACAGTCCGTAAAGACGAATTTTTCAGGGGCACTTAACTTGCTCAGATGAAAATGCTCAAATTGAATGAAAGTTGCGTACATATCTGAGGATCACACAGGTAAATTGGCAGATTTTTCTAAATTTTCTACAGCAGGGGCGGCTCAATTTCGTGACAGCCAGAAATCTGTTCCTGCGCAGTAATCCAAATCTAGTATCGACTTTACTATCAAAGACTTTACTTGGCACAACAATGCAATAAAATAAAGATAAGGAGAGGTTGCTACAGTAGTAAAAACTTCCAAGACTCAAATATAAAACAAAATTGTTGTAGTTGTTATCACCAGAATTTGACCGGATCAGAGGTGGGTCGCGATTGGAGATGGACTTGAAGAATATACATAGAGGAAATACATGAATCGGCCTTGTATACCAAGTTGGGCTAAATTGCCCGTGTATCTGTATTATAGTAGATCGTATATTATTTTAGAAGTTAGAGTTTGACCCGTGCACGGTTAGGTGCACGCCTGAATTAGAAAGTCCCCCGGACTATAAATATGTATCTAGGGTTTATGGAATAAACAACAACCAACGTTCAACACAAACCAATCTCGGCGCATCGCCAACTCCCCCGTCTCGAGGGTTTCTTCCGGGTAAGCACCATGCTGCCTAGATCGCATCTTGCGATCTAGGCAGCACACGTTTATTCGTCCTTCATGCGTTGCTCGTACTTAAGCCTTTTTGATGGCGAGCAACGTAGTTATCATAGATGTCTTAGGGTTAGCATTGTTCTTCGTATCATATGCTATCGTCGTGCAACCCTTAGGCATCTAGCCGCCCTTACGCCTGTCACGGGTGTAAGGGCGGCACCCGCTTGATCATTGTTTAGTAGATCCGATCCGTTATGATTGCTCCTTGTTCTTCAAGGATTAGTTTAATATCTGCATTGTTAGGCCTTAAAAAGGGTTGGAGGATCCAGCGGCGTGTAGGGTGTCGTTTGCTAGCCCTAGACAGGACGTTCCGAGGATCAACCTCGTGTTGGTTTTTAGGCCCTGTCTAGGATCGGCTTACGATCACCGTACGCGAGCGCGAGGCCCAATCACGAGTAGGATGTTCCGATTATGCGGTGAAAACCCCAGATCGTAGTAGGTCGCTTTAGCTTTATCTTGATCAAGCAGGACCACCATCCGATCGTACACCTCATACATATCATGGGTGGATCGGCTCTTTGAGCCGATTCACAGGACAACCTGAGAGCCGATCGAGGCTCGGATTTAACGTTTACGTGTATGCCATGCAGGAAACTAAGCGAGGCATCATCCAACACCTTCCTGACCAGGTATAGGTCAGGTGGCACGCCCTTGCGACAGCATCGGACGTGTGCGCGGAAGGCTTTGCCGGCCGTCGCTCGGAGGGACCGGGGCCAGCCGCAGTCCCGGGAGATTCCCGGCTCTACGGTGTTGCTCGTCGCTGCCCGCCGGTGGGTTTCGACCGCAACACATTCCGGCACGCCCGGTGGGACAATCTTCGACATCCACCGCATCGCCATCTACATCCGAGATGGCGGAAGGCACTCCGGTCAAGTACGAGGATCTGACTGAAGAGCTCAAAAAGAAGCATGACGAGATCAAAGCAGTCCTCGAAGCCGACCTCATCGGCTCTTTCCACAGAACCCGCTCCCATGGCATCAGATGGAAAGGGTTCTCACCTGAAGGCGCGCTAGATGGAGTGGACCTGTCCTCCCCGTCAGAAGAACGCACCAGGTCGCTGCGTCAGGAGATCAACTTCATGGTGGCTCATTCGCTGCACCGCCATTCTGAGAGCCTGGTGAGCACTTTGGAGCGTGTCGCTCTGCGTGTGATCCAGGAAATCATGAGCCATCAGTATTCTCCCTCAGGACCAGCTCTGGGGACGTACCATGGAGAGATGCTACTCCAGTCCCGTCCGCCGCTGCCGTTCGCGTTGGCAGCACCGGAAGTGCCGATTTCACCGGCGTCCGCCGTTAACATGGTGGAGCGCACTCACCCTGGAGGGTGCCAGCCAAGATTCTCGTTCGACATCAACATGATAGGGCTCGGGCACCACCCTGGTAAGGACAAAGACGAGGGCAGCTGCTCTCACAGCGAAGACAAGGAAGAAGCCGTTCCACGCGACCGGCTCCGACACTATGTATGGGCAAACGCGGCAATGCCGATCCATGAGATTGGCCCCAAAGATCTATGAAGAAACATCGCCAGACCTTCATGGACCAACTAACATGGAGGCCGATTCCAGAAATCGGCCAAAATCATCCTCACCATGCATTCGGCCTGGGTTCAACGTCGATCTAATGGGCAATGGGTTGCGTCGGCTGATGCACTGGAAGAAATCCACATTGTTCCTAACAAAGCCGACGTTCACATCGTAGTACCTTGGCTAACCATAGAGCTGATATCAGCAGTTACCTGGCAGAATCGGCTCGGGGGGCACCTAGTCAGATGAACATGCGCGACACTGATCCATGTGCGGGGAAATATTGGTGGCCGATAGGGAAATCGGCCGGTAAAAAAAAAAAAAAATGCAACCAGAGCCGATGCTCAGACATTGACTTCAGAATGTTAAGAAAGCCGATGCACGTCCATCAACTTTAGACAAGTTCAGTGAAGCATACATCAGTTTACACAAAGGCCCTACTGAAGAAAAGCGTTAAGGGCGTGAAGAGCATCGGCACGGATCCGATCCACCTCGGCGATCTCGGCCTCGTCGTCCTCGTCTCTCCCCATCACCGGCTGACCGCCCGGGGCACGAATTTCAGCCGGATCGGTCTTCGGATCGGGCTGTGAGACCTTTGCTTCCTCTTGAGAGCGAGCAATGAGGGTTTCCTTGTCTTGGATAAGTTGTTTGGTCTCCACGACCCTCTTTTCAAGGTCCTCCCAGTTCCTTGCGCAAGGTCTCGAGTTCGACACTATGGGTAGAAGTGGCGGTCTTGGCGTCTAAAGCTGCTTTCTTCTCGTTGAGCCGTTGACATTTATCTGCAATATCGGCTCTCAACGGGAGCTGGGCGCGGCGGAGAGTAATTCTTTGACGAGCCGATTGCACCCTTGACCTGAAAACCGACAAAGTCACAGCCGGCCAAAGCTTAACCTGCAGCGCCACTGGGAGACGTGGCTGAATGTCTTCGAGGATGCCTTTGATTGCCTCGGGGTTCTCGACCAGGGTTTCGACCGGGGAGGAGAGCAAAACCTTGAGACGCTGGAGCGGGCCATGGACCGCGCTAGGGTTTGGTTCTTCACCTGCTTTGGAAGTAGCTGGCTCGATGGATTCGGGATCGAACGTCAGCAAGCTTGAAGGATCACAGCCCTGACAGACGAACAAGAGCTGCATGAGCACAGGGCAAAAGGAAAGGGTAGACTCGAGAGAGTGGAACTTACCTCTCCCAAGAAAGGAAGGGCAGCCGATGTTGTGACAATCGGCTTTGCGGTAGTCTGGGCCAGGTTAGCCACTTGGTCAGCCACGCTCGGCGAGTTGGATAGGCCGAGTGTAGCAGATGGCATCGGTACCTCTTCAACGTCCCCGCTAGAGGTCCCATTAGTCTGCAAGGGAAATGGTGAGGCAATCCAATTAGTAACGGGATGGTGTGGAATACGAGCTGTTGAGGTAATTACATTTGAAACTTCCTGTCTCGGCGAGGAAACTTGTGGGCCTTTGCGAGCCCTTTTGACGCATCGACGCTTCAGGCGTGACCCCGTTTTGATCGGAGCTTGAAGGTCAGCAGGCTCGGGAGTCGACCTTTTCCTAGAAGCCGACATTGGCGAGTCCGTCTGGCTCTGTGTGGTGGATCTCTCTGTATCGCCCGGGGAGGAGTCCTTGGACTGGACTGTGCTCCCTCACTGGAGTTCTCTTCAGTAGAAGTCTGAAAGAAGAGGTACAACCATGTTACAAAGGTTGGGAAGGCAAATGTGTTCGATCAAGACACGAATCAACTTACGTGCAAGCTTTCTTGGGCAGGAGCTTTGCGCTTCGGGGTCTTCTCGGCAGCCACCTTCCTCACCGCCGTCCTCGCCCGAGTCGACGCTCGGGGGCAACTGGCCCCGAAGATGCTTTACTCTTGGGAGCCGATTTCGGTGAAATCGGCTGACTCTGCATTATGATTTTCTTCAGAGGTGGCGAGCTCTGGCAGAAGAGAACCACTGGGGCCGGAGGAAGGAATACGAAGGGGGAGCCATCGGCTTGCGTGGGAGCTGGGCCATCTTGTTGCTGCCAGGAGATAGAGTCAGGTCACAGACAATCACCATAAGCGGTTACAAGAAATGTTTGAGTAATGGTACCTGGTCTGCGGGGACGTCATACTCGGCATCAAGTTGTCTCAACAGCGGTCCTAAAGCCCTTCTGAAGACATGGGTCTTCCACATGGACCACCAAGTCTCGAAACCATCGGTAGTGAAGGAGAAACGGAGGTCGTGGGGAATTGGAATGGCCAAAGCATCAAAGAAGGTATAACACCTTTGGCCGGTAAGGATGTCAGGCGGTTCAGCTGCGCTTGCCGTCGGGTGGTGTAAGAAGAAGTGTGGAGGCACCTGCCCAAGACCAAGGCTGTCGGGCTACCACTACCGGTTGGTAACACTCATAACCAGGCTTGATGATCCGGTTCGAGGTACTCATGCCAACGGGGAGGAAGCAAGGACGAATCATGATGCAATACAGATGCTGGGTGCTAGCGTCATCGGCAAAGTTATCCAATCGAAAGGAGACTGGGTTTTCAAAGTTCTCCGGTTCGGTATAAGGAAAGAACGAGGGGTTGTCCAAACCTTGGAAGAAGATCTTGAACCACCCTGCTGCTTCCTTAGGGATTAACCTCGCTGCTCGGGAGACCATACAAAGCTTGGCCATAGGCTGGTGCATCGGATATCCTTTCCGTTAACATCTGGAAAGGTGCAGGAGGTCAAAGGTGGGAAGTCTGGGATCTGGTTCTGAAAGTATAGCTGCGCCCGTAACTGAATAAATCACCAGGGGCAGCCAGTTTTAACTGTCTTTTGAGAGAACAGTTTGACAGACATCAGTTGAAGAGATCGATAGACCTCTCCAAGAAACAGTTTGCCTAGGCCAAGTTGGGTGCCTTTGGCCAGTTCATAGGCTAGGGAAAGGTAATTCTTGGTAGGGGCAAGTGACGGGCCATAGAATATGAAGTGTTCCAACCAAAAGTTCAGGAAGGCTGTGTGTTCTCTCTCTGTCACAGGGCCTTTGGTCTTCATATAACGATTGAGGTAGGCGCCCCAGCTGGTACACTCTTTTTTAGAAGAAAGGGTGAAAGGGACTTTCGGCAGTTTGAATGCAGAAGGGCTTGGGGATGCAATGTCTTGGCCTGTGATCATGGCCACATCCAGCAGAGTTGGCGTCATAGGGCCATGGCCAAACATGAAGCAGTTCAGCGCGTCAGACCAGAAGTAGCCGATGGTTTTCAGAATATTTTCATTCTTCTCAAGAGGAGACAATGATAATGACAGGGCATCGGCTATCCCTATGGCTTCCCGGGTGGCATAATGGGTTTTGGATACTCTATTGTACCATGTCACCCAACCCTCGGGAGGATTAGGCCGGGCTCGCGAGCGGTCGGCCCGGGAGGTCAGATCTAAGTTCGATTCACGAAGGGGATTCCGTTAGCTTCGCATGAAATTAAGAGGGCGGGACTCTCGGAAGAACGAGGACCGAGGCACATAGAATTTGCGAGAGAAGGATGTGGCAGCGGGATGTCCGAAACCTAAAATTGATAATGGAATAGAACATTAATTCGGGTGTTTGCTTGTTTACTCCTAACATTGATGCACATCACAAGGAGGCTGTTGAGGATTACCTTCAGACCGGAGACCATGGCGTTGGCGTTGGATGATTCCGCCATTGGATGCGCTGAGGAATCGGGACGGCGCGGTTGAGATCTGAGATTCGTGGAGCTGCCGGGGCGGCGATTTGGGGGTCTGAGTTTCTCAGACGGAGAGCACAGGTTACCGGTTGGAGGGGCAGTTAGGTTGGCCTTACTCCTGTTTTATCATAGAGGCTGGGGTGATACCATCGGCTCTTTTGGGAGTGCTTGACTCTGGCTATCGGCGAAGTTAAGTGAAGACATTCCTTCATTTTAAGATGGATTTTTTAGATTGGTGGTAAAGTCAAGGAGGCAAGACGCCACGACATGACCCGACAAGGGATAGGCATAATGATTTTGGAAATGTCATTTCCAAAACCAGGGGGGCATGTGTTATCACCAGAATTTGACCGGATCAGAGGTGGGCCGCGATTGGAGATGGGCTTGAAGAATATACATAGAGGAAATACATGAATCGGCCTTGTATACCAAGTTGGGCTAAATTGCCCGTGTATCTGTATTATAGTAGATCGTATCTTATTTTAGAAGTTAGAGTTTGACCCGTGCACGGTTAGGTGCACGCCTGAATTAGAAAGTCCCCGGACTATAAATATGTATCTAGGGTTTATGGAATAAACAACAACCAACGTTCAACACAAACCAATCTCGGCGCATCGCCAACTCCCCCGTCTCGAGGGTTTCTTCCGGGTAAGCACCATGCTGCCTAGATCGCATCTAGCGATCTAGGCAGCACACGTTTATTCGTCCTTCATGCGTTGCTCGTACTGAAGCCTTTTTGATGGCGAGCAACGTAGTTATCATAGATGTCTTAGGGTTAGCATTGTTCTTCGTATCATATGCTATCGTCGTGCAACCCTTAGGCATCTAGCCGCCCTTACGCCTGTCACGGGTGTAAGGGCGGCACCCCGCTTGATCATTGTTTAGTAGATCCGATCCGTTATGATTGATCCTTGTTCTTCAAGGATTAGTTTAATATCTGCATTGTTAGGCCTTACAAATGGTTGGAGGATCCAGCGGCGTGTAGGGTGTCGTTTGCTAGCCCTAGACAGGACGTTCCGAGGATCAACCTCGTGTTGGTTTTTAGGCCCTGTCTAGGATCGGCTTACGATCACCGTACGCGAGCGCGAGGCCCAATCACGAGTAGGATGTTCCGATTATGCGGTGAAAACCCCGGATCGTAGTAGGTCTCTTTAGCTTTATCTTGATCAAGCGGGACCACCATCCGATCGTACACCTCGTACGTATCATGGGTGGATCGGCTCTTTGAGCCGATTCACGAGACAACCTGAGAGCCGATCGAGGCTCGGATTTAACGTTTACGTGTATGCCATGCAGGAAACTAAGCGAGGCATTATCCAACACCTTCCTGACCAGGTATAGGTCAGGTGGCACGCCCTTGCGACAGCATCGGACGTGTGCGCAGAAGGCTTTGTGGGCCGTCGCTCGGAGGGACCAGGGCCAGCCGCAGTCCTGGGAGATTCCCGGCTCTACGGTGTTGCCCGTCGCTGCCCGCCGGTGGGTTTCTGACCGCAACAGTAGTAAAATAAAAACATGGGTTATCTCCCAAGAAGTGCTTTCTTTATAGCCATTAAGATGGGCTCAGCAGTTTTAATGATGCACTCGCAAGAAATAAGAGTTGAAGCAAAAGAGAGCATCAAGAAGCAAATTCAAAACAAATTTAAGCCTAACCCACTTCCTATGAAAAGGAATCTTGTAAATAAACAAGTCATGTAGGCATAATGCAACAAGCATAGGAAAACTAGACAAGCGCAACTTCAAGATTTTCAGCATATAGAGAGGTGTTTTAGTAACATGAAAACTTCTACAACCATATTTTCCTCTCTCATAATGATTTTCAGTAGCATCATGAACAAACTCAACAATGTAACTATCAAATGAAACATTCTTATCATGAGTCTCATGCATAAAATTATTACTACTCCCAACATAAGCATAGTCATTCTTATTAATTGTAGTGGGAGCAAATTCAACAAAGTAGCTATCATCAAATATAGGAGGCATATTGTAATCATAATTAAATTTATCCTCCATAGTAGGCGGCACCAGAAGACCACTATCATTATAATCATCATAAATAGGAGGCAAAGTATTGTCAAAGAAAATTTTCTCCTCAATGCTTGGGGGACTAAAAATATCATGCTCATCAAAACCAGCTTCCCCAAGCTTAGAACTTTCTATATCATTATCAACAATGGTGTTCAAAGTGCTCATACTAATATTACTACTAGCATGCAAATAAGGTTCCATAGGTTTTTTAATTTTCGCATCAAACAATCCATGTCTTAACTCAGGAAATAGTTTAAAAGGCTCACAGTTGTTTTCCATTATGCCTTACTAGTGTTTAACAAGAAACAAAAAGATGCAATTGCAGGATCTAAAGGAAATAGCTTCAAGCACTCACACACCAGCAACAGTGCTAGGAAATAGCATAGTAGTCGGAGGATGTGAATACCGTTTACCTTACCTCCCCGGCAACGGCGCCAGAAAATAGCTTGCTGTCCACAACTGGCTTCTATTCCTGTAGACAGTGTTGGGCCTCCAAGAGCAGAGGTTTGTAGAACAGCAGCAAGTTTCCCTTAAGTGAATCACCCAAGGTTTATCGAACTCAATGAGGAAGAGGTCAAAGATATCCCTCTCAAGCAACCCTTCAATCACGATACAAGAAGTCTCTTGTGTTCCCAACACACCTAATACACTTGTCAGATGTATAGGTGCACTAGTTCGGCGAAGAGATAGTGAAATACAAGTGATATGGATGAATATGAGTGGTAATAACAATCTGAATAAAATATGGCAGCGAGTAAATGATACGTCTCCGACATATCGATAATTTCTTATGTTCTATGCCATATTATTGATGATACCTACATGTTTTATGCACACTTTATGTCATATTCGTGCATTTTCTGGAACTAACCTATTAACAAGATGCCGAATAGCCGGTTCTCGTTTTCTGCTGTTTTTGGTTCAGAAATCCTAGTAAAGAAATATTCTCGGAATTGGACGAAATCAACGCCCAGGTCCCTATTTTTCCTGGAGCCTTCCAGAACACCCGAGAGCCGCCAGAGGGAAGCCCTGGGGGCCCCACACCACACCCTGGCGCGGCCAGAGGGGGGGCCGCGCCTCCCTATAGTGTGGGCCCCCCAGGCCCCCTCCGAGGCGGCCCTTCCGCCTATTTAAAGCCTCCGTCGCGAAAACCCTGGGGCGAAAAAACCACGATACGGAAAACCTTCCAGAGCCACCGCCATTGCGAAGCCAATATCTGGGGGACAGGAGTCTCTGTTCCGGCACCCTGCCGGAGCGGGGAAGTGCCCCCGGAAGGCTCCTCCATCGACACCGCTGCCATCTCCACCGCCATCTTCATCACCGCTGCTGCTCCCATGAGGAGGGAGTAGTTCTCCATCGAGGCTCGGGGCTGTACCGGTAGCTATGTGGTTAATCTCTCTCCTATGTGCTTCAATACAATAATCTCATGAGCTGCCTTACATGATTGAGATTCATATGATGATGCTTGTAATCTAGATGTCGTTATGCTAGTCAAGTGAATTTTACTTATGTGATCTCCGGAGACTCCTTGTCCCACGTGTGTAAAGGTGACAGTGTGTGCACCGTGTGGGTCTCTTAGGCTATATTTCACAGAATACTTATTCACTGTTGAATGGCATAGTGAAGTGCTTATTTATATCTCTTTATGATTGCAATATTTTTTGTGTCACAATTTATCTATGTGCTACTCTAGTGATGTTATTAAAGTAGTTTATTCCTCCTGCACGGTGTAATGGTGACAGTGTGTGCATCCGTGTTAGTACTTGGCGTATGCTATGATCATGATCTCTTGTAGATTGTGAAGTTAACTATTGCTATGATAGTATTGATGTGATCTATTCCTCCTACATAGTGTGAAGGTGACGGTGTGCATGCTTGTGTTAGTACTTGGTTTAGTCGTGTTGATCTTTCATGCACTCTAAGGTTATTTAAATATGAACATTGAATTGTGGAGCTTGTTAACTCCGGCATTGAGGGTTCGTGTAATCCTACGCAATGTGTTCATCATCCAACAAGAGTGTAGAGTATGCATTTATCTATTCTGTTATGTGATCAATGTTGAGAGTGTCCACTAGTGAAAGTGTAATCCCTAGGCCTTGTTCCTAAATATCGCTATCGCTGCTTGTTTACTTGTTTTACTTGCGTTACTACTGTCTGCGTTACTACTCGCTTGTTTCTCGTCCTGGGCAAAGCACTTTTCCGGTGCCGTTGCTACTACTTATTCATACCACCCGTATTTCACTATCTCTTCGCCGAACTAGTGCACCTATTAGGTGTGTTGGGGACACAAGAGACTTCTTGCTTTGTGGTTGCGGGGTTGCATGAGAGGGATATCTTTGACCTCTTCCTCCACGAGATCGATAAACCTTGGGTGATCCACTTAAGGGAAACTTGCTGCTCGTTCTACAAACCTCTGCTCTTGGAGGCCCAACACTGTCTACAAGAATAGAAGCTCCCGTAGACATCAAGCACTTTTACGGCGCCGTTGCCGGGGAGGAAAGGTAAAAGGCACTCATACTCCGGTCCCAGGTAAAGTACTTTTCTGGCGCCGTCGTGTGTGTGCTCGAAGCTATTTCCTTTAGATCCTGCAATTTCATCTTTTTGTTTCTTGTTTACACTAGTTTGGCATAATGAACAACAATGAGCTTCTTATTCTATTTCCTGATTTAAAACATGGATTGTTTGATGCGAAAATTAAAAAACCTATGAAATCTTATTTGCATGCTTGGTAGTAATATTAGTATGAACGCTTTGAACACCATTGTTGATAATGATATGGAAAATTCTAAGCTTGGGGAAGCTGGTTTTCATGATCTTTTTAGTCCCCCAAGCATTGAGGAGAAAATTTTCTTTCATGATACTTTGCCTCCCATATATGATGATTATAATGATAGTAGTCTTTTGTTACCGCCTGTTATGGAGGATAAATTTGATTATGATTACAATATGCCTCCTATATTTGATGATGAGAATAATAATGATAGCTACTTTGTTGAATTTGCTCCTACTACAATTAATAAGAATAACTATGCTTATGTTGGGAGTAGTAATAATTTTATGCATGAGACTCATGATAAGAATGCTTTATGTGATAGTTATATTGTTGAGTTTGCTCATGTTGCTACTGAAAGTTATTATGAGAGAGGAAAATATGGTTGTAGAAATTTTCATATTACTAAAATGACTCTCTATGTGCTGAAATTTTTGAAGCTACATTTGTTTTATCTTCCTATGATTGTCACTTTGCTCTTCATGAACTTTTTTATTTACAAGATTCCTATGCATAGGAAGCATGTTACACTTAAATTTGTTTTGAATTTGCCTCTTGATGCTCTCTTTTGCTTCAAATACTATTTCTTGCGAGTGCATCATAAAAACTGCTGAGCCCATCTTAATGGCTATAAAGAAAGAACTTCTTGGGAGATAACCCATGTGTTATTTTGCTACAGTACTTTGTTTTATATTTGTGTCTTGGAAGTTGTTTACTACTGTAGCAACCTCTCCTTATCTTAGTTTTGTGTTTTGTTGTGCCAAGTAAAGTCTTTGATAGTAAAATAAGTACTAGATTTGGATTACTGCGCAGTTCCAGATTTCTTTGCTGTCATGAATCTGGGTCTACCTCCCTGTAGGTAGCTCAGAAAATTAAGCCAATTTACGTGCATGATCCTCAGATATGTACGCAACTTTCATTCAATTTGGGAATTTTCATTTGAGCAAGTCTGGTGGCCTAATAAAATCCATCTTTACGGACTGTTCTGTTTTGACAGATTCTGCCTTTTATTTCGCATTGCCTCTTTTGCTATGTTGGATGAATTTCTTTGATCCATTAATGTCCGAGTAGCTTTATGCAATGTCCAGAAGTGTTAAGAATGATTGTGTCACCTCTGAACATGTTAATTTTTATTGTGCACTAACCCTCTAATGAGTTGTTTCGAGTTTGGTGTGGAGGAAGTTTTCAAGGATCAAGAGAGGAGTATGATGCAATATGATCAAGGAGAGTGAAAGATCTAAACTTGGGGATGCCCCGGTGGTTCACCCCTGCATATTCTAAGAAGACTCAAGCGTCTAAGCTTGGGGATGCCCAAGGCATCCCCTTCTTCATCGACAACATTATCAGGTTCCTCCCCTGAAACTATATTTTTATTCCGTCACATCTTATGCACTTTGCTTGGAGCGTCGGTTTGTTTTTGTTTTTGTTTTGTTTGAATAAAATGGATCCTAGCATTCACTTTGTGGGAGAGAGACACGCTCCGCTGTAGCATATGGACAAGTATGTCCTTAGGCTCTACTCATAGTATTCATGGCGAAGTTTCTTCTTCGTTAAATTGTTATATGGTTGGAATTAGAAAATACTACATGTAGTAACTCTAAAATGTCCTGGATAATTTGATACTTGGCAATTGTTGTGCTCATGTTTAAGCTCTTGCATCATATACTTTGCACCCATTAATGAAGAAACACTTAGAGCTTGCTAATTTGGTTTGCATATTTGGTTTCTCTAGAGTCTAGATAATATCTAGTATTGAGTTTTGAACAACAAGGAAGACGGTGTAGAGTCTTATAATATTTACAATATGACTTTTATGTGATTTTTGCTGCACCGTTCATCCTTGTGTTTGTTTCAAATAACCTTGCTAGCCTAAACCTTGTATCGAGAGGGAATACTTCTCATGCATCCAAAATCCTTGAGCCAACCACTATGCCATTTGTGTCCACCATACCTACCTACTACATGGTATTTACCCGCCATTCCAAAGTAAATTGCTTGAGTGCTACCTTTAAAATTCCATCATTCACCTTTGCAATATATAGCTCATGGGACAAATAGCTTAAAAACTATTGTGGTATTGAATATGTACTTATGCACTTTATCTCTTATTAAGTTGCTTGTTGTGCGATAACCATGCTTCGGGGACGCCATCAACTATTCTTTGTTGAATGTCATGTGAGTTGCTATGCATGTCCGTCTTGTCCGAAGTAAGAGAGATCTACCACCTTAATGGTTGGAGCATGCATATTGTTAGAGAAGAACATTGGGCCGCTAACTAAAGCCATGATTCATGGTGGAAGTTTCGAGTTTTGGACATATATCCTCAATCTCATAAGAGAATAATAATTGTTGCCACATGCTTATGCATTAAAGAGGAGTCCATTATCTGTTGTCCATGTTGTCCCGGTATGGATGTCTAAGTTGAGAATAATCAAAAGCGAGAAATCCAAAATGCGAGCTTTCTCCTTAGACCTTTGTACAGGCGGCATGGAGGTACCCCACTGTGACACTTTGTTAAAACATGTGTATTGCAATGATCCGGTAGTCCAAGCTAATTAGGACAAGGTGCGGGCACTATTAGTATACTATGCATGAGGCTTGCAACTTGTAAGATATAATCTTCATAACTCATATGCTTTATCACTACCGTTGACAAAATTGTTTCATGTTTTCAAAATAAAAGCTCTAGCACAAATATAGCAATCGATGCTTTCCTCTTTGAAGGACCATTCTTTTTACTTTTATGTTGAGTCAGTTCACCTATTTCTCTCCACCTCAAGAAGCAAACACTTGTGTGAAGCTGTGCATTGATTCCTACATACTTGCATATTGCACTTGTTATATTACTCTATGTTGACAATTATCCATGAGATATACATGTTACAAGTTGAAAGCAACCGCTGAAACTTAATCTTCCTTTGTGTTGCTTCAATGCCTTTACTTTGAATTATTGCTTTATGAGTTAACTCTTATGCAAGACTTATTGATGCTTGTCTTGAAGTACTATTCATGAAAAGCCTTTGCTTTATGATTCAGTTGTTTACTCATGTCATTACCATTGTCTTGATTGCTGCATTCATTACATATGTTTACAAATAGTATGATCAAGGTTATGATGGCATGTCACTTCAGAAATTATCTTTGTTATCGTTTTACCTTCTCGGGACGAGCAGAACTAAGCTTGGGGATGCTTGATACGTCTCCGACGTATCGATAATTTCTTATGTTCTATGCCATATTATTGATGATACCTACATGTTTTATGCACACTTTATGTCATATTCGTGCATTTTTGGAACTAACCTATTAACAAGATGCCGAAGAGCCAGTTCCTGTTTTCTGCTGTTTTTGGTTCCAGAAATCCTAGTAAAGAAATATTCTCGGAATTGGACGAAATCAACGCCCAGGTCCCTATTTTTCCCGGAGCCTTCCAGAACACCCGAGAGCCGCCAGAGGGAAGCCCTAGGGGCCCCACACCACACCCTGGCGCGGCCAGAGGGGGGGCCGCGCCGCCCTATAGTGTGGGCCCCCAGGCCCCCTCCGAGGCTGCCCTTCCGCCTATTTAAAGCCTCCGTCGCGAAAACCCTGGGGCGAAAAAACCACGATACGGAAAACCTTCCAGAGCCGCCACCATCGCGAAGCCAATATCTGGGGGACAGGAGTCTCTGTTCCGGCACCCTGCCGGAGCGGGGAAGTGCCCCCGGAAGGCTCCTCCATCGACACCGCTGCCATCTCCACCGCCATCTTCATCACCGCTGCTTGCTCCCATGAGGAGGGAGTAGTTCTCCATCGAGGCTCGGGGCTGTACCGGTAGCTATGTGGTTAATCTCTCTCCTATGTGCTTCAATACAATAATCTCATGAGCTGCCTTACATGATTGAGATTCATATGATGATGCTTGTAATCTAGATGTCGTTATGCTAGTCAAGTGAATTTTACTTATGTGATCTCCGGAGACTCCTTGTCCCACGTGTGTAAAGGTGACAGTGTGTGCACCGTGTGGGTCTCTTAGGCTATATTTCACTGAATACTTATTCACTGTTGAATGGCATAGTGAAGTGCTTATTTATATCTCTTTATGATTGCAATATGTTTTGTGTCACAATTTATCTATGTGCTACTCTAGTGATGTTATTAAAGTAGTTTATTCCTCCTGCACGGTGTAATGGTGACAGTGTGTGCATCCGTGTTAGTACTTGGCGTATGCTATGATCATGATCTCTTGTAGATTGTGAAGTTAACTATTGCTATGATAGTATTGATGTGATCTATTCCTCCTACATAGTGTGAAGGTGACAGTGTGCATGCTTTGTGTTAGTACTTGGTTTAGTCGTGTTGATCTTTCATGCACTCTAAGGTTATTTAAATATGAACATTGAATTGTGGAGCTTGTTAACTCCGGCATTGAGGGTTCGTGTAATCCTACGCAATGTGTTCATCATCCAACAAGAGTGTAGAGTATGCATTTATCTATTCTGTTATGTGATCAATGTTGAGAGTGTCCACTAGTGAAAGTGTAATCCCTAGGCCTTGTTCCTAAATACTGCTATCGCTGCTTGTTTACTTGTTTTCATTGCGTTACTACTGCTGCGTTACTACTCGCTGCGTTACTACGCTTGTTTCTTGTCCTGGGCAAAGCACTTTTCCAGTGCTTGTTGCTACTACTTATTCATACCACCTGTATTTCACTATCTCTTCGCCGAACTAGTGCACCTATTAGGTGTGTTGGGGACACAAGATACTTCTTGCTTTGTGGTTGCAGGGGTTGCATGAGAGGGATATCTTTGACCTCTTCCTCCCTGAGATCGATAAACCTTGGGTGATCCACTTAAGGGAAACTTGCTGCTGTTCTACAAACCTCTGCTCTTGGAGGCCCAACACTGTCTACAAGAATAGAAGCTCCCGTAGACATCAGTAAACATGCAACAGAACAGTAAATAAACGGTGGTTTGATGCTTAGAAACAAGGCCTAGGGATCATACTTTCACTAGTGGACACTCTCAACATTGCAATCATAATTGAATATAAATGTAAGCACTTCACTATGCTATTCTGAATTACTCTCTGGCAAGATAACGGACACTAATTCAACATGTAGACAAACCTTAAAGATGTATTCCCAAGTACTAATAAACACCCCATGCTGTCACTGTGAGCATTCATAGGAGGTACTAACACACCTGTCGAGGGTGCTCCTCGGCAATGCCCTCCGATAGGGGCTTAGGGTTGGTGGAATCCTGCAAGCTGACACGAGACATCGGTTCACAGACAAGCGGGGAGAGCGATTTACCCAGGTTCGGGGCCCTCGATGAGGTAAAACCCTTACGTCCTGCCTGTCTGTTCTTGATTATGATGATAATGGGTTACAATGGGGTGCCGAATAGTTCGGCTGAGATCTCGTCGAGTTGGCTAAGCGCTAAGGTAACCTAGCTTTAGGCTTCTGCTGGCTATGATCGCTAAGATTGGTTGTGTCTCGACAGCCCCTCTCCTGGCCTTTATATAGGAGGCCAGGTCTCAAGAGGCCTAGTCGAATACGACTAGGTTTACAGTAGATCTATCTCTAGACTTTCCTTGTTCGGCTCCTTCCGCGTCTTGTACTCCAAGGTAGCTTCCGTTGCATCGTTCTAGCGGCCCATCTCGCCACCGAGTGCCTTCATGGGCCTCCAACTAGGAAATATAGGGTAGGGCAACATTGGTTACCCGAAGGGTAATGCCCACGTCAGTAGCCCCCGAGTGTCTAGCCGAAGGTAGTTCGGGTAGAGACTAAAGCATGCCTCCTCCCAAGGTTCTTCTCCTTGATTGTTCTTGAATCTGCATCACCTTCTTCTGTCGGGTGCGCGTCAGCGCTCCCGATGGGAGTAGCCCCCGAGTCTAGGTACGGATGCTTGTAATCCGTGCGTAGACTCAAGTTGAACCACTCGAACATTTTACTCTGCCGAAGTTTTTTATGTAAGTCTCCGTATTCATCCGATATATTTTCCTCATGCAAGGGATGATAAATAACGTGCCCAACCTTTCTTGGTTAACTGCCGATGGCAAAACAACGTTACCCTACACAGAATCAAGTCCCCGAGCATGATCCTGAAGTGCAAAAAAGTTCTGTCGGGTGCGCGTCCAGCGCTCCCGATGGGAGTAGCCCCCGAGTCTGGACATGGGTGCTTGTAACTGGGTACAGACTCGAGTCGAACAATTGGCCCTTCTTTCAAGCCTTTTTTTTCGAGTCTTCGTTTTATCGGGTGCGCGTTAGCGCTCCCGATGGGAGTAACCCCCGAGTCTAAGTACAGATGCTCCTCAGTCTGTGCCTAGACTCAAATCTTTCATCCGATAACTTTTCATTTTTCCTTCGAATGCTTCTAGCTTTTTTCATGACGTCATTGATGACGCTCTACTGATACCTTGATTCTGACTGACGGGACGTAACCGGCTGGGCCTATTTTTTTTGTCTGGCCCTTTTCGCACAGTCACCAAGGTGTCTCCTCGATTTCTGCAACCTTCAACAGAAAAAATTACTGAACGGATCGGAGGCAACGACACGTGCCCCACTCAATTCTCACGTCCCCCTTAAAATCTCCAAGGGGCGAAAAAATCCCTAATCCTCTTCCTTATTTTCCGTTGCATCTCCTCGTTCTCCTCCTTCTTCCTCCCTTCGCTGCTGCTGCGCCGCCACCACTACTTTTCCGATCTTCCCGGATCTCACAATGGTGAAGAAGAAGAGCGTTACTGCCACTGCCAGTTCTACTAGCGGAGGTGCCGCTGCCAAATCTTCCTCGACTCTTCCAAAGGGAAACGCCCCAAGCGCTCCTCTCCCAACTCCGGCGCCGCCAGCGCCGCCAAGCTCGGTGGCCAAGCCCGGAGATTGGGTAGCGTCGACCGTCACCAAGCGTGACGAGAAAAGATCCCGAAGCCTGGGATTAATCTCCTCCGACGAGGGGAATGTGATCTTTCCAGGTGCGATTTCTCGGCCTAATGCCCCTGTTGGCTTTACTTTGATGTTCTTATCTTTCCTATATCGAGGCCTTTCGCTTCCCACTCATGAATTCCTCCTCCATCTCTTGCGAACTTACGAAATCCAACTATGGCAACTCACTCCCAACTCAATCCTCCACGTTGCTGTGTTCATCACTCTTTGCGAGGCGTTTCTGGGTATCAAACCTCATTTCGGGCTGTGGAAAAAGATCTTCTATGTGAAGAGATACAGCAGTAGTAATGGATACTTTGTCACCGGAGGAGTGGGGTTTGTAGCCCGTTCGGAGGTCAATTACTTCAATTTCCCAATGAGAGAATACGTGCAAGGGCGGAGGCTGAAATGGTTTTACGTCAAGGACTCCCTGTCACCCGAATCTCAGCTTCCTTGCTTTGCCGATGTCTCCGAGGCCAAGCCCAAGAATTCCTGGAAAAACATTCTCTCACCCGACGAAAGAGTAGCAGCCGAAGAATTATTTGCCAAATTTCTTCGGATCAAAGAGGCCGATGGCCAAACTATGATCGGCACAGAGGTGGCAGCGGTGTTCTTGAAACGTCGAGTCCAACCAGTCATGGCCAGAGTGCACCCGATGTGGTTGTACTCAGGCCCAAAGGATGAAACCAGAATTAATGCTGCCGAACTGTCGGAAAAGGAGTTGCTTGACGAAGTCCGTCGCCTTACTTCCTTTAGCCAGGAAGACTCGATCCCGTTGATATCTTCTTACACTCCTCTCGACGCCGATCATCCGCCACCAGAGGTAATTTCCCTTCGATGTCTTTACTATGCATTTTCACTCGGCTAATATGATTGCTTTTATTCTTACTTGTTCTCCCTTTCGACAGGCTCCCATAGCCTCTGGACACTTACATGACTCGCCAAATGATACTTCTGAGGGAAGAGGTTCCTCAGTTCCTGTTGATTTTCCCATCGTCGAGCACGCAGGCCCAGAGAGTGAGCGTGATGATCCGATAGATTCCGAAACTGTTCACACCGATCTTCCCCCTTCAGTCGACGATGCTTGCGATACAGAGGGATCAGTGCGCAACGATGACGCTGATCGTGATTCCATTGTTAATGCAGCTGTGGAGGCGACCAGGGCTTCGCCCGCGAAGAGATCAACCGGCGGCTTTGCCAACGAAGACGATCTCTTCGACATGTAAGCGCTTTCTTCCCTGATGCCTTAGCTTGTCCTTTTATTCTTCGCATTCTTTTCGTAACTTCTGTCGACCATTTCCTAGTGACGAAGATTTCGCCGAGCCTCCGCCTAAGAAGGCCAGATCCGATGCTATTCCGCCAGCCGCTGCTGCTTCCGAAGCTTCAGCTCCTAAGGAGGCTCCCACGGCTCAAGCGTCGACTGCTTCTTCCCTTTCCAAGGGAAAAGATGCTCCTGCCGCCACCATGACTCCTCCTTCTGTAAGTCCTTTTTAAATACATCGTGGATTTCCTGAAATGTGCCTTTTCTAACGCTTCTTTACAAAACATCCTTTTTCCCTTAAGGATCTTCGAGGTGTTATTTCCTCTTTGGAAGCCTTCGCTTCCCAGTTCACTTCCCTGGAGGCAGACAAGGTTCGACTGCAGAAGGAAGTCGAATCCTCTTCCTCGAAGCTGGAAGGTGCAGTCAAGATAGCTGCCAAGGCCCGCCAAGAAATTGATTCCCTGAAGGAGGAGCTGGGTAAGCTGAAGGAAAAGCTGAAGGAGGAGGAGGCGTCGAGGTTGGCTGCCGAAGCTCAGGCAGCCGAAAAGGATGAACTCCTTCGCCAATATTCGCTAGCTTTGCTTGCTAATCCTTTTCACATTTTTCTGTTGATTATCATACTTCATGAATTTGATCTTCTGTTAACGATCTTTTTCCTTCTTTTCTCATGCAGAAACTGCCAACATCCCTGCCGCTGCCTTGGATAGGGTTCCAAACAACTCTCCGGCAAATGGTGTGTCGATGGCTCTCGCCTCCCACCAGCTTACGCGGGAGCTTCTTGAAAAAGGAAAAGGTGCCCTGGCGCGGATGCACCTGATGATTTTCCCCAAGATCAAGCAGGACAAAACCCTGGGGCAGCTGATCGATGCCTTCGCGGTTGACACCAAGGAGGTTATCGAGGTATTCAAGCGCACTTCGCGCACCTATGGTGCCCTCCTTGCCTTCCATCTTATGATGGGTTACAGCTTTAAGGGTGACATCGAAGAAATGACTAAGGAGCCGCCGAAAGAGCAAGACGGGCAGTTTGTCGACTTAAGCGCCTTTAAATCGTCTGTCCTTACTTGTGCTCGCCAGCTTCTTGAGCTAGTTTCATCAAGGAAGTCGTCGGCTGGACCCAGTTTATCGACTCAGACCCAAGCCCCTTGATTTTTGTAACAAACTTATGCTCGAGCTGATGTGAAACATTGTTCCGCTGCAAAACTTATGCTTGTAATAAACTCCATGCTAGCAATGTTGTTAGCAGACCTTTGTTATGATATTTCTTCTTGCACTTCTCCCGATGGGAGTTACTTTGGATGCTCAGTTGTACCATATCCGTCATCCTTTTTAACGTTGTTTCCTGCAGGTCTTCCCAGTGCCCTCATTTTCGAAGACTCTTCGCGTGTTCTTCCTGAGGGTGATCGGATCCAGCGTATGAAGGATCGGATCACTCAGATGGAAAAGGACCTGCACAGCACTTATGCTTTAGCTGCTATTATCAATAAGAAGAGCGAGATTGCAGCCGAAGTGGAGCGATACGCTCTTACTGAGCTGCATAAAGCTACCGAGAGTTTGAACTGTAAGCTTCCTGATTCCTTTGCCCTTTTGTCGACAACGCCTTGTCTAATCCTTTATTGATTCCTTTGCCAGTCATAGCTTTGAACCGTGCGGAAGAGAACAAGCGGATTCACGAGCGAGTGCATGCTTTAACCCAGCTGTCCTCATCCGAAGAGATTTTCTGGCGGGAACACTCGAAGGCTTCGGCTGTCGCAAAATTTCAGGATCGGGTTCAGCAAGTCCACCATTTCTCCGACAAGTTCTACAAAGCTATGAGGGTGGTTTGGAAGACGATGTTCCCTTTAAACGCAGTTCCCCCTACGTTGTTGTCTTTGATGTCCGAGTTTGGAAACGCCAAGAAGATTCAAGACTTGGTACGAGCTCAGATTTTCGCAGGGGCCAGGTTGACACTTGCCCTTGTGCTTGCACGGTACCCTTCAGCGGATCTGTTTGCTATTGCCAACGCTGTTGGTGATTTCGATACTTTGTATCCGAAGGTATTGCTTCCTGCTAATATAATCGTCGACAAGCTTGAAGGGCATTCAAGGGTACCTGAAGAAAGAGAACCTCCACAAGGGTGATTTAGGGTTGCTTTCGTAAATAGGTTATTTTGACTGTTTTACCCAAGTGTTAGGATTGTTGAGCCAAGAATTTTTATTCGGTAGATACATGTATATGTACTTTTACCGTGGTGATGCCGTTGGCGATTTTTGAAGGAGCAAATCTTAATTGCCCGCTTAAGAATTTTTCGTATTCGTTGGTTAGCAAACGTTTGAGTGATCAGCTCGTGTTGCAGGTCTTGCTAAACCCGTTGTATGTGCAACTTTGCTTTCAACCGATGTATGTTGCGACAGTCACTCCCGAATTTTTCGAGTGCAATGATTCTGCTGATGAGCCCGTTGTTCTTTGATATTTCCATAAGTAAAACATCGAACGTGGGTTGTGTGTATTTCCAAAGCTCTTGCTATTTTCGGCACTCGTAGAGGCATCTATAGCAGAGGAAAAGGTTAACACCTTTGTTTGGTTTGTATCTTTTAGCACTCGTAGAGGCTTTTCTTTTGGAGCACAATCTTCTGCCTCGTACTATGTTTACATAGTGATGTGGCTTAGATGTTTTAGAAATACTGCAATGCTTAACAAAGGATCGAAACTTAAGTTCTTATTAATAAGGTAAGCACGAGACTAGAGGGCGAAAAGGAAGGCCCTGTTAATATAAAGGAAAAAATTAAACGCTAATAAATTGCTTAAGCAAGGAAGGGGTTCTTCTCATCTTCTGCCTTTTCACCACGTTAGTGGTTGCTGCGGCGTTGTTGACTTCACCAGGGGTCTGGGCAGTGGTTGCTAGCGTCTTGATGTCTCCTGTGCCTTCTATGCCATCGGCTGCCGAAGCTTTTGCTGCCGAAGCTTCCGCTGCCGAAGCTTCAAGAGCAAGGTCGGCTGGCTTCTTCTTGGTTTCCCTGACATGTTTTTCCTCCTTGATTTCTTGTATGGACAGCTTGGGCAGAGGGTCGACAATTTCTCGTTGTGGCCCAAACTTTGCAGCAATCCTTTGACAGTCGCGATCAAAATTGTCCGAGCGTGAGAAGCTTCCATAGACTGTGATGTTCGTCCCATTGTTCCCAGGCATTTTCAGCTTGAGGTGTGCATAGTGCGGCACAGCCATGAACTTGGCATAAGCTGGTCTCCCGAGTATGGCGTGATACTGTGACTCCCAGTTCACTACCTCAAACTCGATCTTCTCCTTCCTGAAATTATCGGTTTTACCAAAGACGACGTTTAGGTAAACTTTGCCAAGAGAGTAGCCCGGTGCAGTTGGGAGAATCCCGTGGAAGCAGGTATCTGTTTCTTCTACCATCTTCATGTTGATCCCCATACTTTTAATTGTGTCGACGAATATCAGGTTTAATCCGCTTCCACCATCCATGAAAACTTTGCTCATCTTGAACCCCCCGATTTGTGCCTCGACTACTAAGGAAGCGTGTCCCGGTTTTGGTATGGTCATCGGGTGATCTTCTCGACTGAACGTAATGTTCTGAGAGGACCACTCGACATACTCGTGGATGTTTTCCATGATGCTTTCTGCCAGGTTAATCTCTCGGGTGAGCTTCTTCATCTCTCTTCTTTAGACACCTGTCCTATGGATCATGCTCATCTGCCCCCGTGGTGGTGGAAACGCCTCGTTGGGTTGATGAGGTTGAGCCTGCTGGACCTGGTGCTGCGGTGGAGGTGGAGGTGGTGGTGGTGGTAGCGGTTGCTGACCTCCCTGCTGGATGAGTTTATGCATGTCAATGAACTGCCGACAGTCCCTGAGTAGGTGACTCGACTTCGTTTTTCCGTCCTTAGAATCGGTATACGAGTGCAGGTAACAGGGAGCATTGATCTGCTCAGCGTAAGGCAGTTCGGGGGCCCTCTGCTGCCGAGGTTTATAATTGCCGCGGTTCCCAGAGTTGTTCCGATTATCGTCCTGTCGATCGTCTCGTCTGTCGTCATACCGATCATCCTGCCGATCAGAGTACCCTGCGGCTACCAGGTTGTTTTCATCATAGTTGCGGTTCTTCCTTCTCTTGTGGTGACCCCTTTGGCCACCCGAGTCGTGCTTCGGCTGGTCATCGTCTTTGTCGTCACTGCGCTATCGTGGCCTTCGCACGTTGTCCTCGCCATCAGCCCAGCTGTTGGCGATTTCCATTAACTTGGTTATGGTTTTAGGCTTTTTACGCCCGAGTTCTTCTATGTGACTCTCACGTCGGACGCCGTCGCTGAAAGCGTCAATTGCTCTGTCGACAGACACATCTTCGGCAGCGTTTAGGAGTTTGGTGAATCTCCCGATGTATGAGCGCACCGACTCCTTCTGCTTTTGCTGGCAGTTCCGTAACTCTTCAATCCCGACGGGTCTCTTGTATGTTGCTTGGAAATTGGCAACGAAGGCGTCTACTAGATCGTCCCATGATTTGATGGAACCCTTCGGCAGCCCCCTTAGCTGGGCTCGCGGCCGAAGATAGAGCTGTAAGCACTTCATTGCTGCTATTTGGTTCCCCTTATGTAGTATTACAGTCTGCAGGTAGTCATCTATCCAAGATCTTGGCTCTTGCTGCCCATCGTATTTGGCAGCGTCGGTAGACGTAGGCTTGAACTTCCTGGGCGGCATTGCCTCGCGGATTCTGTGACTTAAACAGTCGGCTCCCCTGAGCTCGCCGTCGTACTCCTGATCCTCATCCAAAGAATCACTGTCGTTCTCGTTCCTAGCGGCGCGTCGTCGCCTTGCTTTGTCGATCCTGCTCTGGGTAATTTCATCCCGAGCGTCTCTCGCATGATACTTTGAGCCGCTGCCCTGCAGCGTGGTCTTTTCCTTTTGTGGAACTAGGTTATTTCCCAGTATCGCGAGACTTTCCAGGGCGCCTCGATGAGCTTGGGCCATGGACCCTTCTGGGCGTTGGTTAATGAGGTATGCAGCAAGGTTGGCAGTTGCTCCTGCAACGGTTTTTGGTCGTGGCATGCCTGCGGTGTCCGTAGTCATAAAGGACTTGGTCAGGTTCGACGTGATTTCTCTGGCATCATCTTCCGAGAGCCTGGACAGCCTCGACCTGTGCTTGCCTGCCCATTGAGTATTTCGAGAGGCGCTCGCCTGCGAGCCTCTTCGACGCTCACTGGATCGATCTGCCGCAGATAGGCGTCTTTCGAGAGAGGCTTGTTCCTTTGACAGGTGCTCCCGATTTTTTTCTAGTATAGAGCGATAAGCATTGAGAGTTCCAACCGAGGTTCCTGCGGGGAGCGGTGTGTTGTTGAGTACTGCTGCCCTGGCGGCTGCCCACTCCTCGTCTGGGATGGTGTAGTCGCTGTCGTGGTTGCTGGCGCTGTTGTCGAAACTCGCCCGCCTACTAGAACGAGGAGTATGGTCTCTGTTTCCTCTGTGCCTTGTGTTTCCTGTGTTATTGGCGACACAGACCTGATGGTGCGCCGTTCTTCGGGTGGCTCCTTGGACGATGCTGTCGATACTGTCCTCTCCCGATGAATACTGGGCATTGCAGATGAACGGTGTGTCGCTCGATCCCAGCCCGTGCCTGGTATCGCAGTTCAAGAAGTAGTATGAAGTTAACTCCGAAGATGTGGGATCGTCGGATCCTACCGACATGGAAGACACGGAACGGGGAGTCGAGGGTGCGGGTAAACTCGTCGAGCCTGTCAGGCCAGCCGAAAGGTCGAGTGATGATGACGCGCTTGGACTCATCGATCTGGAAGTGGGCGATTCCAGCAGTCGAAGGATTCCTTCTGCGTTGACGTTGTAGTGGACGCTGCCGAAAGTCATCTCCATGTTTCCTTGTAGATCTGAGAAGTTCGAGCGGGAAGAATCGCTGTGTGGGGTGAACTCATAGGAACCGAACCGAATCGGGCTTCCCAGGTTTGGCGATGACGGTGTAGATGAATTTGCGGATGAAGTGGCCGGTGAAGTCGCCGGTGTCATGATTGGATCTACCGATGACCGATCTTGTGCCGACAGGTTTCCCACAGACGGCGCCAATTGTCGAGGGTGCTCCTCGGCAATGCCCTCCTATAGGGGCTTAGGGTTGGTGGAATCCTGCAAGCTGACACGAGACATCGGTTCACAGACAAGCGGGGAGAGCGATTTACCCGAGTTCGGGGCCCTCGATGAGGTAAAACCCTTACGTCCTGCCTCGTACTGTTCTTGATTATGATGATAATGGGTTACAATGGGGTGCCGAATAGTTTGGCTGAGATCTCGTCGAGTTGGCTAAGCGCTAAGGTAACCTAGCTTTAGGCTTCTGCTGGCTAAGATCGCTAAGATTGGTTGTGTCTCGACAGCCCCTCTCCTGGCCTTTATATAGGAGGCCAGGTCTCAAGAGGCCTAGTCGAATACGACTAGGTTTACAGTAGATCTATCTCTAGACTTTCCTTGTTCGGCTCCTTCCGCGTCTTGTACTCCAAGGTAGCTTCCGTTGCATCGTTCTAGCGGCCCATCTCGCCACCGAGTGCCTTCATGGGCCTCCAACTAGGAAATATAGGGTAGGGCAACATTGGTTACCCGAAGGGTAATACCCACGTCAACACCACAATTTCATAGAGACATCGAACTCAACTCATAACTCAGTGAATAAGTATTCTGTGAAATATAGCCTAAGAGACCCACACGGTGCACACACTGTCACCTTTACACACGTGGGACAAGGAGTCTCCGGAGATCACATAAGTAAAATCCACTTGAATAGCATAATGACATCTAGATTACAAAGCTCATCATATGGATCTCAATCATGTAAGGCAGCTCATGAGATCATTGTATTGAAGTACATGGGAGAGAGATTAACCACATAGCTACCGGTAAAGCCCTTAGCCTCGGGGGAGACCTACTCCCTCCTCATCATAGGAGACAGCAGCGTTGATGAAGATGGCGATGGCGTCGATGGAGATGCCTTCCGGGGGCACTTCCCCGTCCCGGCGGCGTGCCGGAACAGAGACTTCTGTCCCCCAGATCTTGGCTTCGCGATGGCGGCGGCTCTGTAACTTTTCTCGTATCGTGGCTTATCGGTATCGAAGATTTAGGTCACGAGGCATCTTATAGGCGAAGAGTCGGAGTCGGAAGGGCCACGGGGGACCCACACAGTAGGGGCGACCCCCCCTCTGGCCGCGCCGCCATAGCGTGTGGGGGCCCTGGGCCTCCCCTCTGGTCCCTCTTCGGTGTTCTGGAAGCTTCGTGGAAATATAAGATCGTGGGCCTTGATTTCGTCCAATTCCGAGAATATTTCCTTACTAGGATTTCTGAAACCAAAAACAGCAGAAAACAGGAACTGGCACTTCGGCATCTCGTCAATAGTTAGTTCCGGAAAATGCATAAATATGACATAAAGTGTGTATAAAACATGTGAGTATCATCATAAAAGTAGCATGGAACATAAGAAATTATAGATACATTTGGGACGTATCACCGAGCTCCGTTCCGGTCGTCCCCACCTCCTCCCGCCCCCGCCAGCCCTGCTTCCCCGCCGCCAGCGCCTCTCCCTGCCGCCAACCGTCATGTTCCCCAGCCTGACCAGCGCAGATCCCCAACGTCGGCGTACAAGGGCTCCTACTCCTCTCCGTTCCCGGCCTCGTTGAGCTCGCCACAAATCGACTGGGCGCACCACGGGCACCCGTTCGAGCCGGTGTGGCCTCACTGTTTCTCCGCCGCCGCTCGCCACGACGGGTAGAGCTTGTCCCCATCGGCTACCTCCCTCTCTTCTCTGCATAGGGAGAGTCCGCTGGAGCTCCACCTGACGCCGGTGTCCCGCTCCGTCGCCAGTTGCATCTTGTGAAGAGGATTTGATGCACATTTTGTGTAGTACTAGTATTGAGGAATGTTGATTCATATGTGTGCATTCTTTTGCTGACGGAAAATTGAGAGATGTTGTAATATTTATTTTTCCTTATCATTTTAGTATTGCTATATGTGATTGTTGTTCAAATATATTTAAATGTTATACAGAAAATATTTTGGAACAGTACAACGGTCACACTCTCGATGCACGTCATCAGATAAGCATTTGTTCAAATATACTCATACAAGTAGCTTATTCATTTAAAATAAGTATTAATGCAATATCTTCAGTCAGAGGGCATTTTATTCGAATATACTCATACAAATAGCTCATTCATTTCAAATAATTATTTATACAATATCTTCACTCAGGGGGCATTTCAGATATTTCACTCCTAAAATCAACAACAACAACAACCACAAAAAGCATTCCTACCAAATATCAAATCTCTGCTTCCAACAACTGCTTCTTACAGCTGCTTTTTCACAGCCCACCAGCTACAGCTGCTTTTCAAAAGCTGCAGCCCAAACAAACGTACCCTTAGTTTTTTTCCTTATAGACTTGGCCTGACCAGTAAGACCGACCTTAAAAATTGTTCTTTTATGACCGAGTCCAACAATGGTTATTTTCTCATATGGTCGAACTTAGACCATCTCCAGTCGCGTCCTCCAAAGCATTCCCCAAAGCGATTTGGAGCGCGCCGGACAAAAAAACACTCCCAGCTGCGTCCCCCAAAGCCGATTTTTGTCCAGCGCGGCCCAATACGATGTCCGGCGCCCCGAGCCCGTCCCCGCCCCACAGGAGACGCTCCGGGCATGCTGGACACAACGAAAAGCGAGGCGAAGCGACGCGGGTCCGACCCGTCAGCGGCTCGGAAGCCTAAAACCCCGTCGCCTACCTTTGGTCAAGCGACGTTAATGGCGTCCCTGTTTTCTCAGGCGACGCAGGGACGCGTCTCGTCGTGCATGGCCGCGTGGCCGTCCGCGTCGGCGTTATTGCGTGCAACCACCCGCTGCCGCCGCTGTACATTAAGAGGCCGTGCGGTTCGTCCTAATCTCTCAACGCTCCCAAACCTTCTCCTCGCCGCCCCCAAATCTTCTCCTCACCGTTCCAAGCAATGTCGTCCTCGTCCTACCGCAAGATTGCCGTGGCGAACGGCTTCGGCCGCGGCAGCCTCACCGTGAAGGAGGCGTGGGCGCTGTACCACGCGGGATATCCTGTCCCGCCGGACATGCGCCTGCCAAGCAGCGGCGGCTGGAAGATGGCCGTGAACGGCATTGGCATCCCGCCGCCACCGACGCCGGCCACGGAGCGCCGGAAGGACGCCATCACGGCCCGGCGGGATGAACTCGACCCCGAGGAGCGGGCGGATCCGACCTGGGCGGCCAAGAACAACGATGCCTGGTGGGCCACCTACTTCAAGGACAAGTACGACATGGAGATGCACAGCACCACCGGCCTCATCGGCGGGCCGAACAGCTGGAACAGGGAGGGGCGCCTCCTGTTCTGGGGCGTTCCGGGGCGCACCCTGGAGAGCGTCATCCACGACATCCGCAACGGCGCTCCAAGGTTTGAGGCGCCGTCCTCACCGCCACCATCTCCCGCAGCGCAATGGCAGCCGAGGAGGACGTACTCATCCTCCTCGAACTCTTCTTCCTCAGGACCGGCCCGATCGACGCCGTCCTCGTCGTACCGCTCGGCGCCCTACACCGTCCCCAATCGCGTGGTGAAGTAGGAGTCGGCGACGCCCGTCAATCTGAGGCGCGGCGGCAGCGGCAGCCGACGGCAGCAAGAGAGGCGCGGCGGCGCCCTCCTCATCCCGAAGCCGAAGGTGAAGGAGGAGGCGGAGGAAGCGTCGAAGGCGGCGCTGCTGGCAGAGTACGAGCGTCAGCAGCGCCTCATCGCCAGCAGCGACGACCCCGAGGACTGCCCAGGGTTGCGAGCGGCGTGCTTGGCGTCGCTGAACGACAAGAACGCATGGAGGGGCGACCTCGAGACGGCGATCGCCTTATCCATCTGCGACTCCGGCAAGCCGCTCGTGGACCTCACCGACGACGGCGAGGCAGGGCCAAGCGGCCTGGTGAAGGACGAACCCGTCGACGAGCCCGACGAGCGCGTAAGCAGGAGGTCGTACGTCACCGACGACATGTACAACTTCCATCAGTACTACGACGCCTCTGTCCGCCGCAAGTACTTCTAGATTAGGTTTAGTTTAAATTTAGTCGAATCTCGTTCGAATCTATGTAATATATGCCAAGTTTGGATAAATCTAATCGAACCTTGCTTAAGTTTAAAATTTCCGAAATTTTGTTTGGGGGACGCGACTGGGGATGACGTCCCCCAAACGCGGCACGAACGAAACACGTCCCCAAACGCTTAATCAGACACCGTTTGGGGGACGGTTTGGGGGACGCGACTGGATATGCTTTTATATCATCCTCATGACCCATCTTATTTCAACATTGGAGCCAGCTGGAAAAACTGGGTTGGTCATGATCTACATGATAGTATATGTTTTCTAGATCATGGCAGTAGCTCAGGATGTGTACGCGCGTACGTGCAACTTGAATTGGAACTAGATTTAGATGTGCGCCTTGGCGCACGATCTCGTGAAATTCGAAATGAACCACAACATGTTTAGCTACGGGTGAACATTATCGTGGATAATGTTACATAGCAGGCTAAGAGAACAACAACGTATTCCTACCAAAATTCTTAGATATTGGGATGCGGCTTGTCTACCGTCTTTTGTATTGGTAAACGGATGATAAAACACTATGTTATCAATGATATACCCTCCATTATAGATATGTCTTACAATACAAACTGATGAATTAGTAAACAAAATACTCCTACATAGATATATTTACATACCCGTGAGGCAATGTCTGAAAAGCAATGGCAAAGTTGCGTGTAGACTAATGGATTAGCTTGGCGGCCTTTGTCGGGAGGTGGCGTTTTGGCTCATTGGTGCATATGCACCTATTATATAAAATAATTAAAAAACAAATTTTAAAATGCCAAAAAATTCTAAAATAAAATTTATGATACATATCCTGACATTCTATGTTCGTACATAAATTCTCATGGGAAAAAATATTTTATGTGGCACGTACAAAAAAGATAAAAATATGACCTGTACGTAGTCGCTTTAGAGCATCAAAATTTATCTTTTTTACACGAGACACACAAAATATTATTTTTCCCGAAAATTTATGTGCAAACATAGAATGTCTAGATATACATGCAAAAATTTATTTTAGAATTTTTTGACACTTTAAACTGTATTTTCACATAATGAGTTTGAACCCCGTGAGCCGAAATGGATTCCCCCTTTGTCGGGGCTTTTCAGAGCTGCCACGAAAGCAGGTGTGTCCCACATGTAGGTAGCTAATTCAAGCAACACCTTCTTTTATAGACGACTCCTGGTAAAGATGAACAAAAAAGGAATTTGGGTAATTGAGGAAAGGAAAATGGTGTGAGTTGCTCGTGCGGTAGATGCAAGAGGGGGGACAACGGTGATAGTGGTGGAGGTCAGCTACAGCCTACGGGGTCAACGGCCAGCATCCTCTCTACTTGATCGTTCATGGAAGCTGGTTCCACCGCTGCGGCGGTGCCAAATTCCGATTCTCTGCAGCTACCACACGGTCCATGCGGGGCTGGGAGCTCTGCATGCGTGCGCCAAGAATAGGGAAGCAGGGAACTACGGCCCCTTGAGGATGAGCAAGAGCGATGATTCATTCATTGGATCATTTGCAAATATTTGATGAAAATTTCCATGCCCAAGAAACCAAAGTGAAAAAGTCGGGTTCTCCCTCTGTCTCAACCAGCTATAACACTTCAAAATTTGCAGTCAGTTTGCTCATTGGTATCATAACTGGTAACACAAATGCAAAAGAACCCTCTGTATATTCAGAATTTCTAAGCTAATTTGGGTAGCCAACAATCGTCAGAGACAATTTCATTCAGCTGAGCTGTACCGTAGGCATGTCATCACATATAGCTTTAGTAGCAATGGAAAGCAGCATAAAAACAGGAAGGAGAAAAGCTAACTTTTTATACTTATGTCCATCCTAAACAAGCAGGACAATACAATGCACAGATTAGGCATTCAGAGCCAAATTAGACAACTCACACTAACTGAAGACAGCAAAAGAGGTAGATTAACAACAATACAGCCACCAAAAACCTAAAAATAAGATATGAGACAATTATTAGAAAAGGACATCAATCGGCTAGATTCGAAGTATACACATTATTAAAGGATGCCCGCACTGGTGATGCGAATATTGATGAAAGAAACACAAGAATTTGTGAAATCTGATCGCTCCAGACCTCCATTCCAGGCTACATAGATTGAACTTCTTCAACTTGTACCACTCAGAATTGACCCATGTACCATATAGACCTATTGCTGACCACAATATGCAGGTACTTGCACTGAAAACAATCGGTGATCAAACCCCACTGAAACCAGCCTTCAGTCCAGCCTATTGTTGTTCTTTGTCCACTACTCATTTGATAAAGAAGACTTGATATTGATTCCCTCGGCTACCTAAAAAATTAGGGCAATGGCCACTGAACATTATTTCAGCTAAGTATAACAACGTAAGAAACATATTGTAACTATTTCATGACTTTGTTTTAATCTGTTTTTAGGTGGATACATGATCAATCTTCAAACCAATGATCTTTGCATATTATTTCCCACAGCCATATAAAAGAAAAGAAACACAGGAAGCAATACTAAAGAAGAATCACAACCTAAGCTACTACATAAACACTACAGAACAGTATACATGTTTCCAAATTGGATTCATATAACTGGGCAATCATCCAATAAGATTGGAAATTAGATTTTCTGATCAAGTAATACCTTAGGCTACCAACTACACAGATGAACTACACTACAAACTAAATGACTTCTCAGATAGGTTTCTTGTATCAAAAGATTGTGGCAAGCAAGAGATAGCTGACCCCCTTTGCACAAACAACCCAGCAGGTCAATGTGCAAACAGAAAATATTTGATTTATATGCACAAAACAGCCAATTATGAGGCACTTGCCCTTCTACGAAGCTCGGTGATATAACGGAGACCGCATTTACCTACACCTAAATCAAATATATCATCACCACGGCCTAACAGAACTTTTCAATGATACAAAAGTAATGCACATGAGAGTGTTCATCCGTCCTTATTATTACCTGAAAGGTATAGTTCATAAGAAAAAAATAGAAAGGTACTTGTGATAGCAAGACAATGATTATACCAAATAGGCAAGCTGAGTACGTTGTTAGAAAGAAAAAGTGTGTGTCGCAATATAAAGAGGCAAACATTTGTGCTGAAGGAAATTAACCTCTTAAGTTTTTTTACCTGTTCAATGCGATTTCCACAGCTTCTTTTGTTCTCTGAGAATCCATACCTGTCATTTGAATTGGGAATGCAGAAAATTAACATCTGCGGAAAAAGGTATCATTCTGAAGATTTTGTGGCTAATCTTATATACTATTAATATGTTCACTATTAATTTGAGATATAGACATTTACTCAAATCTACATAAATTATTATTTTAGTCTTAATCACATAAACTCTTGAATCAATAGGAAGGCCACCATTGTGAAGCACCACCAAATGACAAGCCAAGTTAAATACATAAGAAAATAAGAATGTCGGTTACAGCCTGTTGTTTCCATGTGAGCCATGAAGAAAAAGTAAGCACGGCGTAAGGGTACAAATGCATGATAACACCTCAAATGGTGCATGCTACGAAGAAAAGCCAGGAAACTCGTAAAAAACTACAATATTATTCAGAAAATGGAGTACAAAATAAAGGCCTCATTTTGAAGAAAAAAGACAGTATAGATGTACGTCTTGTAAACAAAATGATTACTTTCTTTCTCTCGATTCTTTGATTTTTTGTTGGAAGTAGTAGAACAACTGCATTAGCAGCAAAAAATAAATATTTGAGCTTGCATAGTTTCTTTAGGGAAGAGGCATACTGCTTTACTGAAGGTGGTCATAGCAGCTTCCTTTTTCAAATTTAGACTATGTACTGCTTTCCTAACTGACTCTCGTATCCATCAACGGATGCAATTGCTTCATTGACAACCTCGATGTCCCAAACAGGGTAAGAACACCACTTACACAGAATAGGCCATCAACTTTGCTAAATTAATGCGTATCTGGAATAGAACTTAAATTATGAAGAGTATGTTAAATAAAACGCACCATAAAATGTATCACCTTTGCAACAATTGGTTGCATATGTCAGCATGAGCAGCATCGACAACTACTTGAGGAATGCAGAGACCTTGGAATGCCACAAAAGCTTTTGTTTCATCCTTGCTCGATTGTCCGTCAGCTACAAACTGCTGAAGCTTCTGTCTGTAGATGTCTAAAGTATGAAGTGGCATTAATACTCACAATACCTAATAAAGACCTATGTTGTAAATATGTGCAATAAAAAGTAAGTGTCTACTTCTTTCCTCTGGCTAGCGAGTTCAGCCCCCCTCTACCCACTGCTCTAATATCCACTCCTAACATAGCAAAAGTAATAGTCATAACAACAGAATACGGTACATGCCAAAAGAAAGGATACATCAAGAATGCCTAATAATTTAAGTATTATTGTCTAATCATAAACATAGGAGCATATATTAGGGAAAGTGGAATTAGGCCATCTAATAATTTTTTAAAGGAAACGGCCTGGAGTGGTATACGCTAATCTTTTTAAAGGCAATAGTCTGAACTAATTTTTTAAGTATAGTGACCTGAACTAACTGCTCAGCGCAGATGTACACCTGAACAAACCAAAATCACATGAATAGTTCGTTTACCAAAATCGGCAACATTTCTAGCAAGAGAAATTTTCAAAGATCACAAAGCAAGTACAAATTATTAACATAAACTACTCATAATATATTCTAGTAATTGATCATCAGCAGGAACAAAATTATGAGATATCAAAAAGTGCCTACAGGAATCATATATACAGTTGTTGTTCTGAATAAAATGAACCAACAGCAAGCAGGAAATAATATACTTCTTAATTAGGTACGTCCGATAACCAATAACAAGTCTGCTGATGAAAATATCAATGTTGGAACACAAATGTATATCAAATTAATTGCAATCTCACATACGGTCTTTTAGATGCAAAAGATAGAGGAACAAGTGAATGATGATATAAAATTATACGGCAAAGGAGTACGCAGAGAAGCAAAAAATGGCAGAAGTAAAGAGAAAAGTAGAAGGGCTAATATTGTTATAACATATCTCGCATAAAGTAGGTGAAACAAAGGGGAAAATCTAATGAAGAAAGAAAACTCACTTGCCACCTAGATGCGGGCACATATGCTGAAAGTTTTCATACCTGATTGGAGGATATCTGTTAGGAGCACGGGACGAAAATAAGACAATTGAAGTTTACAAAAATTGCCTTCTAGTGAGATCATACTGATTACTAAGAAAATTCGCAAAGAAAATGAAATAAAAGCTATATGACAATGCCTCTGAACCATACTGATTACTAAGAAATTTGCAGAAGCTTACCAAATTTTTCTGAAACTCTTAATATATTATAACAACACCTGGCTGCAGCCTGAAAGTGCTCAGCATCAGCAAACATACATGCTTCCAGTGAAATCTGTGAGTAGGGAACATAAATGGAAAAAAGTTAATTAGTACATATCATGTGAATGCTACAAAATAGGGTTAAATACAAAATAAACATTGTTAGGTATATAAGGCCATCAAGGTAAAGCCCGACGAAGAATTCTCTACCAGCATCTGTGCAATTAGTACACCAAGAAATTGAGAAAAAAAGTCAAGGAAAACAAATCAGATTGGGAGCCTGACCATTATTGTAGTTTGAGTGTCACAACAAAACGGGAAAATGGAGAATGAAACCAGAACTTGTTCCAGATCATGGCCCAAGAAACAACATCAAAATCATACATAATTTCTTAAGACAAAGAAAAACCTACCATATTTCCTTCTACAGTCTAATCCACCAGCTGATAAAAATAATAGTATGTTCAAGCCGATCACCAGAATGTGAAATAACTGAAGTTGACAATAGTAAATTAGGATAATGATACAAACAAATCAATAGCTTGAGAGTTCAGATACATGAGATAGATCAAATAGTAGTATTCGAAATGCGTCAAAAGAAATGACATACCTCTGAAACATCGTGCCATCATAAAGAAAATCTAAGATCTTCCCACAGAATAATCGGACAAAAGAAAAAGAGCACAGAAAGATAATACTGACAATTTAATCAAATAACAAAGAATCTAAAAGTCCACAGATCGGACATTCAGCCATTGGATTCGTCGGCATAATCAAGTTCCTTTGAACTTTTCATTTGTTAGCCTGCTTCTTCCCTGCAACAGCAGATGCAAGAAAATCTTTCATTAACCATCCAAGTACTGAAAACACTAAACGGTGAACAATTACAAAACCAGTAACCATATAAGATACTATGCATGGTTAGCCATCTCCATGCTGAGAAAGAGCCTTAGTAAATGTAGGAAAAGAAGGAATAAAGGTATTTTTTACATGATGAGTTCTTCTATTGTCTAAATGTGTGGATTTTATGTGCAGCTTGTTCAACCGGAACAGAACTGTACCCAGCTAGAAGGAGAGGAGACGAGCCCTCTCTCCCTATAGTACTTTGTATCCTCCACGCAGCATGACCAAGCATTGGTACAATATATTATGGAGGTTTCGTTTTCATCTGACCAAGCACACACACACGCATGGTTTATTGGATCTACCGATGCAACCGTACGCAGCCGACCTCAAAGAACCGTACAGAGGAGGATGGAACAGAGGGCACTCACCAACAGCAGAGGCGAGGAGGGACCAAACAGAAGCAGCCGCCTCGACCACAGGCGGCACTCCCAGCGAGACGACGACCTGCAAAGGAAGAAAAAAAGGTGAAAGAAAACCATGTCAGGCCTAAGATGCGAAGGTAAAAACGTAGGGAAGACAAAAAGAAGTACCCAGGGCGAAGAAGAAGAGAGGCGGAGGCAAAAAGAAACCACGGACGGGCAGAAAAGAGCAATCTCAAGAAGGAAAGAGAACCAAATCTTGGGGAAAAGAAATCGCAAGAAGAGGCCGAATCATGCGGCAGGAAATCAACCGAGGGCCAACCGATTCGCCCGCATGGAGATCAGGCAAACCGCTCGCTCAGGGGAAGGGGAAAAGGGACGGAGGTCACCTCAACCAAGCTCACGGCAGAGCGCCGCCATGGAGCACTGTAATATCCCAGGTAATGGGGTTACAAAAATAGAGGAAACAGATGTGTGCATTTCATTCATGCATAGAAAATCTGGGGAATTTTCGCGCTTTAAAGTAAAACAGTCACAGTAACTGAAGTTTCACTTGACCTTGGTGGAATTGAAGTAGC
>NC_061514.1:138442668-138512553 GCF_022539505.1 Lolium rigidum
TGGCCGTACAGGAGCAATCATGCAATTTCCATTAACTGTGCGTTCACCTTGTATAAGGGGTGCTTAATTCGTACTCCAATTGACACTTCCGTATACCATGTTTATGATCCTAGAAGTACATGCATGCATGTCGTGAAATTCAAGCTGTGAGCAAGTTTGGACTGAAAAGGAGAAAAAGGCAACTTCAAGCGGGCTAAATTTTGAAGCCGTGTACACCCATGGACACGGTACGTACTTTAGCACGGTATATATGGTAAAACAAAGGCGGTGTAAATGTGTAATTATTAGGTTAATGGGTGCGCAAATGAATTAAGCCGCTGTCCAGGCCGGTCCTACATATTTGATGACAGACTTTATAAGCATATCTGACCTATCATGTCTCCATTCTCCAAGAATAATTGTTGATATAGGACATTGCGGAAAATATAGACGAGACGAAGTCTGCTAATCGCAGTTCAGCGATCAATTCTTACATTTGTGGGTAGTGGCGAAGGATAAAAAAAATCTGAGGTAGGGCGAACTTTTAAGAATGCAAATATCAAAATAGTCTAAAACAATAATGAAGCATATGGTTCAAACACAATCACTAAATACAATAAAAATAAAAACTTACTTTATTATAAATAGAACATAAAAAACATACCAATAATGTCTACTCGCTGGCTAAACTTTACCTATTTTTAAAAATCTAATGTAATTCAAACACTTAAGAATGTTTGATTATCTCTCATTTGATGCATAACTTGCTCTTGATTATCTTTGTTGCGGAAAACTCCTTTCAATTGTTAATGCCGCCATGTGTAAAACCAATGTCATCTTAATGGAGTGATAGTGCGGTCGAAGAAAATATGCCATGCCTTTTAAATATCTAGAAATCTCGAAAGTCTCCAATTTCGCGAGTATAAATAATGAATAATTAGAACTTATCTTGTATATACTAAGGTCCAATCAATAATAAATCTCTGTTATCAAGCAATGTTATTCATATTGAACATAGAATACGAGTCTATGTTTGGAGATAATAGTCTATGTTTTTGATTTGCAGTCGATTTTGCGCAGTGTTCACTGAAACAAGCAAAACTTTATCATACGGAGTCTGTTTTCAACGTATCACCACTTAAAATTTTCAGAAAAAACACGTACAACTAAATATATTCACAAAAAATCAAGGTAGGGCGGTTGCCCTACCTTGTCCTACTGGAAACTTCGCCCCTGTTTGTGGGACATATTTAACGGATGCTTCTCTATCCTACCATGGTACCGTCGACGAAAAGGCTGTCACGGTATAAAGATAGATCAGATGTACAATGCCACACTGGTTCACGTCCATGTCAGGAACACCGAACCATTTCCAAAAATTAATCTTATATCTAACCTAACATTCGTCTAGAGTCTATTTTAATTACCTCTAGTGTCTTTATATATTAGATCCAGTTTACATAGTCCGACTCTAATATATGTAATCTATACACCCTACTTCAATGATGATGATTTTTTGTTTGTACATAGTTATATATAGCTCGCTAAGTTAGTGATGTGATGGATCGATATAGCTAGCATGCTGCAACTCAGCAAGTACACTCCGGTCTGCACGCACGCACGATCGCTTTTGATCCGGTCCATCAATTAATCCATCCAGAAATCTATCACCACGAGCCTACTCGTATTACAAAGTCTTGTCTTGACCGATTGATAGATGGATGGAGCTAGGAATGGAAGGATCTCCTCAATTCGTCATGCACAGTGTAAAGGACCTGCTATCATATTTGTTAAAAAAAAGGACCTGCTATCGTTTCATCCATCCATCAATCGACATATGTATCCAGCAGCTAGCAGTTCATCAATCTCCCTCCCTGAGCCCATTCGATCGATTTACACTCCACATTCCTTTTAAGAAACACACAAAATATTTGCCTCAGTTTATAAATTAAGAGCGGTTTAACCGAAGTTGGCAAGTTGCCCGACCCGTGCTTACACTTCACAAAAGTTAATTACCTGCTGTACGTATGGATAGGTATTTAATTTAGCGTCCATGGATCAATTATGTAAACGTACAATCTCCCATGCATGTCACAAAATCTATTGCCGTTGGGTGACCCTTAATTAACTTTAAGTATATACAAGGGTCTTATTGATACCCTTCTTTCAAAATTAGGATAGTCAAGGTCAAATTTTTGTGAACTTCAATAAAATGTATAGAAAATTATATCAACATCTACAATATTGACTCAATGTTATTAGAACCATCATGAAATATATTTTTATATTATATGCATCTGGTATTATAGAAGTTAATATGTTTTTATCTTAAATAAGTTTAAGTTTATAAAGTTTGAATTTAACCGAAACTAATATACATCCTAACTTGGGATAAAGGAATACAGTGTACTAGGTAAGTTAAGATATATCGTCGGTTGATGGAATCGCTTAACATTACAAACCGGACAACACTCAGAGCAAGTGACAATTGACAACACACCACCACATAATAGAAAATAGAAAATAAATTAGCATTATGCACGATATCATATTTATCTTGGGATTGGGGCCATGAATGCATGCATCATGCATGCAAGCATGCAAATTATCAATGTCTACCAAGCTAGTCGTTCCATCAACTGGGTTGCACCGTCGGCCGCCTCACAGTCACCGTAGAAGAAGCTGCCGCGCCTACCTCCGCTCGGCAGAATCATCAATGGCTTCTGCTCGTGCTCGTAGCTGCTGTTACTGCTTTCGCCGTAGTACTGCCGTCGTTGATGATGATCCAGCAGCAGGCCGTCGCCGGTCATCACGTTGTGGCCCGTGCCATTCTCGGCTGCTTCTGGAACTGGAAACAGGTGGTGGCTACCTTGCGTGGTATCCTGCTGCTGCAACTGCAAGCCACTGAAGACGAAGCTCTCCAGGCCAACCGCACTGCTGTCGTTTCTGATGATGCCGTTGCCGTAGGTGGAGAAGTCAAAGTAGAGTCCGCCATTGTCGACGGAGCACAGGGACGGCGAGCCAGACACGAGAAGCCCTGAAGATGCAGCAGAAGTAGCGTGGTGGTGCTGCTGCTCGAGGAAGAAGCCGCCGCAGGGGTGCACTACCGCTGGTGGAGGAGGGGAAGGAGCTGGTACTGGTAGGCCGCCAGCTGCGGCGGCGATGAGGAGATGCAGCTTCTTCTTGAGCTTGGTGTTCCAGTAGTTCTTGATGTCGTTGTCCGTCCTCCCGGGTAGCTGCGCGGCGATGACGGACCACCGGCTCCCGATGCTGGCGAACAGGCCGCAGATCACCCGGTCCTCCTCGTCGGAGAAGCCGCCGTGCTTGATGTTTGGCCGCAGGTAGTTGAGCCAGCGCAGACGGCAGCTCTTCCCGCACCTCCTCAGCCCTGCAAATCCCCACACACAGAGATCGAGTTGAAACTTGGAATGCATGCATGGATACTAAGAAATGACGAACGAGTACTGCACATTGTGTATACCAGCTTTGGTGGGGAGCGCGATCCAGTTGCCGCCGGTTCCATAGCTGTGGATGTACTCCCTGAGCTTCCTGTCCTCCTCGGGTGACCATGGCCCTTTCTTCACGCTCCCCTTGTCACAGCACGGAGCTCGACCCATCTCGATTTCTTCCTTCCTTCCTCTGAATGCAAGGGGGAGAGACAAGTTTGGAACAAAAACTTGATAGGCAGCTACCCAGGGTAGGAGATATAAATATAATCCAGTGTGGCAAATAATTCAATGGAGGATGGCTGCCTGGCAGCAACGCACTGTCATCTGTAGTTTGATGTACAACATCTCTCTCTTTCTCTCATGACAATGACAGTGACATCCATCTCTCCCTTTGCAATGTCATGTCATAAATCTCACATGCGCACGGACGGCCCAAACAACTAGACAACACACCTCACCATTTCATCACCCATTGTACTTTTCGACCCTCTTCCTTTTTGTGCATCATGTCCCTTAACTTACAACACACACTCTCTCTCTAGTCATGACTAGCTACTGGAGTACTACAAAGGGTCAGTTAAGGACAATCAACACAGCTGCCATACTAGCTACGTACTCTGAATAAGAATTAAGGTACTGTAGATGGATCACAATATTCACCTAAGTAAGACAGATATATGTTGCTGCATAAACTAGACAAAATAGAAATGAGATCTTAACAGAATGGACACAATGCAAAAGATTGCTCGCTACTTATATACTACTACTAGACAAGTAAATCAACCCTTGTCGACATGCATGCATGATGATTGCTCTCTCCCCTGCCTCCATGGATAAACAAAATTATTCGACAAAGGTCATTGTAGATCTTACGAATTACAGAAACATAAAACATTCATAAGTATTTTGAGAAAATAATGCAAGGGATTCAGTAAAATTAATATCACTTGCAGTTTCTCAATTATTTTATTTCAAAAATATTAGATTTATTTTAAACTTTACCAATTTCTCTGAGTTATTTTGTGTTCATTTTGTATTCCTCTGGTTTTCACATATCCCTTATAACATTCTTTGTTTTTACTTCAATGTAATTCTTTATTTCCACAATTTAGATTTTCTAGAGTTTCTTAACATGCTCTCACCATCTTTAAATCAACCAAGCTTTTTAGAATAAGAGTCCCTTTTTTGTCTAAATCATATGTCCTTGCCATTTTCTATAGTTTTGAACCTATTGTTTGCCAACAATTGGGCCGAAACGTGTTGAAAGCAATACTCGCACGCCATTGCCAAACCAACTTGTAGTGGGGTAAGTAACCAAATTTAGACCGTTTTGGTTGAGAGTGTGTCAACTTCGCACCCGAGCTCCATGGAGCTTGTTTTTAAAACTTAGAAAAAAATCAAATTTAATGATTTAAAAAATAAAGATAAAGAATGTAGTCAATGATTTATTCTACCTGTGTGTAAATGTTCAATACAAATTACCTTATATTATATCCTCGGAAAAAATGACAAATGAAAATCTAGGAGCACGAGCATTGCAACTTTTGAATCTTCTGAAATTTATCCAATTTATCTCTTTTTTGCTAAGTCCAAATTATAAGGCATTTTACATTAAAAAATTGCATGCGTGTAGTGTTCATGGTTGACTACATTCAAATATTTTGTTTGGATATTTTTGGTACATTGAAATCAAGTTTTTATTTTTTAAAGGGCTCTGTGGAGCTCGGGTGCCAACGCCATTTTTCAGTTGGGTGAACAACTCTATAGCTTCATCAGTAGTTAAAGGGTCAAAATTGATTTTATTTACTTTTTAGAATTCTAAGTGCAACGTAGACGTACAAATGCATGCAAACCACCTCATGCACACGCTCAAACAACTCGATCTACTCAAAATTGGAGTCACAAAATATTGAAGTTGACAAAGTCACCACATTAATTTAGAAGCTTCAAGATTGATGCACCTTCCTTATAATCTGTACTCCCTCCATTCAGGTTGGTATGTCATGCACACATCTCTGATCTCTAGATCATCAACTTGACCAACGTAATACAAATTATATATTACTAGCAAAAATGCCCATGCGTTGCATCGGGTTTACAATAATTAATAATATATTTTGAGTATTATCTTAGTTCTACTTGTAATATTTCTTCAGAGTATATAGGTTTTCACCAAATTTCCAGCTCTCTTAAAATCATGATGACTTTTTTTACGTATGCCTAAAAAAAATAGGAAAGAATTATCTTTATTTTTACCTCCTTACCAAGACCTTTGCCAGGGGTGGCCTCAGCTCCACCATGATCCTAGCCACTCATCGGTTTGATGGTCCATGACGCAAGGCGTGGCGCCTTTGTTTCCTGTGCCCGCCATGCTAATATATATATATTTATTTATTTATTCATATATATATTATTAGAAATTTAAGATGTTACACTTTCTAATGGTATACTTTTGTGTTGTATTATTTATATTATATTTATAAAATTGACGATGTAGAGATACTTGCAGAACTTAGTGTCAAATTTATATTAGCTCGCTTTCAGTTTACACACATGACACATGTGTATGAATGATGGTACACGTCATGCGACGAATATTGTCCGCATAGACAAATCAACAGAACCATCCATCCATCGGTATTGTTCTAGCTCTACCGACCTATTCTCATCAAAGAGAGGGTGGATGTGATATTTTGCAACAGGAAGGGGAAGAAAGAGCACCATCGTTAGATGGGCTGTCTACCAAAATCATACTCTATACTAGCAACCGCATATGTATTTGGAGATCATGGACATCATAAGATTAAATCCATATAATGGATTTGACCCAGCAAAATATGTCTATAGGCTACAAACATTACTTTTATCATTGAATTCACTTTCGGAATATAAAATTGGTAGTGTACTTTATATTGCATAACTAAATATCATTTCATTGCTCAAATTGATAATCTAAAAATGTGTATAGTGCCTAACAAACAAAAAGAGAGGTAGTGCACTTGCAGCAAACTATTCTCAATCTGAAAGTGTCACATCATATCACATATAGCTCAAGTAAAATTGCTAGCTAGCTAATGATGACCGAGGAGACACCTCCGTACACGAAATGATGTCGCAATTTTGTTAAAAATATACAACATCTTTTGTGCATATAGCTCAAGGGAAATCGCTAGCTACCTAATGATGACTGAGGAGACACTTCCACCCACAAACGAATGTCTCAATTTTATCAAAATATGCAACATCTTCTGTGGAGAGAGAGGAAGTACTAAGTATCAAAGCCGTCGCATCATACGCATTGCACATGTCTCAGTCACTCTGGTCTTCTGTGGCTAACTAGCTATGTTTGTTGCGTCACTTTGTAAGTAGAATATCGCTATCTTCAACTCCATCCTCAGTCACTCATTGATGCATCTGTCTTCGATGTTATGTTTGTCCTGTATTGCTTCATCCTAATTAAATTGTTGATTATCACTTCCTTCCGTCTAAGTAGAACTCGTGGATGTTCAGATGGCATTTAGTATTATTTCTTTCACTGATATCGCAAATTTGTTTGGGAATTGGTTAGATGGGTTGCGAAGAAAGAGAAAGTCCAAATCTGAGTTGAAACATGTGCTTTACTTTGGACCATAAGAAATGTTCAGAATAATAATATCTTTAACAATGCAAAATCATCTTCATTTATGCCAGTAATGTAATTGGCTACTCACTGAATCTGTATGTGGTCCTCCATCCAACCAACGGAGAAACATGAGGATTTAGCTACTGGATTCAACCAGCTAGAGACGGTTGCTAGAAATTTATACAACCAGTGAAGATGGTGCTTTGATCGTAGGTCAACATATTAGTGCAGAGTCAGTACATGTTGTCTCTCTTTTTAGGTGATTGATACATGTATCGACCCGTGCGACTCATGATTTTTTTTGTATGACTCCCACGTTATAATAAAGTAATTGAAGCTGCATGCATTGATTGATGGAAAGGTTGGGGTCATTGTCGTGTTTTCAAGAAAAAACTAGCACTCTTGTTTTTGATAGAGGGGATATATTAGTATCTAGAGATACCAATTACACCTAGCATCTAGAACAACGGAATAAACTAATGACAGTACGGTCCGTAGCGGTCTTGTTGAGTAAAATCTGCGGGGTAGTACTTCTTTACTAACTCACATATATCACTGCCTTTAAAAGACTTAAATCTGTTTCTAGGAATTAGAGTGGCACTGGTGGATAGAAGATCCATTATCTTCTCACTGAACCTGCGATCCAATTCATGTAGCCGGCAATCAATAGTTGCACGGAATATCTCCACTCGAAAATATTGCTCCTTAGTGAAATGATCAGGTTGATGCCGTGCTCGACCTCCACGCATGATATAAGTTTCCCCCATGTCCGGAATCGTGGTGCCATGCTCTACACAAAAATCAACAACTGTGAAGAAGAATTGTTCCCAACCGTCATCTGATCTCAACTGAAGAAGACACTCTTTTGTAGCAGATACTAGACGAACAGCATTTACAATGTCTTGTGATCTTAGTTGTAAAGCTTGGCCAAGTCCTTCGGTTATCTCTAGTATCTCCTTCATCATACATAATACAAAGACAAACTCAAAAGAAGATAAATAGCTGAAAGAAGTGTCAGCATCAGCGCGTGTTTTTCCAAGCAATTGATCCATCAGCAGCCATATCTTGTATCACAACATTTACTGCATTGAATAATTTCATAAGGCTGAGAACTGAACCATAGTGAGAACCCCACCTAGTGTCCCCAGGACGTTTAAGTGATCTGATTTGGTTTTCCCCTTGACCGGTTTCAACTCTTCCACTTTCTATCAAACGTGCTAGCTCTACCAGCTGGGCATCATGGAGTTCATCATGGCGCTTTGAGGATGAATCAGCGGTGTTTATGATAAAGATTAGCTGCTGAAAAACTGGGCAACATGAACCACCTCCTTGGATGCATCTACTAGTGCGAGTTGCAATCTATGAGCATAACAATGAACATAGTATGCATATGGGCATTCCTTAAGAAATAGTGATTGCAATCCATTCAGCTCTCCTCTCATGATGCTAGCACCGTCATATCCCTCGTCCTCTAAGGTTCTGAATATCAAAACCATAGTTGGATAATACCGAGCACAATTCATCTTTCAATGTTAGAGCCTTAGTATTAGCCACATGTATCAACTCAAAGAACCGCTCTTGTGAACAACCCATCTTATCAACAAATCTGAAAACCAATGCCATTTGTTCTCTTTTTGCAACATCACATGTCTCATCCACAAGAATAGAGAATTTAGAATCCCCAATTTCTTCACGAATATGTCTCCTAACTTTAGATGCATATATGCTCAAGATTTCCATCTGAATTTCTGGAGATGTGTACTTACAGTTGTATGGAGAATTCCCCAAGATGACATTGGCAAGATCAGGATTGAACTCTGCAAGAAGCTTTAACAATTCAAGAAAGTTCCCTTGATTTTTTGAGTTAGCTTTCTCATCATGTCCTCTGAAAGCACAAGACTGGAATGTGAGCCACCGGATAGCTGCAACTGAAGCTTTAAGTCTTAGACGATTTCTATCTACTTTTTCCTGATCCTTTGCTGCAACAATATTTTCTATATGTCCTGGTTGATTCATCAATGCTCGACATTCTGTGACTGCATTGTTATGCGGTGAGCAAGGCCCAGAACCTACGTGCCCTAAGAATGCACAAGATTTTCCATCATTCACCTTCTTCCATTTCTCAAATCCATGAACTGAGAATACATCAGAACCACCTTTTGCTAAGATATTTCTGCTTGAAACAAAGCAGAATAGACAATAGGCACGATGAATCTCTTGCGAGTACTCTAACCATGATGGGAAAAGACTGAACCAATTGTATCGGAAGCGACGTTGATGGCCTTTTTTACCAGAACCTTCATAATGCTTCAGACGAGGTTGCATTGGACCAAGCATCAAATAAGCTCTCCGCACACGATCTCTTTGATCAGGTGGATATCGCCAAATCTGTGGACGCAATGCAGGGTCTCGCTCCAAAAATTCAATACCTCGAAATATAACAGGACCTGCAGCTGCAGATGGTTCACTTGCTTGAGGTGCTTCTTGCCGCTGTTCCAGTTCAAGAAGTGGTTCATGATGTTCTGGTGGTGGCTGTTCCAATTCAAGAAGCAGAGGCAAATTCTGTTCTTCAACATCCTCTGTTCTTTGTCTTTTGAAGTATGATGCAATCTTGCCCTTTTTCCTCATCTTCAGTCCAATTCACAAGCTGATCTACCAAGTACCAATACAACAAACAAGTAAATAAAATTCCTAACAAAATTCCTAAGGCAAGAACAACAAGAATCAAGGTGGGTTGCGGCAGTTGGGTTGCGGGTTGCTAACCAGGTTATGTCGCCGCGCGCGCTCGTGTGGGCGGGGGCGTGCAGCGCGTGCTCCGGGCCTCCGGCCGTCCATCGATGGGGGGAGGGGAGGTGGGCGACGGCGATGTGGGGACTGGGGAGGCAGGGGACCGAGCAGGGGAGGGGCGGCGTCGCGGCGGCGGCGATGTGCCTGTCGCCTGTCGGCCACCATGAGCGAGATGCTCTCGTCCCTGGCCTGTGGAGTTGTGTCTCGGCCCCGCGAGGGCCAGAATGTCTGGGCCTGGGGGGGGCAGAATATCGTATTTGGGCCAACCTTGCCTAACTAATACGTAGTCACAAAAAAAAATTCGTTGGGCTGGGGGGGGGGCACCCCCCCCCCCCTGAATTGTACATAGCTCCACCGTTGAGTACGGATGCACATAGTAAAAAAAGGAAACTAAGCAAATAAAAGTCTCTCTACGGTATTCCAGTTCTAGCAGCAACAATACATCCACCATCAAGACAACAACTAAACTCCAGGCTCTCCAAAAGTGACGTCTCTAAAAAGGGAACGATGCACAAGCATCGTCGTCGCCCGATCAAAAAATCTTAGGTTTTCACCCTGAAGATAGTCTCCGCTCTCAAAACAATGCTTTCTACAAGGCCATTGACAGGCACAACCAATTAAAACCAGATCTTCAATTTTCACTATAAAAGGTTAGACTCTGAACTTCACATGTGCTATCGCCCCTACTTGCATACTGTTGCTGCGAAACCTAGACATCAATCAAATCTTTCAATATCACAAAGACTCGAACCTCCATTGCTAGTCCTGCAATTCGTCTTTCATGATAGTCTCCGTCTCTGATTTTACCATGGATCAGAATGTCATATAGGATGGCCTTCATGATATAGTACTCATGGTCCATTACTATCATTATTAAGTCTTTACTACAAATATAGGGCTCCTTTGATTCAAAGGATTTGCATAGGAATTGTGTAGGATTTGGTTCCTATGGGAAAATTTCCTATACATGTTGTTTGATTCATAGGAACATAGCCTATAGGAAAAATTCCTATAGGAATCTTGTAGTGTAATTCCTATATGAAAAAAGCATTAGCCCATACCTCATGGAAAAATTCCTTTGCTACAATCAAACAAACTTCATCTTCCTATAAGATTCAAGTAGACATGCCATTCCAATCCTATACCTTTCATATTCCTATGTTTTTCCTATCCTTTAAATCGAAGGAGCCCATAATTTCTGAAAGGAATTATTAATGGGCGGAACACACGTACCGGAGACAGAATAGGCATTGTATATCCAACAGATTCTTTGATAAGAATGCACATTGCACGAACGTGTACTGCGGCTATAGCTAGCTAGCTAGTAGAATGTACCCTACAGCACTACGTGTATGGGAGTAGTACTGGAAGGTAGCGAAGATGATTTTCTCTGGGGTACACTTGCAAACGTTGAAAATTGGTACTGCATGCCAATAACCATCCAATTACATGTACGTCGTACAGTTCATAAATATATACACGTACGTAAGCACATATACCACATATACGGTGATACATAGTATGTGCATGCCGTTAGAGACACTCTAATTGGTAAGCATCTGGCATTGGATGCAATGATCATTAATCACGTACGTGCATTTATAATGGGCTACTTCACTGGTTGTTGGCATTTTTATCCTCTAGACCTCTACTTCTTGTTTTAGGGGTTTACAAAATCTTAGCAGGTGACGAAACGGTTCCCTCCCGTTGCGGCTATTTGGGGGTGCTACCTAGGGGCGGAGCCACAAACATAATTAAGAAGGGGTATTTATGATGTTACGAGGAAACACAAAGGGTGAAAATATGGCACATACTTTGTTATGGCTTCTTCTTTTCTTGAGTCGAAGAAGCTAAAAAAAGCAGGTGAAATCTCACTCGGATTGCCTCCTGCTCTACATCTTGGAGTTACTAAGCTCTTTTGGTATGCTCTCAATGAGCCCCAGCACCTTTAGAAACAGTCGAGTTAGATTGCCCAGCTCAAAGACAAATGTTCGCAGTTCGGCGTTGAAGTTGTTCTATGATTTATTAAGTTCCTTCGAACTTTTGAGACCGAGGGGAGGAGTAGTTTCAAATAGAAGTAAAGTAAATAGATTCAAGTTAGCCCAGTTTGGTTCAGCCTTTTTTCTCATAAAATTTCAAATGATGAATTTGGGATGTCATGCCCTCTACCTTATTGGTATATATGGAATTGTTTTCGAAGGCAAAATGTCCGAAGGCCCCACATTTGGTTGATTCTTCATGCCCAAATACAATGCAAATCCTATTAAACTGCGTAAATTTTCTCCGATTAGGGTGAGATGGGGCATGGGCATGCATTGGTCCATGTGCTCGGCGGGCGATAGCGGCATGGTTAAAAAAATTGTGATGGTGTTGAGTTATATTCGATTCAGATTTCTCTGCAGTTTTTGTTAGTTGTTCTCCACCTTAATCTTCCATTTTCTCACGGGTGGTTGTCGCCCGTGAGCTTTCCTGGGCAGGGAGAGGATATCTTCCCCTCCCTTACTTGTACAGATGTGTTGGGGACAACGTGAGCACAAGGTTTATTCTTGTGGGCTTAGTAATGTTTCTCGGCGTTGTAATGGCAACTCCTTTGTAATGGATGTTATACATGATATCCTTGGCTTACAACATGAAAATGGACCAAAATGCATGGCTCTTTTCTAAAACTTCAGCACAAGATAGATCTGATTTTTTCACAAATTGGTCTCTTTCTATGACGTCCAGGGTAGGGCGTCATGCTAGATAGTATAATGTGCTGGCCTAGGGTACCATGGTAGATATGATGCCTCAGGCCAGGGAATCATGCTATCTAGCACGGTGCCCTAGCTGAAGTTTCATAAATTGGCATTTTTTTGTGCCCTAGCTGAAGTTCCAGAAATTGGCATTTTTTGTCCATTTTCTTCATGCAGTGAAGTGGGCAGGTTCTATATTGTGGGATGATTGTCGGATGCTTTCCTTGCCCTAAGGTGATATCACCTTCAGCCGATGGTACGATGCCCTTCAAGCTAGGGAAAGGAGGGACAAGGGCCCACTTCAAACATGCAGGGGGAGAATGTATCCTATGAAACGGCACAACTTATGCACCAGCTGCACCGGTGTATTATGGGCCTTTGGATGTAAATCTAAGAAACATGGTCCAGTGAGAAGGGGGGCTGCTTGCACAATTACAGAAAAGTCCTTGTAATGTCTTCGAAATTAAGAAAATTGTCCTCTAGAGAGTACAGATCCGGTCATGTCTCTCCGAAACTCAGGTCGTCTCTCTCCTTCTAGCATGTTCTATGCTTCTATAGCACATGCGAGCTCGGGTGAGCCAAGTTTCTCTCTCTATCTTATTATCATCCATGCAAATTATTTCTGTATTGGGGATTTCTACTGGGAATTGTGGTATGGAGAGAAGCTCGGGATGTTATTGGGACTGGGATCTCATTAGATCTCAGATTTTTCATGGGGGCTCCAAAGCTCATGAGATCAAGAGATTGATTGAATTACACTTGGCTATGTTTGAGTGAAATTCGTCGTCATTTCCGTGTGCTGGAAGCCAAAGGATCTGACTTGCAGCGGTACATGGGAGGGCAAGAGGAAGACGATGAGGCTGGGACTGGGAAGCATTTTTCTTGCAATTTGAAGGTACTAAAAGGATGGCTTTGTAAAATTTACCAGCATTCCACCTCTGGTTTAATCTGGTACCCTCATTTTCCATCCAAAGGCTCATAAACCATGATGCAGCTGGTGCATAAAATTTTTTTTACATAAAAGATATCTTAACCTTCAACTATCACAGTACAGGATTACAAAGCACTAAAAAGAGCAAGAGCTATCAATAGTAAGCTGCACATAAATTCTTGAAAACCATGCTAAGCATAGAAGGTACCGAAGACTACAACAGGAGTCAAACAGCGGTCGTTTGTCCGATGATAGCTCGGGCTCGAACTTGCTGCGGTTGCAATCTCCAAGAGTCTTCTATGTGCTCCATACCAGTTGATGCCCCGCGGTTGACTCTCCCAACGGTCTATCTGGCGTATGCACTTGAGGCTTGTAAGGATTGAGCTGTGGATATTGAATAGCCTTCACCGAGCTCAAACTCAAAGGGTTCCCGCTGTCAAATCTGAGGATCAACAACGAAGTTGCTATCGTCCACCTCCGGTGACACAGCCCGAACAACACATGGACAGCACCTTCCACGTGAGAGTCATCAATCGAAGTTAAACTTGTGCAGCATAAGAATGTAAGATAAGCTTGCTCTATTACACCTACTAGGCTGCCATTGATTGAAAGTTGTTGTGTATGAACACAGTAATGCTGCAAAGATGTGACGATTGTACTAACTTTGCTCCTCAAGTTCACACAACTAAAATGATTCCAGTTGAAATAGTTTCTCCGGGCAGCATAACCAATAGGAGTTGAACCGAACCCAGGGATCTCTATATACATCTTATTCCAGGCTATGTTGACATACCCACAAATGGAGATCATATTCAGAATAGAGTTGCCATCAGGAAGATAAAGCACACGGCAGTTCATCATGGATTTGAGCGCCATTGCATCCACTATCAGCACCTGGCCATTATCTTCAGTTCGGCCATAGTGAACATCACACACAATAACCGGAAGTGCATAAATTTGTCTGTTTCACTGGATGCACTCTCCATGGAGGGAGATGGTCAGATACCAGCTCGCTTATCCTGGATCACACAAGGGTGTGTTTCACCTAAGCTCATGAATCATGAGTATGGCATTGTCCTAGTGCTTTGTTGGCGATGGAGGGCTTCCATGTCTGCAAGCTGGACTTTTGTTTTTTCCTTTTTGTTTGCTTACTGGTTTTGTTGCTTGTAAGCTGCTTTCACCATAATCGTTTGGACCCGTATTAATTTAAAGTCGAACTTAAAACCTTTCATCAAAAGTTTGCGCCTCAAGAGGCGCCCAATATAACACTTACAAGGTCAGGATAAACCAGAGTACAGTACACAGTAGTATTGTTGTTCTGCTTAAATGGCAATCCACATAAACAAATATAAGGTATGGTCCATGATTTAATTACAATATGGTGCAAAATTGCAATAACAGAAGTAAAATTTACTAGCTAGTTTTTTTTCAATACAGCTTCTGTACTCGGCCACTCGCACATGTACTACATATGGACGCACACCATCTTCATCCTCTTCTTATTCATAAATAACATAACACGCCATATATTCCATACATAACAAACATAAGACATTCAAAATATTCAGGTTACACGCATCTGATTGGTGCCTGTCGTGCCGTGCCACGCATAAATATAATCAGCAGTGTCTCAGCACCATCCGTCATAGCATGCACCCCATCCATTCCTTCGGAAAAACACCTAGGTAATCATGTTCTCTCCTCAATACTACTGGCTACAACATTCATCAATCAAACGAACCATCTCAAAAGTCTACAGCTCTCATCAGTCCTCCGACAGCCCCGACTTGCTCCTCAGGTGCTCCTTGAACTCCATGATGTCCCCTCCCCACCGCGTCACCGCTTGATTCTCGCACACCCAAATCTCCTCTGCCACCTGGTTGATCAGCCGGAAGTCGTGGCTCACCAGCACCAGGCCACCATCCCACTCCCTCAGGGCCTCCGCCAGTGAGTCGATCGTCTCGATGTCCAGGTGGTTCGTTGGCTCATCCAGTAGCAGCAACTGCGGCTCCCGCCAAGCCAGCCACGCGAAGATCACCCGGCTCCGCTGCCCGTCCGACAGGTTCCGCATCGGCATCACCTGCGCCTTTCCTGACAGCCCGAACCGCCCAATCGCTGCCCTCATCCGCTCCTCCTCGTTGCCCGGATACTCGTTCAGCATGTACTGCAGCGCCGACAGCTCCAAGTCCAGCTTCTCTGCCAGGTGCTGGTGGAACTGCGCGATCCGCAGGTGGTTGTGCCGCCGCACCATCCCATCCAGCGGCACAAGCTCACCCGTCATCAGCTTCAGCAGAGTGCTCTTCCCTGCACCGTTCGGGCCCACCAGCGCCACCCGAGAGTCCAGGTCCACGCCGAAGTCCAGCTTCTTGTAGATCAGGTTCTCTGGCGTGTACCCGAACGTCACCTCCACAAACTGCAGCACAGGCGGCGGGAGCTTGCCAACGTTCGTGAAGCGGAACGTCAGGATCCTGTCCCTTGCGACCTTCTCCGTCAGCCCGCCGCGCTCCATCTTAGCAAGCGTTTTCTCCTTGCTCTGAGCCTGCCGTGCCAGCTTTGCAGACCCGTGCCCGAAACGCGCGATGTACTCCTTCATCGCGGAGATCTGATCCTGCTCCCATCTGTACTGCTTCATCTGGTTCTCTTCCAGTTCAGACCGTGTCTGAACGTACTGGTCAAAATTACCAGTGTACAGCTTAAGCTTCCTGTTCTGCATGTGGATGATATTCGTACATACTCCATTCAGAAAATCTTGGGAGTGTGATATCACAACAAGTATACGGTCAAATTTCTTCAGTGTTTCTTCCAACCACACACATGCCTCAAGATCTGCAAATATTGGCTTGCAAATGTTAGTCCACAATAGCATATTTGTCTTCAGAGATCGTTTATCCCAGTCACCCTCAAACATGCTCACTTCAGCGAGAACAGGCACTTGAAAGATATTACGCTATTTACAAACATTCCTAAACATGATAAAAATACGTGTGCCTATGAAAGATGAGAAAACAAAGGCCTGCAGGTGAATCAAATAATCTATCAGCGCTGTCTAACAATCAACTCAAAGTAAATCTAAGGCCAACTGGTACCCCTGAATAATTAGAATCGATGTATGAAAATCACATTTCATCCTACCACTGACCAATTTAGTAGGTCTAACAAATATGGGATTTAATACCCAAATGTGTCAAGACATAAACATCTATGTTCATGGTGATATATGTGTTAAGAAAACCAGTACCGCTAAATGAGTAGAATCGTAGTACGAAATCACATTTCATCCTACCACTGACCAGTTTAGTAGGTCTAACAAATTCAGGATTTAAAACCCAAATGTGTCAAGACATGAACATCTATGTTCATGGTGATATATGTGTTAAGAAGACTAACAGATTCTACATAGCCGAAGCATTCCTACTGAAGGGACATACCACTGTTCATCATAATGAAGGAAGCCATGCCAGAGCACTGGAACTCGGCAAAATGAAGCATATAAAAAAACCATCAACTCTATATGCATCAATTCACAACTATGAACTCACTGTAAACTGGAGAGAATACTTAGGAATTCTTTGTTTGCCTTAATCTCACTGATAATAGATCACACCCTTCACATAGGGAGATCACCTAGCAATTCAGCTTATGCTTTGGACTGAAGATAAGCCCTACACAGAAGACATTATCTTGCTAAAAAACATAAGCAATCTCAGCCAGCCTACTTGAAGACAAGTATGTTCAAAATTGATGCGATTCAACCCTCAAACAAGCATGTATTCGTTGACACTCTAAAATACCAAGCTGACGATATTGCATTGGACTAAATACATGGGACAGCCAAGAAACGTGCCCCATTTTAACATTCAAAACTGGCTAATGCATCTCAATCTAGAATGTGCCAGATTCAGTCATGGAAAGCTCAGTGGAACATGTTATTTTGTACTAAAATCCACACTTCTAACACTGGTTACAGAAAGTCTCACCGAGATGATTGGTAGGCTCGTCAAGCAAGAGGATGGTTGGGTTCATGAAGAGAGCTCTAGCCAAAGCAATCCTCATGCGCCAACCACCAGAAAAATCTCTAGTTTTCTTGGCCTGCATCTGCTTGTTAAAACCCAAGCCAAACAGAATCTCTGCAGCACGCTTCTCTGCGGTGGACGCATCAATTGCTTCTAATCGCTCATAAACACGCTCTAAAGCTTCACCTCCACCATCATCCTACATATGCCAGCATGGAAATTCGTCAGAACATCTTCAGAAACGATCCAGTTATGGCTTATAAGCACAACATGGAAGGCATGTCAAAAGGAGCAGGTTGAAAAAAAAACATGATGATAATAACAAGTTTGATTGATCAGAAACATACTTGAGCAGCCAAAATCTCAGCTTCCTTTTCAAGCTTGACTCTCTCTTCATCGCAACTAATGACTGCTCCAAGCGCGGACATGTCCGAAGCCTCGATCTCATGGCTGAGGTGGTAAATATCCATGTGCTGAGGTATCGGAAGCTCTCTGCATCCTATTGCTTTGAGAAGGCAAGACTTTCCACAGCCGTTCAGACCAAGCAGACCATAGCGCCTGAGATGGAGTAAACCCATTCTTAAACAAGATGACAAAAGCTAGATGCTTGGAATGAATGCGATCATGGCATTATTGTAATAATACCTGCCATAGTTGAGCTCCAGCTCGGTGTCTACAAGTAGATCGTGGCCGTGGAATGTTAAAGTGAGAGACTCTATCTGCAAGCGGAGTGATCGAGATAGAAAAGTGTTAGATCATATCATGCCCTACCTTAGTGGAAAATGCCTGGGGCATTGGGAGCATCAAGGGAAAGTTATGCATGATAATTTGGTAGCAGGATTGAAAATGTCTACGGGAGTATATGGGAAATTTGCTAAAGATTTGAATCTTACATTCTATGAAAATCCTACAGCCCAGTCCAAAAGGGCCTAAAAGTGTGATAGATGATGAGCCGGATCCAGGCATCAAAAAGTAGTATAGTATCGCCTGATCTAGCAGTATTGGACTGGTTGGGGGCATCTATCTATGGAGGTAGAAATAAATTATTCTAAAAGTTTGTCATATATATTATACTCACAACATGGAGTAATCTGAGACAGAATCAAGTACACATCATAGTTTCTGTTTGTTTTTTCCACCTTAGGAAGATTATTTTTGGTGTGGATGCGGTAGTTCATCCACGAAACACGCACAGGCAGGCAAGTGCTAGTAACAATCTCTAACGACAGCATTCGAAAGATTAATCTGTAACTGTCATAACAGAAAGAAAAAGAGAGGGGGAGCGGGGAATGGGGAGATCTCTCTCACGTGGATGTCCCTGGAGAGCGGGTGGGAGGTGAGGACGGCGGTGCAGGTGCGGTCGGAGAGGTGGACGGCGGCGAGGGCGTCGGCGGCGGCCTTGGCAGAAGAGGAGGTCGACGAGGGGGTGGGCACCTTGGCTCCCCTCTTTGCGGCGGCGGCAGCCTTCTTCTGCGCGGCCTTCTTCTTGCTGGCGTCGGACACCATGGCTGGCTGAGAGGGAGGTGGCGCCGGTGAGTTCCGCCGGGACGGGAGAAGAAGGGAGAATGATGGGCTTGGCCTTCCTAGTTCCTTCCAGAAACCTCTTCCTACTTCGACTCGTCCACACAGGTTGTTGACACGTGTTGTGGCTCTCTTCCTTGCTGCCGCCACGCGTCCATAGGCATGAGCACCCCATCCATCCAGGTGACTTGTGCTAAGTCAAACATTACAAAATTGACATTCTTCTTTAAAAATAGCAATATTTATGGCTTCAAAATAGTATTATTAAATTTATTAGTTATAGCAAACTAATTTGATATGATGATATCACATGTGTTGCTATTTTTTGTAAAATGTTAAAAGTTTAACTTAAGCAAAAAATAATTGTACTACACTTATTGAAAGATGGGAGGAGGAAGAAATGAACACATCATTGTGCCTCTCATGGATATTCGCCTTATAAACAAGGGTGATGGATTATTTTAGAAGGTTGCAAATGGCTTTTCTAACACACACTAAAACACAAGAGTAGGATAATTGTCGAGGAACTTTTGCTGCAAAGGCCTTGCAAATAAAAACATGCAACACTAACCTAGAAGCACCTCCAACTAGCTTTCGTGTAGCCCGCAAATGTCCTCCATCTCCATCGATGACGGAGCATAGGCCGAAGGGAGAGAAGACATGGCACCGCCCGAAGACCCGAGGAAGCTCCATCTCGATGAGGCTTTGTGATCCAAAGACAAGGTCCGCCTCACCGCATGAACCATGGCAGTTATGATGCAACGGATTGGGAATAGCCTCGGGTCCCACGGATCCCAAATATGAAGCCTCTGCTCGATGCCCTCGAGGAACACAACTGGATTCGTCTACCGCTCACTGCTCTCCTAACTCCTGACCACCCTCCGCTCACCAACTCATATATAACTTCCTAATGGTCCCGCAACGGATGCCCAATATAGCGTCGTTGCAGCGAGGTCAAGTCAGAGTAACAAAATACCACGTCGAGGTTGACATCGTTGCCGCCCCAGAAACCACGGTCAAGAACCAGTAACGCCACCAACTCGTCAACGACGGGACCAAGAGCACCATCGCATAGCAAACGACTCGATACACACTTATTCTCCGTGGTGACACCTCCATCGCCACAAAACTGCCGGAAAAACACAATACTCCTAATATATTCACACTCGAAGCACAGATCCGAAAATTCCCCGCTCTCTCGTGGCCGAGGCGTCAAACACAGAGTCCGCGGTGGAAAGAGAAAAGTGTGTCGCCTCTCTTTTCACCTATCTCTCAAAGTAGAAGAAAGGGAATACGGGAAGGGGTTTGATGGATTCAAAGTTGTTTTTACCTCTCTGTTTGTTTGGTGTGAGATAGGAGAAGATCGGTAAGGAAATTTTACACTATAGGTATTATCCCCCTCATCTTGACTATACTCAAAGTTGCTCTCATACCAAACCTTGTTTGCCATTCACCTTTAGGTTTACGATCCACAAGCTTATGCAATGTTATTTACCAAACCACATCTAATTTGTAGCCATCAAATTGGAGGAGCCCTAGCGTGATTACATTCATCCATCCCAACAAACATTGATCGACGCCAGACGCATTAGCAAAGGTGATATAATTGTTGCTTGATGTTTGCGGTGGACTCACTACTAAGAAAAAGGTTACCGGCGGTGCACCACTTTTTGCTACTAGTGGCGCACTATGCATACGCCACGGCTAGTATGTTGGAGATATGCCCAAGAGGCAGTAACAAAGTGGATATTATTATATATTTGTGTTTATGATAATTGTTTGCATCCCATGCTATAATTGTATTAACCGGAAACATTAATACTTGTGTGTCAAATAGAAAAGAGTCCCAAGTAAACCTCTTGTTAAACTAGCTTGTTGATTAATAGATGATCATGGTTTCCTGATCATGAACATTGAATGTTGTTAATAACAAGGTTATGTCATTGGGTGAATGATATAATGGACACACACCCATAATAAGTGATGTGGGTATAACCCTTTGGGTACCCGACATTGCTATACTCGATACAGATTATCAAGATGGACCAGCACAAGGACTCGACAAGTTGGACCTGCACGCGTTATCAACTTGGACTACAAGGAAAGAAAACTCCAATATGAATCCTACTAGAACTCTTGTAAACCCTAGCTTGGCTGATATATAAAACCAGGCAGGGGCACCCCTTAGGACACATATACACATATTCAGAAACATAAATCATAGAGGCGATACGCCTAGACATTGCAACCCGCAGATTAGAACTAGACTAGATCCAACAACTGCGCCTATGGCGGCCCCCTGTACACATATATTCATATAGTGGATTGCTAGCAGGATGTAGCGATCCTCCACCGCGGGGACGTGAACCTGGGTACGTCGTGTCTTCTCTCTCTACCGGAACTTCCATCGTCGCATTTTTCTAAAACCCAAGCCCCTCATGGTGGGCATTGCCGAGGAACTGCCTCGTCAATAAGTGTAGCATAAGATCAAGTCATTAAGTTCATCTTGCTATAAGCTTTCGATACATAGTAACCTAGTCCTTCGACCATGAGATCATGTAAATCACTTACACCGGATGGGTACTTTGATTACATCAAACGCCACTGCGTAAATGGGTGGTTATAAAGATGTGATTAAGTATTCGGAAAGTATGAGTTGAAGCATATGGATCAAGAGTGGGATTTGTCCATCCTGATGACGGATAGATATGCTCTGGGCCCTCTCGGTGGAATGTCGTCTAATTAGCTTGCAAGCATGTGACAATGTCACAAGAGAGACATACCACGGTACGAGTAAAGAGTACTTGTCGGTAACGAGGTTGAACTAGGTATGGAGATACCGATGATCAAACCTCGGATAAGTAAAGTATCGCACGACAAAGGGAATCGGTATCGTATGTTAATGGTTCAATCGATCACTAAGTTATCGCTGAATGTGTGGGAGCCATTATGGATCTCCAGGTCCCGCTATTGGTTATTGATCGGAGAAGATTCTCGATCATGCCTGCATAGTTCACGAACCGTAGGGTGATGCGCTTAAGGTTCGATATTGTATAGTAGATTTGGAATATGAGATGGAGACCGAATATTTTTTCGGAGTCTTGGATGAGATCCAGGACATAACGAGGAGGTCCAAAATGGTCTGGAGATTAAGATTCATATAAGGGAAGTTCATTTTTGGGGTTCGGAAAAGTTCGGGATTTTTCCGACGGAAGACCGAGAAGGTTCTAGAAGGTTCCAGAGGGGAAACATGAGCCGAGGGGGTGCAGCCCAGCCCTAATGGGCCAAGCGCACCAGCCCCTCAAGGCCCAAGCCGGCCACCCCTTTAGGGTTTCCCCAAAACCCTAGGGGGGGGGGAAGACTTGGGGGGGGAGTTTTCTCCCCTCTCTTTTGGCCGCCGGCCATAGGGCTTAGAGGAGGGGCCAAGGAAACCCTGGCCAGCCTCCCCCCTATATAAAGAGGGGAGGGGGCAGGGGCGCATCCCTCCTTCACCCCTCCAACCCTAGCCGTCCCTCTCCCTCCTCCACCTCAATATGCACCGGCTTGGCGAAGCCCTGCAGAATCTTCTCCTCCTCCACCACCACCACGCCGTCGTGCTGCTGGGATTCCGAGGAAATCTACCACACCTCCGCTGCCCGCTGGAACGGGGAGAGGAAGGACTTCATCGACACCGTACGCACGACCGAGTACAAAAGTGTTGCCGGATTGCAGCATCAGAACGATCGACTACATCTGATCTCGTTAAGGCTTTGGACCTTCGAGGGTTAGTTTCTCATCTCGTTGCTCCGATCTTCATAGATTAGATCTTGGCTTTTCCTAGATTGGATCTTGGTTTTGTTCTTCTTCACGGTAGAAATTTTTGTTTTTCATGCAACGAACCCATCATAGCACGCCGCTGCTGCTAACAAGATGTGATTGGTAGTTTGTGTTGTTCAGAAGAGTGATAGTTGAGGAGAGGCTTGTGCGGTGGAACGAATGGTGGAATGCCTTTTCTTAAACACTGATGGGAATGTTTCTCTCAGACAAATCATTTTGGTTCCTCAGTGCTTGAGAAAACTTATGTAGGAGTATTTTTTTATCAAGCCATGTAAAGCAGTAATGGTGTGCCATATAGGTTCCTCCAGAAAGCCAAAATGCCTCTCGGAATGACAACTTTTCGTTGGTTAGTCTTGCAAAAAGTATTCTAAGGTTGGTCAGAGTCTCAAATATCATGTTGTAGTATCATGTATATGATACTTATGTATGATACTATTTTCTATAGTGAGTAGTATCATGGGAGTTAAATCATAGTTATGATATACTAGGAAATATACCCGTGCGTTGCTACGGATAAAAATGTGTTTTCAATATTTTGAAGTATGAAAGTTACATAATTTGTTTTGACTAAAACATGTCCTCCTCTCGCCACGATGGCTTTACCGCAGATTCCTCTTGATTGCCTCCATGAAAGCCGCCATTAGCTCGTCATTCGGCTCGCTACACAACACATCCACCCAAATCTCCCGAGGCGTCAATGTGTGCCATCGATACGGGGCAAACTGTTTTCTAACTTCTAAAAATAGTTATAAAAGATAAAATGGACGAAATATTTGGGGAGAAGGAGATATACCTTTAACATTAGATCTGGATTACAATAAATAAACGTAGGCACATAAATGAATTAAATACTTCCTCAAGTTGCCCAAGAATAGATGTATGCAAATTGAAAAATAAAATCCAATTCTGATAGCTTTGCTTAAATGTGGATATTGCAAATTAACGAAAATCAAGAAAATTTATCATTTTGCAAACAACGTCAGTTAGCAGCAAGCAATGTTGCAAACATCGTAGCAGCAAACCATGCCAGCTAGCTAGCAAATTGCAGAGACAAAAGCTGTACAACGGCGGAGCTTCACGCGCGCGCACACACGGCATGGCCGCGGGCACGACCTGCAGCAGGAGTGCGTGCGCGGATGTCCAGCCGGCACGCGCAGAGGCAGTGGTCGAGGCCGTGCCGAAACTGCCGGGGCCGCAGCGTCAGTGCAGTTGACTCGCGGCACCGTACGCACGAAACAGCATAGATGGACGGGCTCGTCGGACAACGGCCGAGGGAGATGGACGGGCTCGTCTCGGACGCGTCGAGGCCATGCTCGCCAGTGCGGACACGTCGGGGCCCAATTCTTTGGCTTTATCCGCCGATCTGTCTCACTCAATTTTTTTATTGAATCTTCATCTCCTACTCGATTCTGCCGATCGGAAGGAACCAACATCAGCCTCCACTCATACCGTACTTTTCCGCATTGCTTGTTGCTGGTTGCAATTGAGGCGTGAGATGTACGCCGATGAAACAGCGCAGGACGTTGGCGGAAGCACGCCATGGACCAGGGAGGTCGGGGAGGGACTGAGGGAGCGCTGGGGGATCTTTGTGGGCGTTGGAGACCGGTCGCCAGGGAGACGCGCAAGGGAATTTTCGCCGTCGTTGGAGGCCGGGCGCGGGGGCTGAGCTGGCGTTGAACTGTTGAAGTACGGGGCGGCAGAGGTCGGCTGGAGTCGAAGGGAGGCTAGCGCGGCGAGGTGACCGTCGGGTGGAAGATTTGGGTCACCCTATCCGGACGGGTGATAATAAAACGAAGCCAACCGGTACACTTAAGCGGTGGCATTTGACGTAATTTAAACTGAAGTATAGGGGTAAGAAAAGACGGACGAACAAGAAGCTTTATTTTCTTTATTATTAGGTATAGACTAGCAAAAGAGCCCGTGCATTGCACCGGGAAAAAGTTAAACACTGCAAGAAATCATCCGTGATAACAATTCTCCTACGTGCCATCAGCGGGGTAGTTAGTCACATTTTTTCTCTTGTGAAACCCTTGCTGCACCATTCCGGCATAATGGTGTCGGTGTGTTTTGATTTTCTTTTTGAACAATCATATTTTGTCAACTTGCGATGCACTGAATTAATACATATATATATTAAATTAATATTTATCCATAGCACAATCCTGACATAATGGCGACGACGTGTTTTGATTTATTTTTTGGAATAGTTATTTTTGTCAACTTGTGATCGCAGAATTAAAACATATATATTGAATTAATATTCATCCATAACATAATACGCTGTGGTACATTAGATATATTCACATGTGCATGGCCAACATGTTTTTAGGATGAAACAACCATAGTAAACGTGTTCCCTAGAAAAAACCATTGTAAACATGTTTTTGTACGCGTAGAGCAAAGGAGCCGAATTAAATTCATTATGGTCACCATGGAGTTGTGAGCACCGCATGTCGTCCACGATATTGATAAGTTTCCTTGCGACATCGATGACACACTTGCTGAATGCCGAGTCGTTGATCTGCTCCGTTTCTAAAGACTGGTTGGAAATTTTGAATCTTGAGAATTAAAGGGGTTCTAATATTTGGCAATGCATACGTGTTGTAAGCAAAGCACATTTTGTGCTTACTGAACTCTATCCTGTTGATATGCTAAAAGGGGAGCATTTTCCTGCTGTCTTATCTTTGATTTGACTTCAGCTTACTCTTCTGCATCTTTTTCCAATGAAAGAAATATATTATGAAGACAAACAATTTAATATATTACAAAGCGTAAGCACAACATTTTGAAAATTTTCATAACTTGAGCGAAGTGAAATGAGGGAGGGACAGCTACGTGAGTTGATGATCGGCAGATCAGACACTCCAAAATATTCATCTGCATACTATTTAGGCAAAGTATAATACTGTACCATAAATGACCTGATTCAACGATCTGAGAGGAATCATACACATACCTACAGTTCGAGATCATAGTATGCAACATCTTAACCAACCCGGGTGCATTGGCAGGAATACACACCAAATCGAATCCCAAACATCTCGGAGCTGAGCAGAAAAGTGCGTAGCAGGGGAAGTACCAGTACCAGCGCTCTACAACCTGTGCACATGCACAAAAGAGAACAGTACTCCGCTTAGTCCCATGAGTTTGCAATCAGTCAGAATCTTTAAACGGGAGGTGCATCTTCTAAAAATACACCAACCATTCTTCAGAGCTAGACTGGCACCAGAGAAAGGCGTTGCCGCTAACGTCGACCGAAGCAACTGGTTGAGAACGACGGCTCTTGTAAGAATCAGATGAAGCGCGTCAAACGGCTTGACTCAAACCTTTCGCGTCCGGCGCAAACTGTCGCGGTGACCATGGCCAGCCCCCCTTGAGCACCAGTACTCCAACCTGGGCGCAACACGGCGACCAACAGAGCATACCGTCTACGGATACGGCGTCGGACGACAGGCCTCCACGCTCGCTGCGCCTGCGCAGCTTCGCGTTAACCTCTGCGCTCGCCCGTCGGGGTGGCGACCCGGTCAAGGCGGAGGGGAACGACCAAGGGACTGGCCGGATCTCGGGGAATGGGTAGATCGGAGGCGGATTGTGCCGTTCCTCCATACGGACGAGTGAGGCGGCATCGCTGGACAGAGATCGATGGGTGGCCGTGGATGGGGAAGACCCAGTTGAGCTCTGCTTTTCTTTTCTTTCGGAGAGTTAGTTCGATCGCGTGGGGGGAAAAAAATTGTGAACCGTTATTTTTCACTTAGGGGTGGCAGCTGATGTAATTTAGACGAAAATAATGGGCAGTAAAAAACGGACCAACAAGAAGCTCTTTTTCTTTTATTATTAGGTAACTAGTAAAAGTGTAATAACACATATTATTTATAGCACATTTACTGTTTCTCCAGTTCCTTTTTATCATATCATGATTACATTAGGAACTCAAATAGGTCATAGTATAACCAAAAGACGTAAGGGTGTGCGCGAAACCTATGATCTACAAACTCACGGTATCAATTGAAATTCAAGGATGTTGCTTTCATCATTTTGAAGTATTGGGTTCTCACGAGCTCGTCGCCCATTCCCGGGTCGACTAAACCAGGCAAATTGTAACCATAGTTGGGGTTCTCAATAACAATAGGACATAGAATAAGTATCGTTATAATGAAAAAATAAATGTTTGATTATTGGACAAAATATCCCCTGCTATGTATTTCATAAAGTTTAACCTCCACAGAGCACATGATGACTTGCCTCATTACAGAATTCGAATGATAATCTTTGACAAAATGGTGATTTTTAAACATAACTAATTAAAATCAATTATCTAAAAGATATAAAAAATATAAATTAAAACCAGGAAGGATGCTTAAAATCTTTACATAGTCCTAGTGCTAGCTGGACCAAAGCAAGCCAACCATTTAGTTCATCTGAATTAAAACATGAGTCATCACAGGCGCCTCGCTATCGACGGGACCATCACCTCCCACTGAATGAATATTCCATCTTTACAAGACACACAGATGTTATACCTATGGTTTGAACTTTGGTGGTACAACCACCCTCCTAACCACCCAACCTCAGATTGGTTCTCATGACTATTTCTAAAAATCTGACGTGAGTTGTTTTGACCTAGTCTTTATTAGTGCACCATCTAAAGGTATAAACGATGCCCCCCATAGGGGGATTCACAGCGAATGAAGCACGTGAACCGTCGGATTTTTACTGTGCCTGGCCAGTATTCGATCTCAGCCGTCCATATCTGGCAGCAGCGTGCTAGCGAAAGCCATGCACTGGCCGTTGTCTACCCACATCTGGCTGCGTTTGGGTCCTACGGTTCGGCGGGTCCACACGTCAGTGTCTACGGCTTCGTTGGTGGCGAGCTAGCGTGCAAAATATCTTCGCCGCGCCGACCGAAACCCTATCTCACCCAATCCCGTGCGCCTCCCTCTCCCCAATCCCCTCTCGTTCCCACACCCCATCTCCAACCGGGAAGAACATGGCAGCGGCGGCGGCGGCGACCACGCGCCTGGGCGACGGCGAGCGCGTGCCTGAAGACGGCGGCGGCGAAGGTGCGCCTGGGCGACGACGGCGAGGGCGAGCGCGCGCCTGGGCGACGGCGGTGACTACGGCGGCGAGCGCACGACTGGAAACGGCGGCGGCAAGCGTGTGCCTGGGCGACGGCAGCGACTACGGCGGCGACATCGAGCGCGCGACTGCAGACGGCGCACGCGTGGGTGATGCGGCAACGACGGCAGCGAAGGCGCGCACGGACGACGGCATCAAAGGCGCGCCTGGACGTCATCGGCGGCGAGCACGCCTGGACGCTGCACAACCCCATCTCCAGCTGCCTCAAGTACCACGCCGGCGTCCACCCCAAGTTTCGCGGACTCATCACCGGCCTCGCACAGGTGACCCTCGCCTTTGTAATTTATCTGCGTATGAACTCCTCCGTGCACTCGATCCCCTTTTCCTTTGCGATGTTTGGCGTACGTAGGGGTTCTACCGGCTGGTTCTTGTTGCTGCCCTCAAGATTGGACTGCTATAGTTCATATCCAGTACGATTTGGGATATTAGAGTACGATTTGGGACATTCGAGTGGGCGTTTCTTCCTTGCTTGTTGGGCATCTTTGTTTAGAACTTAAAAGCAGGGGACGTGTTTGATTAAATGCTTAAGAGGAAAGTATGCGGGCCTAGATAGGTTCTTGTTGGTTTGTTGTTGATATATAGCATTCGGCCAATCTGTGTGGAATTAGTGATTTAGTTCTCCGTGTTCTATGATGAGGGCATCAGATCATGAAGTATGTTGTGGGAGGAATATACTTTGGTGATTTTTTTTTTTGTGAAATATGATAATAGATGTTGTGTGCACACAAATGCTGCTGTTTTGCATCAATCACTTGCCATGTATTTTTGCAAATTTTGATTCCTGCGACTGCAAATGTACATTGATCCAAATTGTTGCCACAGCCTTATCTGCCAAGAGTTCTTTTGTTCTGGGAATATTAATTAATAGTACAGTATTAGTAGTTATTTGAGCTATCAAAAAACCCCAGTTAAGGAACGGTAATTCTATTCTGACGGTGCCACGAGAGTAGGCAAACCAGGCGAACCAATCAGGGCTCGCTTCGCCCGACAACACACTAGCTATCCCGATTTCCATCTCTCCTCATCGACGCCGCTTGCATTGTACCTCCGCATCTCTCGCGTGCTCTATCCTTGTAATCCTATCCTCTCTCTCTCTTCCTCTCTTATGACATTGTTTGACATTGTTTAATTTCTCCGGGTTTGTATATTTGGCCATATAAACGAGCATATGGCTGGATAACATTGTTGGCATGTGAGGAAAGACTATCTGTTATGTAAATTGCACAATACTGTCACTTTTCTTTTACATTCAGTTGCCGCTGATTCAGCGTTTTTTGTACTGAATATTAGGACAAGATTTGTAGATTCTATAGTGACACTATGAATTTATTTGTTATCTTAGCTAGAACCTCTTACTTTTTTATCTAAATCAAGAAGGTCTTAAGAAACAATAACACATTCATTTATTTTCCCCATTGTCTTCTCACTGATGACACTCTTTTATTTGTACTTCAGCTCATGGTCGGTTTTCTCGATATTATTTGCCTCCTTAATTCTTGTGATTTCTTGTAGATACTATATCTCATTGCAATGTGCTCAACTCTACAGATTCTGTGGTAGGAGCAAAACAAGACATGATTGACCTCACCGTGCGCTCTAAAAGGAATCATCACAAAGATTGGAGAAGCTGCTAGGACACTTCATATAAACTAAAGGTACGTATGGCCATGACTTATTGGCTTATAGTTTATGAGGCAATTATGGTTCAAAGTTGGGCTTCTCTTTTTAGGCTTTTTAGATGTAGTTTCTTAATCTATCTCAGGTCTCAAAAAGTTATCCTTCATTTATTTTGATGTAATATTTTATATTCTTGCAGTCTTGAAACATTTTCTTTAGTGAGGTTGTTCACTTTTTTATTCTTGCAGTCTTGAAAATGAGAAAGTGAACAACTTGCATGAAAAGGTTTTATCTCTCTCCCTCATCTAAGCCAACCGTGCGGCGACAGGTCGCCCAATGTTGGAAACATTTTCTTTAGTAAGGTTGTTCACTTTTTCATGCAAGTTTCTACTTGAAAACCTTTTTTTCTAATGTATGAAAGCCTCGGTGTTGCTCCCTCACCTATCACTATCTGCAATGTTTCTTCAGTTTTATATCCAAGCTATGTGTTTAATATTGTGTATTCAACTCTTGATAACTGAACACGAGGCTTTAAATGCAGCTTGTAGATAGAAATTTTGAACGGCAAGGACATGCAAGGTTTAAGTTTTGTGATATTGATAGTAATCCAATGCATTTACTTCTAGCAAATCTGCACTACATGGAAAACATTCTATGCTTTTGATATGATACTAACATTTTCCTGTCAATAACAGATTCAAGTTTTCATGTTCGGTAACAGTACACCAGTTGGGCAATTTGGATCATGTTATGCTCAGTGAATTTTGTCTATGCGCAGGTTAAAGACTCTCAAATTGATTTTAAACTTCTACGTAAGTATTTATAGCTTTATTTTCTTTACTTGCAATCTGGTTTTGATCTGTTGTAGAACACACTGCAGAAATTTGGCGTTAGAGCTCACCAAAAATATTTGTTCTCACCCACAACAATATGTTTCAGCCAAACTTCGAATTATTTCATTATTGGATGTTTTCATCTGCATAAATCGAAGCAAGGGGGAGATGAAGGAGGTTATTGGCTTCTTTTAACTTCCGATATGATCTTTCGTATATTTGATGGCATATCAGTGTATAGGTAGAAGAATGTACTGTTTCTTTCAGTCTATGTTTGTCCTATCGTGGTTTTGGGCATATGCTCCAAGATTGCCATTACTCCCTGTCAAACTTATGGGCTCAGGACACATTATCCTATGTTGTTGCCCCTCAGTCTTCTAATTGTGTTTCTCTTCATGTTTCATTAGTCAAACTATAATTTGTGTACCAAGACTATAACTATTCTCCTCCATATGCTATTCTAATTTCTCTTTCCTCTTTATTTGTTTTCTATTAGATTTGTATATTCTCCTAAGCCATGTTTCTGCAGTTATCTGCATTTAAGCCCCACTACTGCATTTCGTCTTTTAGTTATACCATACTGATTCACTTTTCATTTGCATAGTATGTATGTTCAGTTGGTGTTGCAAAAATATGCTAAATGTTTACAAGCTTGGTCTCCTAGAAAATGTGATGCTACTATCTGAGAAAGTTACTTATTCTCTATTGCACCATATTTGTTACTGGTCGGGCATACATATCAGTGTTTAGTCCATAGAGTTGTTGGATATCTTTATTGCCAGTATGTTTTCCGGGCTTCCGGCATACACGAACATTTTTCCGACAAGGTCAGAAAGAAACTAGCAATAGATGCCATCGGGCTGAATTATGTATCACACATACGGCAACTAAGTTTGATGCATTTCAAATGATTAAATATGCAAAGTTGTTACGCGTAGTGTTTATCGCCACATTATCCGTTAGAGTTTTTTATCAGGGCTTGGGGGCTTCCGGCATACGCAGAACATTTTTCTGACAAGGTCAGAAAGAAACTAGCAATAGATGCCATCGGGCTGAATTATGTATCACACATACGGCAACTAAGTTTGATGCATTTCAAATGATTAAATATGCAAAGTTGTTACATGTAGTGTTTATCTCCACATTATCCGTTAGAGTTTTTTATCAGGGCTTGGTGTTTTTATCTTCAAGCCAATAAATGTTAAATGTGTCCAGTCTAAAGACTGATTGTTTTACATAACTATGCTTCCGTCAATGCAAAATAAAATGCTGACTTGATGTAATCTATTGCCATGCAACTGCTATTGTTTTGTTATTTTTTAGGAGAGGAGACCTACCAGACTGCACATTTACTTGATAATGAAAATGTATTGCAGCACCTACTTAGCATTTATTTTGTCTGTTCTTCATGGAATTTAGTTTCTGAATCGTTTCAGGTTCAGTTACAAAGCGCTTGGTTTTGTCTGGAGGGAGCCCCTTTTGACTCTATTCCTGGAGCCCTAAATATGGAGGTTAAATTTTCTGTTTCTCTTACTCGTACCCTGGTTGTTCTACGTATTCCTATTTCAAATGGAGCTTCATAGGGGCATGTTCTCTGTGCTATTAGCTTTCTATATTGTTGTTCCGTAGTTGATATAAAACTAGGTGTGAAAGAAAAGAAGTGCTATTATATTCTAATGTTCATTTCAGAGACAAAACTTCTAATGTTACTCAACTTTTAACATGTTCTGTTACTGAACTTTTTACATGCTTTTTTCATGAATTTTCTGTAAAAGGGGTAGATTGGAATGTGCAGCATAACATTTAGATCTATTACAATCACTTTATCCACTTCATCTACATATTTAATCATGGACTATTTTTTTCCTTGTAGATATCATTGCCTATCCAGGAGACTGTGCTTATTTCTTCACATAGTGAATCTCTGAGATGTCGTGAAAAAGGACATCCTTGGCCAAATGACCACAAGTAAGGGCACAACCAAGTGGTACTGTTCCTAGCTTCTGAACATAATGCATTTCTTTTCAGGCTTTTTTACTGTTCCTACTGCAGTTATTTATTTATCTACTGCAACATTTGTATAGTTGGTGCATTTCTTATCTACTAACTGACCAGAGGATTATAAATGATAAGCAATAATTAGAACTTCTAGAAAAAAAAAAGAGTTTAATGATTTGGGGCAAAAAATAGGCAACATGAATGATTGTTGTATTTAAGCCAATCACTCATATAAAGAACTACTCCGGTTTATGTACAATCTGTAGTTATGGTGAACATGGCAACAAACAAAGCAAGCAAGAATTAGGAGTAGGAAGATGTAGAAGATGTATATTTTTATGATTTTAATTAGTTTGTTGTACGATGTCCTTGCTAAATGGAAGGTTCGGCTATATACACCTTAAAAAGTTGGTGTTCGACAAAATATTCAAAACTACGTCCTTCTGATGCACAATACTTCCCTACAACCCCTGCCACAAGACTATAAGTTTCAATAGTGCATATGCATATTTGTACAAAATGACTCATTATAGAGTGGGTTTTCCGCCTTATGGCCAAGCCTTTTTCCAATTTTTTTGCTATGGAAAGGAGTTGTGCTTCTACATATATGAAATTATGTTGTCAATTCTATCGAGTGCTGCTTTTCTTATAATCGCCCAACTATATTTTCAGTTAACTAACCGTAGTTTTGCTCCCACACTTTCAGGTTGTTCATATTTTTAAACGACAAAGGCATTATTAAAGAAACTCAAATCTTTTCACCTTTTTTCTTATTTTTCAGGCATTTGTGCACACTTTAAAGAAAATATTCGTACATGCACAGGAACAACCTTGGGGGCAAAAAGAGATATGCTGTTAATTCATGTATTTACCTCACCAAAAAAGGAAGCCATGCAAGTTGTTTCGAGGTTGTTATTTACTCATATTAATCCTGATTTGTTTTGAAATTTTCGCAGAGGCATAAAACATTCCTCTAGACATATAAGTAGCCTACAAATCCAATTGTTGCAGGTCCAGAGAATGGCAGGACCACATTAATGCGCTTGGCCGAAGATCATGGCGATGTGCGTAGCCATAGGAGATTATGGCGAGGTGCTGGCAAGGTATGGCCGTAGGAGATCAGGCTGGTCTCTTTTTATTTTGATCTTATTTTCCTTTTTTCGTAGGATGGCGAGTGAAAGAACTATAACTGAAAAATTGAACATGGCCACACTAAAGTTACTGAATATTGATGTTCCAATTGCGAGATAGCATGTGATTTCTTCCCCTTCCCAAGATTATAGAAATATAGTATATCTAATATATATATATATATATATATATATATATATATATATATATATATATATATATATATATATATATATGTATGCTTTATTAGCTCGTAAATTAGCACGAGGAGCAATATATTTCTCGATATGATTCTGCTACTTACATATGTTTTAACAATCATCTTTTCTATTATGCATGTTCTAGGTAGATCTCACTACTAACTACTACTAACTACTTACATATTTTTTATGCGAGAGGTGGAGATGAGCATGAAGCTATTGTTGCTCAAACCATGGGAAAGGAGCAAAGATCAACGCCAAAACATGTATGTTTTCTCACCTGGATTGTACTTGCCTCAAGAGGATTCTCTTATTCCAATCTCAAACATTGGTTTATATGCATTGGTACAATCTCAAAGATGTATGTTGTGAATAATTTATCATGTTCCAATCTCCATGCCCTCCTCCTCCCACGCCAAGTTTCTTCCCTTCCCGCATCCTCTCCCAACCATGGCGCTTTTGCCGTGGACCCGGTCGTTGCCGCCATCGTCCCGGGGCAGGGGAGGAGTGTTGGCTACCAGAGGCCATCCAAGGCGCCATCGCCGCCATCCTTCGGGTCCTCTCGCCGCTTCCTCTGCCTTCCTAGATGAGTTGTTGCTTGGTCCTCTCTCCCTCATGGAAGTGCTGATGCTCCTTTTGTCTCTAATTTATCACAAGCCGCTCTCCTTTTTTATGTGTATGTGTGTGTTCTGATGTAGATATATTGTTGCAGACAAACTGTTCGATGATATGCTTATGAGACATGGAAACGTTCATCCTTATGGATCTATGGTTACATCAGCAAGGTGAGCTCTTTTTCTTCACATGTTTGCAGCAGGAAGTGATTGTCCACAATTTTATCCTCTTGCAAAGTTTGGTCATTTGTGATTTTAATGAATAAACTGATATTTTCTTATCCTATCGAGAGAAAGTTGTGACAGAAAAGAGGTTTTATTGTCTACAGGAAGATATGCATAGATTTTCCTATAAATTTCCTTTCTGATGGATAATGAAAAATGGAAATCGGAAACGTTTCATGCCGCGCACAGGACCGAGTAACCTCCACACCTATCAATTGGTTCCCTCTAGCCCCCGATGTTTTTTATACTACAGAGCATGAATATATTTTATCATTGTTTTGTAGTACATCATATTATCAGCAAAATAGTTTGTTTGATGGCTTATATATGCACTTCTTCTTTTCAGGTTCAGTTTAGAGCCATTGATCTATCATAAAGCATGATGATAAGTGTATTGCGGCATGCAGGTTACTATTGTTTGGACCATGGCATCACAGATTGCGGACTCTGATCTTGCTGTCAATTGATGGACATGAGTTTGAGGTAAAATCCTTCTTTGCATTTGCTACCTTTTCTACCAGAATATGCATATTACAAGGAAGTATCTGTATTTTGTCCTCTGAACTCACATAGGGGGTACTCGTGGCTTATTACAAACATAACTGATCTTATGTATTTGTGTAAGTACATACAAATGGTTGCTTTACATTATTGAATTATCTATTGTAATCTTAATAATCATGTATTATTTCATTTGCCTTGACTAGGGAAACTACCAGCTTCCAAGATTCAATGCGTGTTGGACGCCTATATATAGTGCAGATTTCTGCTTAATTAATTATTCTCTTGCACATTCTTGGTAAGCTTTAAGATCTGATTTCATCAAATATTCAGCTGGGGGGCCAGTTTGCTCATAATCCGGGAACACAGAAGGTTAAGCTCTTCTATTGATATTTCAGGCTATGGTATGTCTACTGTGAGAATTTCTTTACCGGTTGTTATTTTGAATCTCTCTGTATTTTATCTTGCATGTTTTTGGTGCTGCCGTAGACTTCTCTTTCAAATTTCATTCGCATATATGTGCTGGCATTCTCATAAGATTCACACCTGTATCATGCAGGTTATTGAGATTCTAAAAAAAATCATCCTTGAGGTGATGATGAAGCCCAACCATAAGTACGAGACGTACTCACATGGTTGAGGAGGTAAAATAGTGGCCACCATCACATGGCTGCGTCGAGGACTATCCAGGAAAAGCGACGGACGGATGCAAGACTGCAAGATACATGATATGTTGTGTTATGTTGCTCTCTTCGTTAGCTGATAATTCTTCTCTAGCTCCTCTTCATCAACTGATAATTCTTCCCTGTTAAAAAAATGCATAATTATTCACTCTTTATTTAGTTCTTGCTTATTATCGATGTTCACAAATGTATATAAATGAACATTGGCATAAGTTTTACGGGGTCGTGCGCCAAGGCGCACATCAAAATCTAGTTTAAATAGGTCCCATTGCCGAGCGGTGTAAGCATGTAATTGCAACGTAGGATCTACACACACAACATATGTTAGAATCCGAGGGATCTATATTGCTTCGCCATCTTTGAAGTCTCAAATGCTCACACTCTTATCATTTATTTCCGAGTGGACCTTCTATCTTACGGAATTCTAATGATGCACTTTCCTTTCCATTGCGATCAAATAAAACAATTATAAAAGGATATTAGAAGATCTAAAAATTTAAAAGAAAACATGATGTTTAAAATATATTAATTATAATCTTAACGCTTGCTGATCCAAAGGAATATCTAACGTTAATTTCGTCCAAACTGAAACAGAAAAAATCTTTGCTTTTGGCCTATTTCTATAAGCTTGAAATCGACAATAATGCCCGTCGGGAAGTGTATACTACTGTATATAGAGAAGAAAATGAAGCAGATATAGGTGATGTCGAAGTCCTCATCGGACACATCGCTATGCCCTACGGGAAAGAAAAAAAAGCCTGCATCGGACACACCGCTCCAGTCCTCATCATCCCACTCTATCCGCGTCAAGCTATCAACTGTGCGCTCCAATGACACCCCGCCGCTGGCGCCGAGAGCCGCCCCTCCTCCGCTTCCCCGCCCCCCCGCGCGAGGACCTCCCCTTCCCCTGCTTCCCCCGCCCCTCCCCCGCCGTCCCTTACTGCCGCGAGCCGGCGACGACCAGCCCTTTCTCTTCCTCCCCACTGCTGCTGCCTTTTCATCGCGCCGGCGGCACACACTTGTTCTCTGATGCGCCATATTCGTAGATTCCGGTCACCAAAGATCCCGAGGAGGCACTGGAGATCCTAATCCTATCGAGAGCAAGAGGCGCCAAGCTCGGCATGCTCGCGGCAGGCCAGACAACCCCGAGCTAGAAGCGGACGGATGTCTCCACCAGATTCGCGGCCGCGGCCAGCGCACGTGCTTTACAGGGCTGCACGGCGCCGTCGTCCTCCCGTGGGACGGGGCGAGGATGCCCTGTTTCGGGTCTCCCAACGCTCACGCGTCTCCACAAGGTTCGTCAGTCCCTCGTATCTCCACGCTCGTGAAATACCAAATGTTTGATTTCCCCGTGTTGATTTTATTCAGTTTGTATGCCTTTTCCAAATTATAAACAGGTTAGTTTCCTGCTGCATCTGTAAACAAGCTGGTCCCAGCTGATGCCGTGATTTTTCAATTCTTGGAGGCAAGTTTTTGTTTATGAAAATTGACTACTGGGACTTCACTCATGACTCTATTGTTGAGATTTGAGATGGATGAAAGTAATGCACTTGATTAACTAACAAATCTGAAAGTATATTTTGTGGAAAATCAAAGATAAACTTATTTGGAAGGAGATTTCACTTAAGAAAAAGAAAATTATGTAATGGTACGCTGCCTTGCACATATTGTCCTTGTCCAACACATAGTAATATAAGGAGGACAACAACATTCTGCCATGTTGAGTGGTAAAACAATGTTGTTTTGGTTTAAAAATCATTAAGGAAATAAGAACACGCCAAAATATTCCTAAATCATTATGGTAGCAAGACAATTTATAAGTTGCTGATTAGGCCCCTGACTGACTGGTCACCTTAAAACCATAGCATCCACACAGAATGCAAGAAGCTTCCCTTATAGATCCGAAAAGAATGCATAAGCAATTTCCACCCTGGAAATCATTATTTCTCGAAGTACGGAAGAACTAAAGCGAAAATAACGTTTCAGCAACGCCTCCTAGACTATGGCTGTAGACTTTGCCAAAAAAGAGCAGATAGTTCAAGTGCTAGGAATTAAATAAATGTCACACTTGCACAATTGTTCGGTAAAACACTGCTTGATTTGAAAGTATTAGTGATATAGCTTCGAAGCTACAAGATATGGTGCTGCATTATATAGCTTCAGATGCTACAAGATATGGTTCAACTTATCTTGATCATGTAAACTGAACTTCATCGAGATAAGTTGATATATTGGTCTGTTGTTCCATCAGCCGCGAGATATAGATTTGTAGGCTACCTGAAAAGCGAGATTTGATCAACCGATTAGTATATCATCTTATATTGGTCTGTTGTTTGGATGATTGTGCTTGCATGTCTGGTGTGGTTTTTTGGGTAAAAAAATTGGTCCGCTTCCGTGTCTGCATTTCGAGTCGCGGTCTCCTCACATTGCACTTCGTGAGGGTAAGGCTTGCCACTAACACCTTCCCCAGACCCCGCACACTGCTGGAGCTCTCAGCACTGGGTACGTCCTTTTTCCGTGTCTGCATTTCTTGTACTCACGGTTCTTGCGCAAACGTTCCTGGTGTTCATCCGACATTAGCGAGTACATTTCCCTATCGTGTTGACGTTTCTTATCAGTAGATGCATTTTTCTCTAGGAAGCTCTGTTGTCCATTAAATTCTGCGGATGTGGATACGTGTTTCATAGTTGACTCTCTGCATGGCGTTTGAAAATTCCTAGTCATGCTGACATATGTACTTCCGATGATCCGAAGCACCTAATCAAGTAGAAAGTGTAAGCCCGAAGTAACACAATGAAGCCATATTTGACATCTACAAGGAGTGATGTCGCATGAGGTTCATTTACCATGTGTTAGTCTGTTGGGGACGTTGGTGAATGGGGTACCTGGTGAACTCGGAAAAGAAGCAGCTGATCTTTGAGACATCTTTCCTTGTTGCATGTTTTTTTCTTGTCATGCTATGCGCAGCCTCTGTAAGTGCTCCGCATTTTTATCATCAGATAACCGGGCATACCACCCTTGACCAGTCTGCTGCTTTTTGCCTTCACTGGTAGTTACATTTGTTTGTAAGAATGTTAACCGGTGCGAACATACCAGATCGTCACCCAGATGCTCCAGGTTGATCGAGTGAAACATTACTGCAACCTAGAATATAATCAACACATGGACACCTCAAACATGAGCGTGGAGAATATGGAACCTATATGTTTGCGAAAACAAAAAGACATAATGACATGTATTAGCTTACCCGATAATTGGGTGGATCATCCTGTTTTGTGGCATTTCCTCTTGCGATTACTGCATGTGGCATGCATCATTTCTATGCGAGTCACTCGGACTCATCGTCAGCACACACCAAAGCAAAGACCTCATGTTGCTTGTGAAATGTGTGGCACAGATATTTGAGATGCATCGCGTTGATGCGGAGCCATACCTATCAATACGTTGCAACTATAAAATCAGTATTTCATACATATACAACTTGTGTTCTATATGTTGCAAGTATAGGACACATGACCTTCAGTTTGTATTTGGGTGCTCCAGATTGTGTAATGTCCTGTCGTAGGACAGAACATGTTTTCGTCATTGACAGTGCTCGTTGACTGTTTTTTAAGTTCCCGTAATTTCCGTCGGCGCTTTAAGATCTTGTCTTCATTTTGTGCATACCTTTCTCTGTCCCTCCGCCTATTGACCTCTTTAGGATCTGCATATAGAGCACACTTGAGTATACCACCATAATTTTCTGCTCACCGTTGCACTTTTTTTGACCTACCCTGGCTTTGCTTGTTGGTTATATCCTGAAATGGAGTGTGGTTGGATGATGACATATGGATATCTGATTGCACTATCCTGCAATTGTAGCAAAGCATTAGGATAAACAAAGTATGTACATATATTGCAAAACCATTTTTTTTAACTACTGCTTATCTGAATGGCTTTGGGCGTGGAACACACTTCTGTACCATGCTGTCCAATTTTCATCTAAAAGGCTTTGGATCTAATACAACGTTACATTTTCATCTAAAAAGGCATCCCTCTTTTGTATTTCATTTTTTTATTATGTATCATTTCATTTAAGAATTAAGATTGAGGCTACCTTTTTGTAACATGGAGGGTATGATATGCTCGAAGTTTTTTTTCCTTTTACTTATCTTGGAACCCGACATAATGAGTCTTTCCCATACATTGCAGGGTAGAAAATAAGAAAGATTCCATGTGGCCTCTATGGTTTCAGCCGGTAATATTTGATCTGAGGTAATCAGTTCGTGCACTCCTGGTTTGCGTTAACAAAATTACACAATGCTTTCATGATATTTGTAAGAAATTGTAGCGGGGGTAGGACACACCAGTATGAATTATTCAATGTGAAAAATGCATGCTAAAACTTGTGATATTTAAAGTTTGTTATTTCTCTCCATGTGAAATCTGCATTTTTCTGAACTACGATGCCTTTTTCATCACATAGGATGGACTACTTTGTTTGGCATATATTTCTTGATGGATGTCCTGTTCTAAAATTTTGCCTATGTGGATGAGTTGTGATTGGAAGGCATGTATGTTTTTGGCAGTCAGCATTTGTATCCTCGTACTAAGCTTATGGCCTAGATGTGTTTGGAGTTTTTTTGACATAGTAATCCATGTTCAGATAGTGTTAATGGTTCTCAGAAAGTTATAAATCCATATGGGCGCATGGTAGTTTGGTGAAAATCGTAATCCGATGTGGTACAATCTCGGCCAACTCAATACTAATATGTTTAAGCCCGAATGAAGCTGTTCTACTGAAGGTGATTCCTGAATCTGAGTTCTTAGTAAGACTATATTGACCGAGAGCACTTAGTTCTGAAAACCGATTATATATACCGAGTTATGTCGGTGCTAAGAGAGCACTCAGTTATGAAAACCGATTCTATTACACCAGAAGTTGATCTGCTCAATTATATACGGAGTATATAGAAGAGTTGTCTTATAGAATTCCCTTTCATAGTTTCTAACTCATTCTGATTATTTTGCCTGCAGTGTTAAGAGAGCATTCAGTTGTGAAAACCGATTCTCCTGGCTCTAGATGGCATTCATGCTTAACAGGTATACAAAGCTAGGAAATTTATTGAAGAAGAATGAAGTTGTAGATGCATACATTGAGGGAGATTTCAAGTTGTTTGACCTAAAGGAATTGCAGGTGCGTGCGGTAGAATGTTGTCTCCACGGCGCCTGGAAGTGTTCCGACGGCGGTCGGCATGTGGGAGTGTCTCCGGCGGCGATTGGCGAACGGGTATGCTGTCACGCTGGAGTGCTTCGGCGGCGATCGTGGTTGCTGGCGAGCGGGAGCGTTGCGGCGGCGAGCAGGAGTGCTGGCGAGCGGGAGTCCTGCGGCGGCGAGCACGAGCGGTGGCGAGCGGGAGCGCTGCGTGCTGGCGAGCGGGAGCGCTGGGTGCTAGCGATCGGGACGGTTGGCGTGAGTGACTTCTTTTTGTTAGATATGGCGTGCGTGGGTTAGTTGTTAGTGGGTGGGGTGTACCGATTGAAAAACAGAGTCTGTGCGTGGGAATGGATGTTCCGCTCCATCAAACATGGAGACGATGTGGAGCGTTGGATAAACTGATCGTACGTCCCAGATTAGCCAGATCAGCCCCTCCGGGGCTTTTATTAGTAGTAGATAGATTTATTGTTTTTGCAAATTTGTGTACAAGATTTATTTGATATTATTTTTCTCGTAGTATGATACAATATCCCCTATGTTACTCTAATATTCACTTTTCTCTTTAATTAGGAGCCACATCAGCATTTTTATGGAACCATTATGCATGATACTTACTAAGATACTAGCAGCTAGGCTAACGAGATCACCAGCCTGCTTGAGAAACGTTTCTTTTCTATGGCAACCAATTAATGGCATATAGCAAGCAAGATCTTTCGGGTATAGAGGAAGCCATTAGACTAGTCACAATGCATAATATCATATAGAAGTATCATGTGTATGATACTACTACATGTTACTATCTCCATCATGCATGGTATCATATACTACTATCATAGTCTTCTTATACTACCTCCGTTCCAAGGAATAAGGCGCACGCGTATTCCAAGATGAACTTTGACCATTAAAATTGAGCAACAAAATCTTTGTTATATTATATGTAATTAGTATCATTGGATTCGTATTGAAAAACACTTTCTAATGATATTAATTTTATACAAACAATCTTTATATATTTGAAGTAATACTTAGTCAACGAAAAACACGTAAAACGAGGGCGCCTTATTCCTTGAATCGGAGGTAGTATTAATTAATTTGTAGAATCTCAATGCAAATATATGTACAAGATTTACTTGATATTAAATTTTTCTAGTAGTATGTGTTATACTACCTCCGTTTCAAGGAATAAGGCGTACGCGTATTTCAAGACGAACTTTGACCATAAAAATTGAGCAACAAAATCTTGATTATATTATATGTAATTAGTATCGTTAGATTTCTATCGAAAAGAACTTTTCAATTATACTAATTTCATACAAACAATGTTTATTTATTTGAAGTAATTCTTGGTCAAACAAAAAACACGTAAAACGAGGGCGCCTTATTCCTTGAAACGGAGGTAGTATACGGTATCGATCTACCTATGATACTAATATCCTCTCTCTCATTTTTAATTGCACTGTCACATCAGCATTTTGCATGCATGAAATGCATGATACTACAAATGATACTCCCATTGTGGATAGTCTTAGTGACATATCCAAACGTATAATTTTTTCGTTTACATTCATTGTAATGAATCGCATTAATTTAATTCATTATCACAGAATCTGTTAAAAAATCATTATCACAGAAACGATTGCAAGGAGATCTCGGGGCTAACTATAAATACTACTCCTAGTACTACAAGGAGATCACCAGCCTGCACACAGCGCTAGCATCTCATCTTCTGCCCAGGGAACCGGTTTCAGCCGCTAGCTCGAGATCGCAGGGGGAAAGCACCAGCGAAAAATGGCTGGGAAGTACGGTGGCCTTGCGCTCGTCCTGGTCTCCCTCGTGCTACTGCACGGTGGCGTCCAGTTGGCGGCGGCCGCTGTGTGGAACGTCGGTGACTCGAATGGATGGACCTTCGGCGTCATATCGTGGCCCAACAACCCCTTCAAGAACTTCAGGGAAGGCGATGTGCTAGTGTTCAAGTACGACCCCGCGGCGCACAACGTGATCGTCGTGGACGACTTCGGGTTCGGGACCTGCACGACGCACCCCACCAACGCGACGGTGTACAGCTCCGGCAACGACCAGATCACGCTGCGGCGCGGTGAGACCAACTTCATCTCCGGCAAGGCGGACGACTGCGACAAGGGCCTCAAGATCACGGTATTTGTCAGGCCCTAGGCCTGGTCGATCGTGGGCGATCGAGGCATCCTATCTCTCTAGACCGATCGTGTACTCTTCAGTCGTCATTGCGATCTTGTCACGCTTTTTCTCGAGAATAATCAGTTATTTGTGCCAATAGTATTACTGATCCATTGATCCTACCGACATCTCTACAGTTGCTTTCGTCTTCTTCGTTAGAAAATTGATCAACGCTTCCATGCATACACCTGACTCCCGAGAGCATGCAGTCAAACTTCTCATAATTCATAATTCTTCTAATTTTTACAAGCACGTTCATCCAAAGAACAGTATCTGCATGTGAGGTTTGAGTACGTGGAAGTGATCCTAATGCACATTATATTGGGAACGTTCACCGGATGAGATCTTGTAATTTTTCTTCTCGCACCCATTTTTCCATAAGGAGCATATATTAATATCACGGAGATATCAATTACACATAGTCTCTGCAACAACGTACTGCCCTAACAGCATTACAGATACACACACCAAAAAAAAGAATTACAAAAAGAGAAAAGTCCCGCTATAAATATCCATTCCTTGAAAAAATAGCCCTAACACCACCAAAACAACATCAGAAGTTCACTTCTTCAAAAACGACGCCTCCAAGAAGGAAACAGAGCACGAACACCGTCGTCGTCCGATCAAACATCTGAGTTTTGACCCTGGAGAAAGTTATCGCTTTCAAAACAATACCCTCAACAAAAACATGAGTTTCGAAGCTCCCTCTAAAACTAAACGGACAGAATAAAACGTGGGTGCGCATGATCGAATTCCTTCCGCACCAGCACACTCTAGGCATGAAGCGCCCAGTGGAGCTCATCGGCGAAGCTTTCCGGAACACGACTCTTCAGCCAGATCGATGACGACAGACAACTAGTAGATTCTCATCTTGGCGACGAGAAGGAACCCTAGAATTTGTTCACCATATTATTTGTCCGCTAACGCCTTAGTTTTTATCTCAGTTTATCGGTTCATCTTCTTGAGCATTCAGTGTTATCATTCATCTTCGTCGGCATCAGTTTTCACTATTCATTCTCTCAGAAAACTGTCTCTCTTTCTTGGTGCGGTGTTCTCAGTCTTCCTTCAGATCCGTACAGACTGTATTTTTTTGTTTTGATAACTGCCATTTGCTCTGTCGTATTGGGCCTAGGTCACCCAGCCGAAACACACCCAACAGAAACTGATCCCCCTCAGCGCTCTGTAGTGCTGGTCAATCATTTCAGAAATCACAACCGAGGGACTCAACACATGAGCTGGGCCTTATGAAGCATTCGAACATGGCAATTGAGAGTCTCAATGATGCACAAAAGCCAAAACTGTCTGTTTACACTAAAAAAACAGACACCTTTTTCTCCCTTTGTCATTAGCTGATTTTATACAGTTGTCAAGTTTTGATTTGTCAAGAAAATGTGCCTGTTACGGAAATGTAAAACAGATAGCTGCTAGTTAGTCACTCCCTATATTAATTATGAGCACATTCTAAAAAAAAATGGAAGGCTGAGATAGAGATTTACCTAATACTCCCTTCGTTCCTTGATATAAATTATATAGTTTTGGCATGAAATTAAAGAATGCACACTGAGAAAAAATTACACTAGCTTTGGGCAAGATTACCACCGGACAATTAACACAAGAAAATTCAGGAATTTGCATAAGAAAAGGAGACGTAAGCAAATCCCTGAAAAAATTGTCTAGGCAGGTGGTGAAACGCAATACACGTTATATTCTGAAACTTTTCTCAAAATATTATATGGCTTATATCTAGAAACGGAGGGAGTACTAAGCTTACAAAAACGTTACTCAGCCTGGGCTCTACCGGCTCCATATATGGAGATATGGCTATGACCTAAATATTGTAAGAATGCACATAGCTGGAAAAATAAAACAAAGACCGCCAAAACAAACAGAAACCAGTGGTAATGACAACTTAACTGGAGAAAATACTATTGTTTTCTTCAGTAGCAACTTCTAAAACAAACAAAAAATACTCGACCATCTTTCGCCTCTTTTAGTCAACGAAAATACTATTGCATTCTCTCCAGTACTTTTGAAAAAATTTCTCTGTCGTACGTCACATCTTTCAACCGGTGCGCGTTGTACTCGTGTCAAGCACTGCACCGAAAATACAACTTCTAATAGCAAAGGGTATTTTCAAGATGTTTCATATAAGGAGAACCAACCTGAGGTTGGGTGGTTAGGAGGATGGTTGTACCCCCAGCCCACCAGAGTTCAAACCCCAGGTTTGACATCTGTGTGTCTCATAAAGGCGGAATATTCATTCAGTGGGAGACGACGTTCCCGTCGACAGCGAGGCGCCTGTGGTGACTTCGTCAATTTCATGATCCAATCCGCCGGCTCAGTCTTCCGAAGGTGCTCATAGGGTAGGGTGTGCGTGTGTGCGTTCATAGGGGTGAGTGTATGCGTGTGTATGTGAGCGTCTGCGTTTGTACTGTGTTTCTCAAAAAAAAAAAGATGTTTCATATAAGTGATTTTACACGTTTATCCTTCCTATTTTTTCCTGATTGGGGAGTTTGACCCTTCTACTTATGTGTTTTCTTCTAACAATTGAGATTCCTATTAAGGATGAGTATCTCGCTCGTGCTTCTTTCTTTGTGAGGAAATCACTTCATGTTTTCCAACGATAATTATGGGCGCTAGAAAAAAAAAACAAGAACCATGGTGCTAGAATACGCCTTTTACGTTTCTTGATCAATAGCTCACACCAACATCTTGTAGTACTTCATGTAATCCATATATTGTAGTATTTCAACTTGCTATAACAAATTCTCTAACAACCAATGACACGGCGTGCCCCCACAGCAAACTTTCCTAGTGATCTCATTATCCTCGTTATGTTTCAACATTACGAGCCGGGGTAACGGACTCCTTGCCCAGCTCCTCATCTTGACTAACAAGCTTTGGAGCATCCGCTTCGTGTTCATCTTCCTCTCTCGCCTTGCCCCACAGCACCATGTACAGCCCCGCCACGATCAGCACAGCACCAAGCACACTACAAAAAAAAAATTCAATCACCCCACCGCACGCAGGCACGCAGCACGGCTCAACGTGAGAAACCCAAAACAGAGTCCACCACACATGGTGTGAGTCAAACAGGGCATCACGTACATTCCAATGTGCAGTGTCTCGTCAAGAACAATGGAGCTCATGACCGCGACGAAGACAACGATGAGAGGCCCGAACATGGCGACGTAGAGCGGCCCTTTCTTCCGCAGGCACCACGACATCAGCGGGAAGGCGGACCCGGACGCCACGAGACCCTGGGTTCATCAACACCATTAGACCGATCGAGAGTTCGAATTCGAAACAAATCGTGGCATGGCATGCATATATGCAGATAGCAGTGATCTATTACCGCGTAAGCTGACGAGTAGAGTCTGATGTTGAGCCCCAGCCTCCAGTGATCCGTGTCCCTGTGCATGCACAGCGCTAGCAACGTCGACTGCACGGCGCCGAAGAGGCACACCATGGCGGCGATCGAGTAGTGGCACGGGTAGACCTGCCCTACTTTCGCCTGGATGGTCAGCCAGATTGCGAAGCTGAAGCAGCTGGCGATGGCGAGGAACGAACCGAGGATCCGGGACCCCTCCGCCGGCGGCGGCCGGAGGAGCTGGTGGTTGCCGTGGGCGTGGCTGAGCCGGGTGCGCGCCAGGTTGTGCAGGAACCTGATCTCTGGGCCCTTGTAGAACGTGAGCAGCATCGCGCCGCCCAGCCCGACCAGGGTCCCCGTCAGCTTCGCTCGACCGCTGGCCTTTTTGAGTTTCAGAGTCTCCATCCTGTTCTTCGATCCAGCAACGATGAAGGTCTCCATCCGTCAGTTTCGGAAGGAGTAGTTTAAATTACTCCGTAGTTCCTAAAAATAACTTTATAGGCGAACAAGAAATGAATGGAACTCCCATTGACCTGCTCAAGATTGCAACGATGAAAGTGGACTGAGGAGTGAGGTTGCTGAGAGCTGTAACGATGGTCGTCGAATTCGTCAGCTTGATGGCCAACACTAACAGGTTTTGATTTATAGTAATTCTGCAAGTGATAAGCCACGGTATTTACTCGATCAAACAGTAAAAATAATCTATATTTTGAAGAACAATATGTCAGGAGCATGCCTTAGCGATCTCTGGGAACTTACCCAAAGAGTCCACACAAGAATAACCCTGTCACCACCTTTACTGTCAGTGGTGGCCGTTTCTTCCTAGAAAAATCAATGTCTGTGAGGTGGCATTCGATCAGGCAGAGGATATCTCAAGTGAGGCGTGGTATATGCTGTACCTCTCGATGAGAAAGGCGACGGGGCAGAGGAAGGCGGCGCCAAACATGAGCCTGTAGGCGACGAGGACGCGGACGTCCATGCCGTCGTCGAGCGCGAGCTTGATGAAGATCTGCAGCGCCGAAAAGATGAGCTCCACCACCACCATCGCCGCCGCCGGCCTCGCGCCGTCGAACACACCGCCGGCTCCTCCTACACGGGTCCCCATGGTCGGTCGATGATCGACTCTCCGAGACAGTCTTGCTTAATAGTCCCTTGATTCGAACGCAGTTCAAAACAAAAATAACTTTATACATGGCGCAGATGTATATACCCGCTCCTGTCGTGTGTCGATCCTAGCGGTGTCATCCAAGCACGGTTCTCTTGTGCTCGATGATGTGACCGAGGCGTGGGTCGCGCGTCCGTGCGCAATTTGTATTGCAAGAACCGATGAGCACCCGGTACGGTACGGGCGGAAGGAGCGGTGGCAGTCTGACATCGCCGATGTTGTAACGCTGCTGCCGGGCTGTGCGAACGAACTGGTGTGCGACAAGGGTGTACCGTGTACTATGTCGTATTGCTGTGTTACCATTTCCGAAGAGCCCAAGCTCTACAATGCTCTTTTCATACAAGGAGGCAATTCAAATTGTTAGACATCGAGTAATATATGTATGATATGGTATGGATTATTCCACCCATATGTGGTACACATCTTGTATACGCCACCATAGGGTTTTTTTCTACGCTGTATTACACGAACCACGAGACTCCAACGGGTCATCGTTTCCGCCACGTTAATATGGTATTAGATCCTTCTCTCTTCCAAACCTAGCCGCCAGATCTATCCCTCCAAAACTCAGTCGCGCCTACCGCCGGTTCTCCCCGGTCGTCGCCGCCGCACCAAGTCCTTGGCCACCACAGGGCCTCGTACTGCTGTCGCCCTACACCACAACACAAAACAAGAAAACATTGCCACCGTCGCTCCTCTTTTTTCGGCCACCGCCCCAAAACCTAAAAGCCTTGCCGCTGCATTAGCTCCTCCTTCAACCGCCGCCCTAGAACCTACAAGCCTCGCTGCCGCCTAAGCACCATGCCGCCACAACCTACAAACCCAAAACCCTAGATGCTGCCTTAGCTCCACCTTCGGCCACCGCTACGACCTACATAACAAAAATCATATACCCCAAAAATCTGATCCTAAAACCCCACAGACCTAGTGCCAATGGCCTCCTCCTCGATTGTCCCTATCAGCACCTCGCTCGGTGCACCTCCGGCTCAGAAGCTCACATGCTCCAACTTCCTATTCTGGAAGACTCTCGTGCTCCCTGCCATCTGTGATGCCATTGTCATGGGCCTCCTCAACGGCACTGACCGCGCCCCGCCAAGCTCCTAGAGGTAGAAGATGATGCACACACAAAAAGATGACTGTCACCAACCCCGCGCCTACGTCTCCTGGGTCGCCCATGATTAGGCCGTGCTCAGCTACTTGCTGAAATCCCTGTCCCCAGACCTCCTGTAGCAAGTCTTTGGCCTTCAGACCACTGAAGCTATTTGGTACGAACAAAATGTTCTCGACATAGTCACCGTCCAAGGTTAATCCTTTGTGGAGCTCTCAACAACACAAAGAAAAACTCCCTCACGACTAATCAGTATTTTTCCAAGATGAAGGGCTTCGGCTCCGAACTTGGTTCTCTTGGAAAGGCCATTGATGAAATGAGCATGTTGGCTATATATCGTAAACGGCCTCGATGGCTCCTATAACGATGTCATCACCGCCATCAATGGAAATCCTGGTACTACTCTTGATGACTTGTATGATCAAATTTGTGCTCACAATCTCCTTCAGAACATGCTTCAGGAAACTGGCAACTCCTTCACCTGGGCAGTCAACCTTACTCGCCATGGCCGTGACACTCGCCATATGGTGGTTATCACCATGCCGATAATGACCGTGGTAGCCTCCACGATGATGATGACCACGGCCCTCGTCGTGATTATGACTGTGGCAACCGCCATGATGACCGTGACTATCATGGTCGTGTTAACGACCGTGCCGATGGAGGATGCCGAGATGTGGCGGTCAGGTACGTTGTCGTGATGCCACTTGGTGCCGTGACGATAGTCACAGACGCGATGATATTGGCCGGCATGATGGTGGTAGGTGTGATGGTTGTCGCTGCGATCGTGCTCCCTCCCCATTTGTTGATGGCATATGTCAAACTGCAAAATTCACTGCCACCCCGCTGGTGAATGTTGATGGCGCTACCAGGACAAGGACGAGGCTAATGATGATGGAGATCGCAAGGACAAAGTTGCACGTGTCGCCTCCTATGGGTCGACAATAATTGGTACCCTAACACTGGTGCAACATATCATATCACGGGAGAATTGAGCAAGCTTTCCACTCACGAGAAATACAAAGGACGTGACCACATCCACACGCCAATGTCATGGTATGCAGATCTCTCATGTTGGTCATTCTGTTTTCCATACCCCACATAGTTTTTTTTTACATCTGAACAACATATTGCATGTACCTAGTACCTCCAAAAGTTTACTCTCTGTCCATAAAATCAATCTTGACAACATTGTTTTTCTTGAGTTTCACCACTTTTCTACTTGATTAAGGACCAGGCCACATGGGAGGTTTTGTTTAATAGTTCGTATCATGGTGGTCTTTACCCACCAGTGCCTATATCTAGTGGGTCGCACAAGGACTTCTTCGTCACAATAAAACCATCATATATCCTCCACACGGCATCGTTGACTTGGCCACCCCTCATCCTTTGTGGTGCGGCAAATGATTAGGAAAAGTGAACTCTCTTATTCGCCCAAAATAAATTGATATGTTTATGATGCTTGCCATGAGTTGCCATATCTTATTTCTACTAGTATTTTTCATGTTCCTTTGGAGCAAGTATATTCTCTGGTGTATAGGGTCCAACATCTACCTCCGTTGGCATACATTCATACTACGTAAGTTTCATTGATGATTTCAGCAAATTTTCTTGGATCTATTTGCTTAAAAAATGTTCTGAAGTTTATCAAGTATTTCTTAAGTTTCAACAATTTGATGAAGGGAAGTTTGATAGAAAGATTAAAACCATGCAAAATGATTAGGGTGGTGAATATGGAAAACTCAACAGTTTTTTTTCTTTCAAAAAGCTGGCATTGGTCATCGTGTATCTTATCCACATGTTCATCAACAAAATAGCTCCGCCAAACATAAACATCGTCATATAGTTGAGGTTGGTTTGTCTCTTCTAGTCAATGCATCCATGCCTCTTAAGTTCTGGTATGAAGATTTTCTCACAACCACCTTTCCTATTAACCTTCTTTCCAGCAAAATCATCCACACGTGTTGAATGACTAATGCAAACTAAACCCAACTACGAGTCCCTTTTTGTATTTGGTTGAACATGCTCGCCTAACCTTAGGCCCCACTGATGGGTTCGTTGCTACCGTGAATAAGAACAAAACCAAGATCCAATCTAGGAAAAGCCAAGATCTAATCTATGAAGATCTGAACAACGAGAGAGATGAGAGACTAACCCTCGAAGATCCAAAGCCTTACGAGATCAGATCTCGTGGTTGATGTAGTCGATCGTCCCGGTGCTGCAGTCCGGCAGCACTTCCGTACTCGGTCGCACGTACGGTGTCGATGAAGTCCATCCTATCCCCGTTCCAGCAGGCAACGGAGGTGTGGTAGATCCCCGGAATCCCAGCAGCACGACGGCGTGGTGGTGGTGGTGGAGGAGAAAAATTGTAGGGCTTCGCCAAGCCGGAGCAGGATTGTGGTGGAGGGGAGAGGGGCGGCCAGGGTTAGGGTATGAAGGGTGTCCGCCACCTTCCCCCTCCCCTCTTTATATAGGGGGGAGGTCGGTTTGGGTGCCCCCCAACCCCCCAAACCCATCTAGGGCCGGCGGCCAAAAGGGGAGAAGTTTTCCTCCCCCCAAGTTGATCCCCCTAGGGTTTTGGGGAACCCTAGTGGACTGGCCGACTTGGGCCTTGAGGGGCATGTGCCTATGACCCATTAAGGCTAGGATGCACCCCCTCAGCCCATGTTGGCCCTCCTAGGGTCGTGGGCCCCTTGGTGGACCCCCTGGAACATTCTAGAACCTTCGCGGTCTTCCACCGAAAAATCCCGAACTTTTCCGAAACCTAGAAATCAACTTCTCTTATATGAATATTATTCTCCGAACCATTCCGGACCTCCTCGTGATGTCCTGGATAGATCCATAAAGGCTCCCACACATTCAACGATAACTTAGTGATCGATTGAACCATTAGCATACGATACTGATTCCCTTTGTCACGCGATACTTTACTTGCCCAAGGTTCGATCATCCGTATCTCCATACTATTTCAACCTCGTTACCGACAAGTACTCTTTACTCGATACCGTGGTATGTCATCTCTTGTGACCGTGTCACATGCTTGCAAGCTAATTAGATGTCATTCCACCGAGAGGGCTCAGAGTATATCTATCCGTCATCGGGATGGACAAATCCCACTCTTGATCCATATGCCTCAACTCATACTTTCCGAATACTTAATCCCATCTTTATAACCACCCATTTACGCAGTGGCGTTTGATGTAATCAAAGTACCCTTCCGGTGTAAGTGATTTACATGATCTCATGGTCGAAGGACTAGGTTACTATGTGTCGAAAGCTTATAGCAAGATGAACTCAATGACTTGATCTTATGCTATGCTTACTATGGGTGTGTCCATCACATCATTCACCTAATGATATCATCTTGTTATTAATAACATCCAATGTTCATGATCAGGAAACCATGATCATCTATTAATCAACAAGCTAGTTAAACGAGAGCCTTACTAGGGACTCTGGTTATTTACACAACACACATGTATTAATGGTTCCGGTTAATACAATTATAGCATGGAGTGTAAATATTTATCATGAACACTAAGATAAAATAATAACTACTTTATTATTGCCTCTCGGGCATATCTCCAACGATCTCCCACTTGCACTAGAGTCAATAATCTAGTTTACATTTGTAAAGATAGAACACCTTGGCCTTCTGGTGCTTATCATGTTTTGCTCACGGGAGAGGTTTCAGTCAATGAATCTGACACGGCTGATGGCGTGTAAGACACACGTCCGTTGGGAACCCCAAGAGGAAGGTGTGATGCGTACAGCGACAAGTTTTTCCTCAGTAATAAACCAAGGTTATCGAACCAGTAGGAGTCAAGGAACACGTGAACGTTGTTGGTGGCGGAGTGTAGTGCGGCGCAACACCAGGGATTCCGGCGCCAACGTGAAACCTGCACAACACAATCAAAGTACTTTGCCCCAACGTAACAGTGAGGTTGTCAATCTCACCGGCTTGCTGTAAACAAAGGATTAGATGTATAGTGTGGAAGATGATGTTTGTTTGCGAAGAACAGTAAAGAACAAGTATTGAAGTAGATTGTATTTCAGATGTAAAGAATGGACCGGGGTCCACAGTTCACTAGTGGTGTCTCTCCCATAAGATAAATAGCATGTTAGGTGAACAAATTACAGTTGGGCAGTCGACAAATAAAGAAGGCATAACAATGCACATACATATATCATGATGAGTACTATGAGATTTAATCGGGGCATTACGATAAAGTACATAGACCGCTATCCGGCATGCATCTATGCCTAAAAAATCCACCTTCAGGTTATCATCCGAACCCCTTCCGGTATTAAGTTGCAAACAACGGACAATTGCATTAAGTATGGTGTGTAATGTAATCAACACAAATATCCTTAGACAAAGCATTGATGTTTTATCCCTTGTGGCAACATGCACATCCACAACCTTAGAACTTTACATCCATTGTCCTGGATTCAATGGAGGCATGAACCCACTATCGAGCATAAATACTCCCTCTTGGAGTCACAAGTATCAACTTGGCCAGAGCCTCTACTAGCAACGGAGAGCATGCAAGAACATAAACAACATATATGATAGATTGATAATCAACTTGACATAGTATTCAATATTCATCGGATCCCAACAAACACAACATGTAGCATTACAAATAGATGATCTTGATCATGATAGGCAGCTCACAAGATCTAACATGATAGCACAATGAGGAGAAGACAACCATCTAGCTACTCGCTATGGACCCATAGTCCGGGGGTGAACTACTCACACATCGATCCGGAGGCGATCATGGTGATGAAGAGTCCTCCGGGAGATGATTCCCCTCTCCGGCAGGGTGCCGGAGGCGATCTCCTGAATCCCCGAGATGGGATTGGCGGCGGCGGCGTCTCTGGAAGGTTTTCCGTATCGTGGCTCTCGGTATTGGGGTTTTCGCGACGAAGGCTTTAAGTAGGCGGAAGGGCGGAGTCGGAGGGCTGACGGGGGACCCACACCATAGGGCGGCGCGGGCCCCCCTCTGGCCGCGCCGGCCTATGGGTACGGGGCCCCGTCGCCCCACTTCGTTTCCCTTTCGGTCTTCTGGAAGCTTCGTGGAAAAATAAGACCACGGGCGTTGATTTCGTCCAATTCCGAGAATATTTCCTTTGTAGGATTTCTGAAACCAAAAACAGCAGAAAACATCAAGCGGCTCTTCGGCATCTCGTCAATAGGTTAGTGCCGGAAAATGCATAATAATGACATAAAGTGTGTATAAAACATGTGAGTATCATCATAAAAGTAGCATGGAACATAAGAAATTATAGATACGTTTGAGACGTATCAAGCATCCCCAAGCTTAGTTCCTACTCGCCCTCGAGTAGGTAAACGATAACAAGGATAATTTCTGAAGTGACATGCTATCATAATCTTGATCAATACTATTGTAAAGCATATGAGATGAATGCAGCGATTCGAAGCAATGGTGAAGACAATGAGTAAACAACTGAATCATATAGCAAAGACTTTTCATGAATAGTACTTTCAAGACAAGCATCAATAAGACTTGCATAAGAGTTACTCATAAAGCAATAGATTCTTAGTAGAAAGCTTTGAAACAACACAAAGGAAGATATAAGTTTCAGCGGTTGCTTTCAACTTCAACATGTATATCTCATGGATAATTGTCAACACAAAGTAATATAACAAGTGCAATAGGTAAACATGTAAGAATCAATGCACACAGTTGATACAAGTGTTTGCTTCTAAGATAGAAAGAATAGGTGAACTGACTCAACATAAAGTAAAAGAATGGCCCTTCGCAGAGGAAGCATGGATTACTATTTTTGTGCTAGAGCTTTTCATTTTGAAAACAAGAAACAATTTTGTCAACGGTAGTAATAAATCATATGTGTTATGTATAAGATATCCTATAAGTTGCAAGCCTCATGCATAGTATACCAATAGTGCTCGCACCTTGTCCTAATTAGCTTGGATTAACATGGATTATCATTGCATAGCATATGTTTCAACCAAGTGTCACAAAGGGGTACCTCTATGCCGTCTGTACAAAGGTCTAAGGAGAAAGTTCGCATTGGATTTCTCGCTTTTGATTATTCTCAACTTAGACATCCATACCGGGACAACATAGATAACGAGATAATGGACTCCTCTTTAATGCATAAGCATTCAACAACGAGATAATATTCTCATAAGAGATTGAGGATTGATTGTCCAAACTGAAACTTCCACCATGGATCATGGCTTTAGTTAGCGGCCCAATGTTCTTCTCTAACAATATGCATACTCAAACCATTTGATCATGAAAATCGCCCTTACTTCGGACAAGACGAACATGCATAGCAACTCACATGATATTCAACAAAGGTAAAAGTTGATGGCGTCCCCAGAAACATGGTTACCGCTCAACAAGCAACTTATTAAGAAATAAGATACATAGCTACATATTCTTCACCACAATAGTTTTTAGGGCTATTTTCCCATGAGCTATATATTGCAAAGACAAAGGATAGAATTTTTAAAGGTAGCACTCAAGTAATTTACTTTGGAATGGCAGAGAAATAGCATGTAGTAGGTAGGTATGGTGGACACAAATGGCATGGTTTTTGGCTCAAGGATTTGGATGCACGAGAAGAATTCCTCAAAATACAAGGTTAGGCTAGCAAGGTTGTTTGAAGCAAAGTCAAGTATAAAACGGTACAGCAAAGCTTACATGTGAACATATTGCAAGCATTATAAGACTTTACATCGTCTCCTTGTTGTTCAAACACCTTAACCAGAAAATATCTAGACTCTAGAGAAACCGATCATGCAAACCAAATTTTAACAAGCTCTATGTAGTTCTTCATTAATGGGTGAAAAGTACATGATGCAAGAGCTTAAACATGATCTATATGAGCACAACAATTGCCAACTATCAAATTATTCAAGACATTATACCATTTACCACATGCAGCATTTTCTGTTTCCAACCATATAACAATGAACAAAGCAGTTTCAACCTTCGCCATGAACATTAAAAGTAAAGCTAAGAACATATGTGTTCATACGAAACAACGGAGCGTGTCTCTCTCCCACACAAAGAATGCTAGGATCCTATTTTATTCAAACAAAAACAAAAATAAAAACAAACAGACGCTCCAAGTAAAGCACATAAGATGTGACGGAATAAAAATATAGTTTCACTAGAGGTGACCTGATAAGTTGTCGATGAAGAAGGGATGCCTTGGGCATCCCCAAGCTTAGATGCTTGAGTCTTCTTAAAATATGCAGGGATGAACCACGGGGGCATCCCCAAGCTTAGACTTTTCACTCTTCTTGATCATATTGTATCATCCTCCTCTCTTGACCCTTGAAAACTTCCTCCACACCAAACTCAAAACAAACTCATTAGAGGGTTAGTGCATAATCGAAAATTCACATATTCAGAGGTGAAATAATAATTCTTAACACTTCTGGACATTGCACAAATCTACTGAAAGTTAATGGAACAAAGAAATCCATGAAACATAGCAAAACAGGCAATGCGAAATAAAAGGCAGAATCTGTCAAAACAGAACAGTCCGTAAAGACGAATTTTTCAGGGGCACTTAACTTGCTCAGATGAAAATTCTCAAATTGAATGAAAGTTGCGTACATATCTGAGGATCACGCACGTAAATTGGCAGATTTTTCTAAATTTTCTACAGAAGGGGCTGCTCAATTTCGTGACAGTAAGAAATCTGTTTCTGCGCAGTAATCCAAATCTAGTATTGACTTTACTATCAAAGACTTTACTTGGCACAACAAAGCAATAAAATAAAGATAAGGAGAGGTTGCTACAGTAGTAACAACTTCCAAGACTCAAATATAAAATAAAAGTGCAGAAGTAAAATAATGGGTTGTCTCCCATAAGCGCTTTTCTTTAACGCCTTTCGCCTAGGCGCGAAAGTGTGAATCAAGTATTATCGAGAGATGAAGCATTGACAGAGGGGTTTGGAGTTCTCTCAACTATGAATTGTATCTTATCTATGTAAGTTTCAGAGGCTCCTTTTTCATTACTTTTAGGCTTGCTATTCTCATCAAACAAATTTTCAGGAACAAGCCAACCATAGTTATTTTCTAGAGCTTCATGCATTCCTAGGAGCTTGCAAGGTATTGATGTCTTAATCTCCCCTTCACAATTAACTTTATTAGTGTACGTACTTTAATCTATCTTTTTCCATTTTTTCAAGGGTACTAGCAAAGTTGGTATAAGAGCCAAGCATCTTATATTTAATAAAGACTTTTCTAGCCTCTCTTGCTACACCACCAAATTCTTTAAGAAGGGTTTCTAAGACAAAATCTTTCTTTTCTCCTTCCTCCATATCACGAGTGTAAGAAACATATGTTGCATTACGGGGTTAAGATTAAAAAATCTAGCTTCCAACATGTGTACTAAAGAAGCAGCAGCAATTTCATAAGTAGGAGCAAGTTCTACCAAGTGTCTATCTTCAAAATCTTCATCCATACTAACATGGGTGAAAAATGCTTCTATATTATCTCTTCCAATGATAGACCCTCGTCCTACCGGTATGTCTTTTAGAGTGTACTTAGAAGGAAACATGATGAAATAAACAAAAGGTAAATGAAGTAAATGCAAGTAACTAATTTTTTTGTGTTTTTAATATAGAGAACAAGACAGTAAATAAAGTAAAGCTAGCAACTAATTTTTTTTGTATTTTTGATATACAGAGCAAACAAAGCAGTAAATAAAATAAAGTAAAGCAAGACAAAAACAAAGTAAAGAGATTGGATGTGGGAGACTCCCCTTGCAGCGTGTCTTGATCTCTCCGGCAACGGCGCCAGAAAACTGTCTTGATGGCGTGTAAGACACACGTCCGTTGGGAACCCCAAGAGGAAGGTGTGATGCGTACAGCGACAAGTTTTCCCTCAGCAAGAAACCAAGGTTATCGAACCAGTAGGAGTCAAGGAACACGTGAAGGTTGTTGGTGGCGGAGTGTAGTGCGGCGCAACACCGGGGATTCCGGCGCCAACGTGGAACCTGCACAACACAATCAAAGTACTTTGCCCCAACGTAACAGTGAGGTTGTCAATCTCACCAGCTTGCTGTAAACAAAGGATTAGATGTATAGTGTGGAAGATGATGTTTGTTTGCGAAGAATAGTAAAGAACAAGTATTGCAGTAGATTGTATTTCATATGTAAAGAATGGACCGGGGTCCAAGTTCACTAGTGGTGTCTCTCCCATAAGATAAATAGCATGTTGGGTGAACAAATTACATTTGGGCAATTGACAAATAAAGAAGGCATAACAATGCAAATACATATATCATGATGAGTACTATGAGATTTAATCAGGGCATTACGACAAAGTACATAGACCGCTATCCAGCATGCATCTATGCCTAAAAAATCCACCTTCGAGGTTATCATCCGAACCCCTTCCAGTATTAAGTTGCAAACAACAGACAATTGCATTAAGTATGGTGCGTAATGTAATCAACACAAATATCCTTAGACAAAGCATTGATGTTTTATCCCTAGTGGCAACAGCACATCCACAACCTTAGAACTTTCCGTCACCGTCCCGGATTCAATGGAGGCATGAACCCACTATCGAGCATAAATACTCCCTCTTGGAGTCACAAGTATCAACTTGGCCGAGCCTCTACTAGCAACGGAGAGCATGCAAGAACATAAACAACATATATGATAGATTGATAATCAACTTGACATAGTATTCAATATTCATCGGATCCCAACAAACACAACATGTAGCATTACAAATAGATGATCTTGATCATGATAGGCAGCTCACAAGATCTAACATGATAGCACAATGAGGAGAAGACAACCATCTAGCTACTGCTATGGACCCATAGTCCAGGGGTGAACTACTCACACATCGATCCGGAGGCGATCATGGTGATGAAGAGTCCTCAGGGAGATGATTCCCCTCTCCGGCAGGGTGCCTGATACGTCCATTTTGCATCACTATTTTATATCATAATTTACTGTTATTCATTGATATATTTCATATTTAGGGATGATACTTATGTTATTTCATCTATTTTGCATGTTTCATGATTATTGGAGAATCGCGCACCGGAGTCAGGATTCTGCTGGAAAAAGCACCGTCAGAATGCAATATTTCGGAAGAACAACAATTGACGGGAATTATACTGAAAATCCTATTTTTCCAGAAGACGGAGGGAGCCAAAAGGTGGAGCCGAGGAGGGCCGCCATGGGCCCCCCTCATAGGCCGGCGCGGGCCTTGCCTTGGCCGCGCCGCCATGTGGGGAGGGGGCCCACTGCCCCCTCTGGCCTCCTCTCCTTCGCGTACTTCTTCGTCCCGAAAACCTAAGCTCCAGAGGATAGTCGCGAAGAGTCACAGCCGCCTCTGCGGGGCGGAAAACACCTGAGAGAAAAGAGCTCTCCGGCAGGCTGAAATCCGCCGGGGAAATTCCCTCCCGGAGGGGGAAATCGACGCCATCGTCACCGTCATCGAGCTGGACATCATCTCCATCATCATCACCATCATCTTCATCATCATCACCGCCATCTCCACCGCTGCACCTCGTCACCGCTGTAACAATTAGGGTTGGATCTTGATTGTTTGATAGGGGAAACTCTCCCGGTATTGATTTCTACTTGTTATTGATGCTATTGAGTGAAACCATTGAACCAAGGTTTGTGTTCAGATTGTTATTCATCATCATATCACCTCTGATCATGTTCCATATGATGTCTCGTGAGTAGTTCGTTTAGTTCTTGAGGACATGGGTGAAGTCTAAATGTTAGTAGTGAAGTATGTTGGTAAGTATTCAATGTTATGATATTTAAGTTATGGTGTTATTCTTCTAGTGGTGTCATGTGAACGTCGACTACATGATACTTCACCATTTATGGGCCTAGGGGAATACATCTTGTATTCGTTTGCTAATTGCGGGGTTGCCGAAGTGACAGAAACCTAAACCCCCGTTGGTATATCGATGCAGGAGGGATAGCAGGATCTCAGAGTTTAAGGTTGTGGTTAGATTTATCTTAATTACTTTCTTGTAGTGGCGGATGCTTGCAAGGGGTATAATCACAAGTATGTATTAGTCCTAGGAAGGACGGTGCATTAGCATAGGTTCACCCACACAACACTTATCAAAACAATGAAGATTAATCAGCTATATGAAGCGAAAGCACTAGACTAGATTCCCGTGTGTCCTCAAGAACGTTTGGTCATTATAAGTAAACAAACCGGCTTGTCCTTTGTGCTAAAAAGGATTGGGCCACTCGCTGCAATTATTTCTCTCGCACTTTACTTACTTGTACTTTATTCATCTGCTATATCAAAACCCCCGAATACTTGTCCGTGAGCATTTACGGTGAATCCTTCATCGAAACCGCTTGTCAACACCTTCTCGCTCCTCGTTGGGTTCGACACTCTTATTTATCGAAAGTACTACGATACACCCCCTATACTTGTGGGTCATCAAGACTATTTTACGGCGCCGTTGCCGGGGAGTGAAGCGCTATTGGTAAGTGGAATTGGTAAGGGAAACTTTTACTGTACGTGCTGTTTTTATTTCTGCTTGCTGCTATAATTCATTATGGAGAGGTCTTCTCTTGAATTCCTCTTTGGAAAATCTACTACTACTGCAAAGGTAGTGGATGAGGCGCCAGGTGAGAAAGAGGTTCCATACAAAATACCTATGAAAATTATTGAACGTGTTGTGGATAACCGCTATGAAGGGGATGGAACTGTCCATCCGGGAGATCATTTACTGTTTTTACATGAATTATGCGGGTTATTCAAATGTGCAGGTATTGCTATGGATGAAGTTAGGAAGAAACTATTCTCTATATCGCTGTCCGGTAAAGCAGCGCATCTGGTATAAATTGTCTGAAGAATAGGGATTCTCTTGATTGGGAGGACATTGTGCCTTTATTTTATTCTAAATTCTATCCTCCAAGTGAAATTCACAAAGATCGGAACCGCATATATAATTTCTGGCCTCATGATGGAGAGAGTATTGCCCAAGCATGGGGGAGATTGAAGTCTTTAATGCTCAAATGCCCCATTCATGAGCTTCCTGGTAATATTATTATTGATAATTTCTATGCAAGACTGTCTTTTCAAGATAAGACTTTGCTGGATACTTTTTGTTTTGGATCATTTACACGCAACAAAGAAGAGTTTAAAAGGGACCTTCTTGATCGGATCCAGGAGAATACTGAAGGATGGGAGAACGACAAAGATAGAGAATCAGGTATAAACTATGATTATAATTGCATTAAAAAATTTATGGATACTGATAAATTTCGTAATATGAGTGCTACTTATGGTCTTGATTCTCAAGTCGTTGCAAATTTTTATAAAGCTTTTGCCTCTCACTTTGAATTGCCTAGGAAGAATTTTGATAAGTATCATGAACCTTATAAAGATAAAACTGATCCATCTATAAATAAATGTGCTATAATTGAAACTGTTGATCATATTCTTCCTGAAGCTTATATTGAAAAAACTCATTTCCCTGCTAAAATGAGTACTCTGTTATAACTAGTGCGGTTAATAAAAGTGCAAAGAAACCTATACAACCTGAAGAACAAATAAAGGTTGAACCTGCTATTGCAATAGTTAAAGATCTTGTGACTAAAAATGTAGAAGATGGTCATATTATTTTCTGTGAAGATGCTTCTAATATTGTTTCGCATCCTAATAAGTCTAGGAAAGCTAGTGTTCCTATGCTCTCTGTTAGAATTGGTGATCATTGTTATTATGGTTTATGTGACATTGGTGCAAGTATTAGCGCCATTCCTTATGAGCTTTATACGGAGATCATGCATGAAATTGGTTCTTGTGAACTTGAAGATATTGATGTGGTTATTCGGCTAGCTAATAGAGAAACTATCTCTCCTATTGGTATTGTTCGAGATGTGGAAGTTCTATGTGGTAAGATTAAATATCCTGCTGACTTTACGGTACTTGGTTCTCGCTGCAAGTAAGTCTTGTCCTATTATTTTTGGTAGACCTTTTCTAAATACTTGTGGAGCTGTTATAGATTGCAAGAAGGAAAAAATTGTGACTAAATTTGCTCGGTGAATCTTATGAGTTTAATTTCTCTAAATTTGCCAAAACTCCTTATAAAGCTGATTTGCCTAATAATGATTTTAGAGTTGAACAGTGTGCGTCTATTGCTCTTGCTCCTAATAATCCTCTGCAGCAACATTTGGAGGATAGTGAGAGTGAAGTCTTGTTATCACCAGAATTTAGCCAGATCAGGAGATGGGCCGTGATCGAAGATGGGTTTAGAGGACATGCATATAAAGTGTCTCTGAATCGGCCTTGTGCGAAAGTTTGGGCTAGATTGCCCATGTATCTGTATATTATGGTAGATTACGTTTTATGTTTAGAATTAAGAGATAGAGTTTAGTCGCACACAGCTAGGTTTATTCCTAAGATAGAAAGTCTACGGACTATAAATATGTACCTAGGGTTATTGAGAAAGAGGGACGATCACGTTCACAACAAACCAATCTAGGCGCATCGCCACCCCTTGTTTCGAGGGTTTCTTCCGGGTAAGCAACATGCTGCCTAGATCGCATCTTGCGATCTAGGCAGTATCAGTTTATTCGTTGTTGGTGTTGCTCGTACTGAAGCCTTTTTGATGGCGAGCAACACCCTTATCGTGGATGTTTTGGGGCTGACGTCGATACTTTCATGATATGCTTGCTTAGCTACGCTGCCCCTCAATATCCAGCTGCCTTTGCACCTATCTTGGGTGTAAGGGCAGCATCTTACTTATTCTTTATTTAGTAGATCTGATCCGTTATAGTTGTTCCTTGTTCTCCAAGGATTGGTTTGATATCCGCATGGTTAGGCCTTGCAAACGGGTTGAACGAGCCGGTAGTGCGTAAGGTATGGTTTATTAGTTCTAGAGGGATTGTTCCGGGGATCGACCTCGTGTTGGTTTTTAGGCCTCTTTAGGACTGGTTTTCCATCATCTTACGTATCTGCTAGGCTCAACTACGTGTAGGATGTTCCGGTTATGCGGTGAAAACCCTAGACTATCGTAGATTGGTTTAACTTTATATTGATAAAGCAGGACCCCCATGTTATCGTAAATCCAACGTGAACCATGGGGTAATCGGCTCTTTGAGCCGATTCACAGGGTAACCTGGGAGCCGATCGGGCTCGTATTTAATGTTTACGTGTCTGCCATGCAGGAAACTAATCGAAGCAATCCATCACCTTCCTGACCAGGTATAGGTCAGGTGGCACGCCCTTGCATTAGCCAGGACGTGTGCCGGAGCATTGCGGGCCGTCGCCCGAGGGACCGGGGCCCTCCGGCGAGTCTTGGGAGCCTCCCGGCTCTCCGTGTTGCTCGTCGGTGCTTGCCGGTGGGTTTTGGCAGGCAACACATTCTGGCACGCCCGGTGGGACATTCTACAACAACTACGTCGACATCTGCAGCAACTATGTCAAAGCCTGCAGATGAGGTGGCGGACGAACCAGTCACGTACGCAGATCTGCCTGAGGAGCACAAGAAGAAATATGATGAGATTAAAGCCTTCTTAGAAGCCGATCTCATCGGCTCCTTCGCGAAGACCCGTTCACATGGCATCAGGTGGAAAGTGTTCTCCCCCGAAGGCGTTCTTGATGAAGTAGACCTGTCTACCCCTTCAGAGGAACGCACCAGAGCTCTGTGCCAGGAAGTTAATTACATGGTGGCTCATTCTCTACACCGTCATTCTGAGAGCTTGGTGAACGCTTTCGAGCGCGTTGCGGTTCGCGTGGTGCAGGAAATCATGAAGCATCGGTACTCTCCGTCGGGACCTACCCTAGGGACTCACCGGGGAGAAATACCGTTCCGGACCGGACCGCCGCCGCCATTCGCGCTTGCAGCTCCGCGAGCTACAGGGTTCACCGGCGTACGTCGTCTACAAGGTTGGAGGTGATCCTGGCGATTGCCAATTCCTGTATGAGCCGCCTAAAGAGATCCCACATGGATACATGTGCACATACGTGCCGGACTGCAATACCTTGGCGCGCACGAACCAGATTGCACCAGCAGGGATTTCTGGAGCAGACGCCGATAAACAGGCATGGCTAGCTAAATATGCCACCGGAACGAGTCATGAGAGCTCGGTCCCTGCAGCTCATACCATGGAACAAATCAGTACCATCTTGAGAGACCAGTTCGGCATCCTGCCGAAGAGGAAAACAATCGGCTATTCCAAGCCGTACCCCGACGAGTATGATTTGATCCCGCTGCCACCCAAGTATCGGCTCCCTGAATTCTCAAAATTCAATGGAGCAGAAGGGTCTAGCTCAATTGAGCACGTGAGCCGATATTTGGCACAGTTGGGCATGATTTCAGCATCAGACCCGTTACGTGTAAGGTTTTTTGCACAATCCCTCACGGGATCAGCCTTTGGGTGGTACACCTCATTGCCACCAAACTCAGTCCGGACGTGGAAGCAACTGGAAGAACAGTTTCATGTTCAATATCACTCAGAAGCTACCGAGGCTGGCATTGCCGATCTAACGCAGGTGCGGCAGAAGCGGGGAGAAACGGTGTCGGAATACATTCAACGTTTCAGGACTGTCAGGAACCGATGCTATTCGGTTCGTTTAACTGAGAAAGAAGCAGTCGATCTGGCAGCATTGGGCCTCGCGACGCCGATCAAGGATCTGGCTTTCCAAGTAGAGTACAGCTCACTGTCGCACATGGTCCAGAGACTAACATCGTATGAGCAGCGCCACCCTGAATTGTACCAGGACAAGTTTAAGCGTCCGGTAGGCCTGGTCGAGACAGAAGAAGCTGAGGATTCTGCAGAAGACCTGGAAGTAGCCGTGGCTGAATGGGCTCAGGGGGCAGCTCCCGTGTCCTGCAAATGGGTGAAACAACAAGGACCTGCAAAAGGGTTTGACTTTGATGTGAGCTTAGCTGAGCAGATATTTGATTTATTGCTTAAGGAAAAACAGCTGAAGTTACCCGAAGGCCATAAAATCCCTACGGCGCAAGAAATGAACGGGAGACCGTACTGCAAGTGGCATCACTCGTTCACCCATACCACCAATGACTGCAAAGAGTTTCGTCGGCAGATCCAAACGGTGATAGAACAAGGCCGATTGATCTTTGGGCAGTTTGCCATGAAAGTGGACACACATCCGTTTCCTGGCGTCAACATGGTGGAACTCAATCATTCCGCGAGGCGTCGGCTAGATTTCTCGTTCGATGTTAACATGGCAGGGCCTGTATACCACCATGGCAAGGATAAAGAAGAAAGCAGTCACTCTCGTGGCAAGGAAAAGGAGGAGGCCGGTCCACGCGACCGGCCCCGATATGATGACAGACGGTACTTCACCGAGGAACAAGTGAGAAGCGTGCGATATCAGCGACCACTCTCCACGCACCTCCTTAACAAATATGAGCATCAGTATGACCAACGTCGGCGGTACGACAGAGAAGACGAAAGACATCGTCGGTCTGACGTAGACAATGGGAGATATCGTCAGTATGATAGAGACGACGAAGGATATGAGCGCCGCGCTAAGGGGAGGTCAAGAGAGCAGGAAGACATGGACAGACACTGGGACTGTCCTTTCTTTAAGCACTGCTGGGATTCGAGGAATGAGCCGATTGCCTACAATCGACAAGCTGCCCGGAGTGTAGACGGCAGAAGAAGGACGCGAGGAGAAGTTTCGGTTTTCAAGCGTCTAGGGCCTCTCCCACCTCAGAACAGACGAGCTGAGTCATCTCAAGAGGAAGATTTTGAGGAGTCAGAAGATGAAGAAGAGGATAAATACCACCGGCCAAGGTGGTGTCCTGATGGACTCAGCCACTCCCAAAAGCGTAGGGTTCAGCGGCTACGTAGCTTGGAGCAAGCCGAGGCGCAATACCTGCACACGTTGAGGAAAGCGCGGCCCGATCTGGCCGTGAAAATTCAGCAAACTTTGGACGAGGAGAGTCGTCCACAGAAGAAAGAATGGCGCCCCAAGCAAGTAAAAGCCGATGCGAGTACATCGGCTTGCACAAATATGGTGTTCATACTTCCATCGGAGTTTCGTGCTCCAGGAACCGAAGAAGTGCCGATAGCACAGTTTGATTGCGGTCCACGGCCAGTTATCTTTGAAAAGCCACGAGAGAAGGGCTACAAACATATGAAGGCCCTGTACCTAAAAGGTTATATCAATGGGCAGCCTGTCGGCAAGATGTTGGTTGACATGGGAGCGGCAGTCAATATAATGCCATATTCCATGCTACGGCGTTTGGGACGCTCTAGCGCAGATCTGATCAAAACCAACGTCACACTAAACGACTTCAACGGCCAAGCATCAAAGACGCAAGGCGTTCTGAACGTGGAGCTAACCGTAGGCCGAAAAACCATCCCTACATCATTCTTCATCGTCGACAGCAAAATCACCTACGCTGTCCTGCTAGGGAGGGATTGGATTCACGCCAACTGCTGCATTCCATCTACAATGCACCAGTGCCTGATACAACGGGATGGAGATGAAGTGGAAGTCGTGCATGCAGATGACTCGATCGAGGTCTCAATAGCCGGCATGAATATTTGGGACTCGGAAGACCAAGAGCCGCTCTCTGGAATCAGTTTGGACGGCTGTGATCGCATCGAAGTTACAAAAAACGGGGTGAGGCTGGTCTTATCCACCGGCCCGACAGAGTAGCAAGAGCAACATCAATCGACGTACGTGGCAAGGCCGATCCCTGCGATCGGCCCCAAAAAATAGAAAGCGATGATCTCACCTCAAGCATGTCACGTAGTCGTAGTAGGGAGACTCCCTCCTGTAGGGGAGCACAAATAAGTTGTAAACCTTCATTGAGCAATACAATCAAAAAGGAGGCCGATTCCAGCAATCGGCCAAAATTATCCTCACCATACGTTCTGCCTGTGTTCAGCATTGATCTAGCAGGCGACGGGAAGCTAGGATATGGGTTTACATCGGCTGATGAGCTAGAAGAGATTGACATTGGTCCTGGGGATAAGCCACGACCAACATTTATGAGCAAAAAGTTGGATCCGCATCTGAGGAGCCTGATGATAGCTTTGTTAAAAGAATACCCAGATTGTTTTGCCTGGGATTACACAGAGATGCCCGGGTTAGACAGGAGCATCATTGAACATCGGCTCCCTCTTAAGAAAGGATTTCAGCCATTCCAGCAGCGAGCACGACAGATGAAGGCCGAAATTTTAGAAGAAGTCAAGAAAGAGATCGAGAAAATATTGAGCGCCGGGTTCATCGGGCCATGCAGGTATGCTGAGTGGATTTCTAGTATCGTACCTGTAGAGAAAAAGGACGGCCGATGGCGCGTCGCCATAGATTTTCGGGATCTCAACAGAGCCACTCCAAAGGATGAGTACCCAATGCCGGTGGCAGAGACATTGATCAATGCAGCTGCTGGTCATAAGGTTTTAAGCTTCATGGATGGCAATGCCGGTTACAACCAAATTTTTATGGCTCCAGAAGATATACACAAGACTGCATTCAGAGTACCAGGTTCGGTGGGCTTGTTTGAATATGTAGTCATGACATTTGGACTGAAAAATGCCGGCGCAACGTACCAACGAGCCATGAATTACATCTTTCATGATCTGATCGGCAAGTTGGTGGAGATTTACATTGATGACGTGGTGGTCAAGTCTGTCTCAGTGGAAGGACACTTGGAGGATTTGCGGCGCATCCTGGACCGAACTAGAAAATTTGGACTAAGAATGAATCCAAAGAAGTGTGCTTTTGGTGTGACGGCCGATCAATTCCTGGGCTTCTTGGTTCATGAACGTGGAATTGAGATCGGCCTGAAAAGTCAGGAGGCAGTACGAACAATGAAGCCACCTACCACGAAGAAGGAACTCCAGTGTCTCATCGGCAAAATCAACTTCGTCAGAAGGTTCATCTCCAACCTGTCAGGACGGATCGAGCCGTTCATGAGATTGGTAAAAATTAAACCTGATGAGGAGTTTCGCTGGGGGGCAGAGCAACAGCGAGCGTTCGACGAGATTAAAGAATATCTAACGAAGCCACCCGTGTTGGTTCCGCCCCAGCAAGACAGACCATTCTATATTTACCTGTCAGTAGCTGACACTTCCATCGCCTCAGTGGTGGTGCAAGTCTATGATGGTCTGGAAAGAGTCGCTTTCTACCTCAGCAGAAGGATGTTGGATGCAGAGACTAGGTATCCTGAGATCGAGAAGTTGTGCCTCTGCCTATTTTTTACCTGCACCAAGCTTCGTCACATCTTGCTGACCGCGGAAATTGTCATCATATGCAAATCAGATGTCGTCAAACACATGCTTTTGGCTCCTGTGTTGAAAGGCCGACTCGGTAAGTGGATGTTTGCGTTATCGGAATTTGATCTCCGGTATCAACCTGCGAAAGCAGTCAAGGGACAGGCGTTAGCCGATCTTATTGCTGAACGAATCAGCACCGATATAGCCGCACTGTCTATATGTGCATGGGCCATGTTCTTCGATGGATCGGCTTGTGATAATGGTTGTGGCATCGGCATTCTACTCGTGTCGCCCCGGGGGGGGGGCAACCTATTCCTTCTCCATCAGGCTATCTACCCCTTGCACCAACAATGTCGTTGAGTATGAAGCAATACGCAAAGGGATGGAGTTGCTTATCGAAGCCGGGGCAGAAGCAGTGGAACATTTTGGAGACTCAAAGTTGGTGATTTCCCAGCTCACGGACGAATACAAATGCGAGAGCGAGTCGCTCTTCCCATTGTGGATGCAATGCCGTGAGTTGATGGCACAATTTAGGTACATAAACTTCAACTGGATCCCGAGGTCACAGAATACCGAGGCGAACGATCTCGCACAGATGGCGTCAGGCTACAAGGACGTAGCAGATGGAGCCGATGTCCAGGTACAGTTCATGGAACCGGATGACTGGAGAGCCGATATCTTCAATTACTTGAAAGATTCGGCTCGGGGGGCACCTAAACGGATAAGGTACAAGGCCATGAAATATGTCCTTATTGGAGATGACATGTTCTACAGGACCTTGGAAGGGTTACTTCTTAGATGTCTGGGACCAGCCGAGTCGAATCGGCTCTTACACGAGGTACACGAAGGCGCCTGTGGAACTCATCAATCGGCTCATAAGATGAAATGGTTGATCAGGCGATCGGGGTTTTATTGGCCCACCATGCTTGAGGACTGTTTTAATTACTATAAAGGGTGTCAAGCATGTCGGAAGTTTGGGAAAATTCAGATGGCACTCGCATCAGCAATGAACCCCATCATCAAGCCTTGGCCATTTCGAGGTTGGGGTATGGATATGATCGGCAAAATCAATCCTCCATCGAGCAAAGGCCATGTGTGGATTTTGGCCATCACAGATTATTTTACTAAATGGGTGGAGGCCGTCCCTATGAAGTCGAGTAGCATCGGCCGATGTTATCAATTTTGTGAAAGAACATGTCATTCACAGATTTGGGATTCCCCGGACTATCACGACCGATGGAGGTTCGGTTTTCGTTTCTCGCGAGTTTAGAGAGTTACGCGAGGACATGTGAATTAAGTTGATCCGATCGTCCCCATACTATGCTCAAGCAAATGGGCAAGCTGAAGCGTCCAACCGAGCCTTATCAAGCTAATTAAGAGGAAAGTCGACGAGCACCCTAGACGTTGGCACGAGGTATTGTCGAGGCTTTGTGGGCTTATCGTATGTCATGTCATGGAGCGATAAAAACCTCGCCATACCATCTAGTCTATGGACAAGAAGCCGTGTTGCCCTGGGAGATCACGGCTGGGTCGAGACGTGTTACGTTTCAGAATGACTTAACGACTGAAGAATATGCGGCCCTGATGAGTGATAGCATTGAGGATCAGATGGAACTTAGACTTTGGTCGCTTGAGAAAATTAAAGAGAACAAAGCCAAGGTAGCTCGCGCATATAATAAGAAGGTGAGACCAAAGGAGTTCCACGTTGGTGATCTAGTATGAGAAGTTGTATTGCCATTGGGGACTAAGGATAAAGTGTATGGAAATGGTCTCCAAATTAGCACGGGCCGTACAGAGTCGACCAAGTTTTAAAGGGTAACGCATACATGCTCGGGGAGCTGAGTGG